>NC_040914.2:47990910-48290910 GCF_004126475.2 Phyllostomus discolor
TCTTAAGAAGGAAGCGACTTAAGGAAGTGACTGGCCACAAGAAAGGACAGGCAGCTCCCTCTGGGGGACCGGAAGCACGAGGTGAACAACAGCATGCCCGTAAATGGGCGCTGGTAGCTTGACTTTGGGAACTAAGGGCGGAAAAAAGCAAACATTTTCCCAACAGGAAGGGGGGGTGGGGGGTGGGGCTCTAAGCCACTCTCGGGACAGGTGTGAGCTGGGAGGCAGAGGTGCGGGCGGAGCAAACAGTGGGGAAGCCGGAGGGCAGCGGGGACCCCAGGCAGACGACGAAGAGGGCAAAGGGTGGAGAAAGTATCCACATGCCACACCGTGTGGCCATCACGTGGCCGTGGAGACATCAGGCCCACCGCAGGGCCTGCAACGGTCTGGTGCACCGCCCGCGTCAGAAGTGGGGCTCCCCTGTGTGGCTCCTGGGGGAAGGTGCGCGGCAGGGATTGTGTGGCTCAGCAGGGGAGACCTGTCTGCTGCCCCCCCCACCCATTATTTATTTCTCCAGCCATTTGTTCTTATCAGTGTAGACGTGCATACATTTAATGCACATTCTAGGCTACAGCTCCGTGCTGCTATTTTATTCGTTCTGTTGCTCGAACTGTCTTCTAGCTCCTCCTTCAGTCCGCTCCATCCTCCCCTTGGGAAGGGTTTGCTGTTTAAAGAAATGACACAATGGAATTTGACCATACTCACATTTGATTTAATAACTGCGTGTAGAAGTTTATATCCTTCAAACACAAAACAGGGTTTCTCTGTGTTCCTGTGCATGTTTAAAAAATGAGCTTGGCCACGAATAAAACCTTAAACATTTCTGACCGTATTCTCTGATTATAAGCCAATGAAATTGGAAGTAAATAACAAAAGGCCGATTCTAGAAATCTTAATTACTTGGGAATTAAGAAACGCCTTTTTAGAAAACCCTGAATCGGAGAAACAATTTAAAAGAAACCGCAGACGAAATGAAAAGACCCAGCACAGCGGAACTCTCCAAAGCCTAGAGCTGTAAATGTCTGGGTTTTTAAAGAGGAAGAATTATCAAAGGAACAAAGTGCTTATCCTATCAAGTTAGAAAAAGAGCTCCCCAATAAACCAAGGAGGAATTAATGGAAATAAAGGCTGAAAGAATAAAAGAGAAAAAGAAGAAAGATGAATAAACCCTGAGATGGTTCCTTTGAAGACACCAGCGGAGCAGAGGCACTTGCAAGCCCGACTCAGGCGAGACAGGGAACAGAGACAGGCAGGACTGGGACCGTGGGAGGGGCTGTCACTGTGCACAGGTGACAGAACACCGCCTGCAGCTCGGTGACACACAGAAACAGATGATTCCTAGCAAAACGGAGGTCACTGAATTTTACTCAGGAACCTGAAGACTTGAATACACTAACAGTCACAGGAAAAAGCAGACCACTATTGCGTTTTAAGGTCATTCCACAAGGTCGTTGTATTTAAATCGGTGCAGTGCGTGCACGGGAAGGGACACACAGCAAGGAAGGAGGAGGGGGGCTCCCCCTGGCCGGGCGGCCAGGCCAGGTGAACGCTGTCCCGGAAGCACCGAGGTGGCCGGTTGGATTTCCAGGAGGGCCCGCGTAGGGACCCACCAGTGATGGCGAGAGTGGCTGGAACAACAGACCGATGTTTCTCTCTCTCTCTCTCAAATCGATAAATAAAAATTAAACATTTTTTTGAAAAGAAGAGGGACTTCAACATGCAAATGGCCCTGACTTGAAGTGGTTTGACTTAAGATCTTTTTTTACTGCGATGGTACGAAAGTGATACCGCTCAGTAGGAACTGGGCTTCCAATTTTGAGCGTGGGTCTTCCCCGGGACGAGCAGGTGGTGGTGCTCGGGGGGCCCGACAGCGCCCGCAGCCCTGAGTCAGCCCGACCTCGGGGATCAGCCACCGGCACCCTGCCGCTTGCTGCATGTCCTGTCCTGTGTGTCTGCACCCCGTCATCCCTCTAGGAAGGTCTCCCCCGTCTGGAGAGGAGGGCAATGGCAGGTGCTCCTGGGCTCACGGAGCCATGTATGCAGACGTCTCCGCCACGACATACAGGACAGGGACGGGACAGCCCTGGCCGGTGGGTAACGACGCTGTGGTTTCTCGTGCAGCGGGATTCCCACGGCCGTGAGAGCTCACAAAAGGTCAATGCACTCGGCACCATGGGCCGATCTCAGAACCGTCACGCTGAGTGAAAGAAGTCAGACATAAAGGCCCGTACTGGGTGACTCGAGTTACACAGACTGCAGGGAGATGTCCAGTAGCAGAAAGCAGGTCAGCGGGCTGCCGGTGTCAGGGGCCCAAGGAAGCGTTTTATGGCGATACAGTCATGTCTTGGTTGTAGTTACTTTATCATACATAATTGTCACAATTCCCCGCACTGTACACTTAGGTGTGTTTTATTTTATATAAGTAACACCTTCACTTAAAAATCAAAGGAGATCCTCCTGCCTCAAGTGCTCACATGTGAAAGCAAAGGCCAGAGCCCTGGCGGGAAAACCTCGCAGCCCAGGGGTTGGGGAGGGTATCTGAACGAAGACCGGGAGCCGAGATGTTGTGAAAGAAAGCACACCCGTGCCGTGGTTACAGGGGCAGTCGCACCGGAGGGGGAGGCAGACCCAGAACAGGAGGGCGATGCTGGGACGGAAGCGCTGAGCCGTCCGCAGTATTCAGGGCCCTTCTCGGAACGGACGGGAAACCGCAGCGCTGTCAGTCATGGACCGAAGCAAAGTCGGGGCGCAGCGAATGGAAATGGCCACAGATCTGGGAACCTGGGCTCAGATCCTCTGGTCGCCGGGAGGGCGCAGATTCCTAGGGCATTGGGGCGCCCCAGAGCCCCTTTGTGCGGAGGGGCTGCCCGCGGAGCGCCGCAGGGGCGCGAAGGGAAGAGCGCTTTGGTTCCCACTGAAAGGCGCCGGGCGGGGCCTCCGCCAGGAGCGCTCCGGCAGCGTGCATCAGTGCGGAGGGCACCTGTGCCGCCTCACCTCGCCAGGCCTTGCCCCGGAAGGCCAACGGGTGGGCAGGGGCACTCGGGCGTGCACGGCGGCAATGTTTCTAGTGGCACGGGGCCAGGTCTGGGCGGATGCCGGTCATATGGGGGGAGGGGGCGGAATCAACCGGACGGAGTGCGTGCGCGGTGCTGCGTTCTGTTGCGCGGTCAGTAAGACGAGTGGTGAGGTGGGGCTGTCGCCGCTGACTCCCCCACCGGTTATGGCTGAGCACGAAATGTGAGACTCGGAAGAGGGCGTGCAGTGGTTCAGTTATCTT
Source organism: Phyllostomus discolor (assembly GCF_004126475.2). NCBI lineage: Eukaryota > Metazoa > Chordata > Mammalia > Chiroptera > Phyllostomidae > Phyllostomus > Phyllostomus discolor. The sequence continues at coordinate 47,994,188 of NC_040914.2, forward strand.
GGGGGAAAAAGACTCAAGTTCTACCTCACATACATCTCTGTATATGTGTGTATGTGTACATTGGTATGATGTGAACACATGGGAAAGCCAGGGGAGGGTATGTGCGGGACTATGAAGTCCTCCTACCAAGGTAAGCCCCCTTCTGTGCGTGATGGACCGGCAGGGTGGGGTGCGACCCAGCGGCCAGCCGAGAGAGCTGCCTTTGGTCAGCCTGTGTGTGATCAGATGCATATTGTACTGTATCAGCGTAAATCGGGCCATTCTCCGGCAGTAAACCGCCCGTGGTCTCAGGGCACTGGCACTAAACACGCAGGGTCCGAGCGTCTGGGCGGCCCTCCGGAGCAGTCTTCTCAGCCCGGGGGCTCGGACGTGCAGGCCACGCAGGGGTGGGTGTCTTCCTGCCGGCCTGCGCTTTCCGATGGCTGCGGCGGGGGGTGGGGGGCAGGGCCGCGGGGCACCGTGCGCCGGTGGCGCCGGGTCTCTCCCGGACTCTGGGCATGCGCTGTCCTCTGCTGCCCTCCCCCACATCGAGGCTCACGGAGCTAGGGGGGTGCGCTCTGCTGGACGCGGAGGAGGAGTGGGAGCCTCCGGGAGCGGCATGAGTGTCTATTATTTATGCACTTACGTAACGGTTTATATAAAGACACTCGGCTTTAAAATGGCTTATGCTTTATGAACAAGCAATTTACAACATACAAGAAGTGGCCAATAAATATGAAATGTGTTTATTTTTGCGAATTGGCTAAGATTATAGAGGTTGATGAGACCCGGTGGTGATGAAAGTCTGAAAAACGGAAATTCTCACGTATTCCTGGCGTGCGGATAGAGGAGTGCATTGCTGAGATATAGTCTGGCTGAACACGCGGAAGAGTCACTTCGGCATGGCCGTTTCACCCCGAATGGGACTCGCAAGAACCCCCCTTGGACACGGCCGCGGCGCAGGCGCAGACCTGTTCGCTCCGGCCCCGTTTCCCGCGATAAACGGGAAACCAGGCTAAGGGGGCGTGGTCTCCCGGGCGTGGGCGAGCTCAGGGACCTGCAGTAAAAGCACGAGACGTGAGAACCACAAACAGAGAGGAGGTGGATGCGCTTGTTTTCGCATGAAACCATTCGAGAAGGGGTTGGCGCATTTGAGTCGAGGGCCGCAGCATGGGGTCCACTCTCTAGCCGCAGCACGGGGAAGGGGCGGAAGGGGCGGAAGGGGTCGCTCCTGGCCGAGGGCCCCGCTGGGGGCGGGTGGACTGGGCGAGACGAGCCCAGGCGTGCTGCGTTTCAGTTTTTCACGCAGTCTTCCCTATTCCGTAGGCAGCGTTCATCCCGTTAACAATGTCTCGGGGGTCATTGCCGGACAACAACTGTTTTCCTCTGCTTCTGACCCTGTGGGTCAGGGGTCACGAAGGGCTCCTCTGGGTGGTCTGCCTCCCACCCGCCCACAGGCGCCCAGCCGCGGCCGCTGGGCGGAAGGACGCACCGTCAGGGAGTCGTCTCTCCCGTGTCCGGTGCCTCGGAGAACGTGACCTTCACCTCCCCGCGTGGACCCTCAGCCTCCAGGCCTTGTCGGGCCTCCTCGTAGCCTGGCGGCCGCAGGAGGACCCCACTCCTCACAGGGTGGCCAGGGTCCGAGTCGTGGGGAACACTGCGGCGGCCGCACGGTACCAACTGTCACGGCCAAAGGGCGGACTCAGGGCCTAGGGCCCAGGGCCGGGAAGAACGGTTCTGGACCAGACACTGGCAAGGACACTTGCAGGAGAGCCGGCGGGTGGGGCTCTTGTGCTGGTGCCTTTGGGAACACGCATTCCACCACCGTGGCCCAGGATCCCAGTGACATAAATGTCACAGCTCCTTTGCATGTAAAATACTAGAAAAATACGGTGACAAACCCATGTTTCTGGGGGGCATCTTGGCCTGAGGAGACACGGCTTTCTACTTCAGATTCTTCAGTGTTTGATTTCTTCCCACATGACACACGAATCACTTTCATAAACAGCAAACTGTTTTAAATGTCAGTCTTGGAATTAAAAAGATACAAGTTGTTTTAAAGCCGTTTGCTGAAAGAATGCGCAGTGCCCGAAGCATGCCTTTGAACGGGTGACATTTTCCCCCGTGGAGGAGCCCCCACCCTGAAGCTTCCATGGTTACAGATGGGGGAGGGGTGCCAGCTTCTCCGGGGAACTGGATTTAAATAAGTAACAGGAGCCGTTCTTCAGGATGAGCTTAATTCGGGCCCCACGCAGCCGAGGGGTTCAGGCGGTGCAGTGGAGCGCGTTGGAGCCATGCAGCGGCCCCTGCAAATCCTGTCGTGTTGAACACTTAAAAGGGGAAGCAGACCCCAAAACTGGGAGGAGGAAGGGCGGCCGGTGGGGGGTCTGGGGTCCTTTGCGGCAGACAGAAAAACGGCTGGAGCCTTCAGTGCCCACCGGGCTCGTCACCGCGCTCCGCCTGCAGCTCCTGGTCCTCGGAGCCGGGAGCTGTCAGGATGGCCACGAGGGGTCTGTCGGAAGGCGTCCCACTGCCTTCTCCCCTCCTGCAGCCGCAGCCAGAAGTCCTACTGCCAGGCTGTCGCCGACACAGCCATTCCCATGGAAACAGAGCCCGGCCTCGCAAACGTGGCACTAGGACTTCTCAGCGGGAGCAGGCAGATGGAACGCTGGCACCGGATCTGTGAGGTTTATTCCCACCTCAAACTTCTTAGAGAGTCGTGCCGAGGCGGGGGTGGGGCTGGGGTGGGCGTGGAGCTGCCCCCAGGCTGTGCGTGGCTTGTGCTTTTGTGGTTTTACTCCTCGTGTTTCCTCCAGGGGCCTGGTCAGCTCTGACGACGCCGGCGTGTGTTCCCGTGCGGTGCCGTGTTCGGTGCGCCGTGCTCTGTCCGCCCCCTCGGCTGTCCGTCTTCACAGGGGCTGCGTTTCCGCGGGGGCCGCGCCTGGGGCTGTCCTAGCGGGCGGACGCGCTCTCAGCAGCCAGCGGCGGGTTGAAGCCGGAGCCCTTCCCCTGAGCCTCGGGGTTTGTCCCCCCATCAGGTGCCACGTTTGCTCGGAGACCATCGTTCTGCACCGACATGGCTCTGGCCACTCTAATGAGACCCCTCTTCCAATAATTAAATTAAAAAAAACAGTTTTAAGTAAGATCGCAAGTTTTCTTTTTCCCCGTGGAAGCAGCCCACGGCACCAGGGACCCCACCGTTTCTGTAGGGTTTCTCTGCGTTCTCTGCGCAGGGTCCCCTCCCCCGTGGTGCACGACGTCAGCACGTGACTGGGGAACTGCACCCGGAGGGAGGCGCGCCCGGCACCCCCGCCGGCCCCCGAGGGTGCACAGGGGTTTCAGCACCTTCGTGAGGAAGCACATGGCCTCGGACAGGAAGGTCTGCTCCCGGACTCTGTTCCGCCCGCCCTGCTAGCGCCCGGCCCGGGGCTTTACAGGGACCCCGGAAGTCGGGCCAGGGCGTCCTCTGACTTTGCAACCCGTTTTCAGAATGATTTTGGCGGCTTTGGGTCATTTGCGTTTTGACACAGTCTTTCACATCCGTGTGCCCATTTCTGCAGGCGACACCTGCAGGTTCCGGTGGGGGCCTCGCCGGGTCCAAGTGCAGCTGGGGAGGGCAGCTCCCGGAGCGCACGGGGTGCCCCCCAACCCCCCAGTCTCGGTTGGTGTGTCCCCCGGTTTCCCGTGCACAGGTCTCGCATGCATTCCCTTTGTCAGTGTTGTCCCGAAGTCCCACAAATGCTGTTGTGATATTGTAAGCGGTGTAATCTTTTAAATTTCAACCTTGGCATTCTGAAACAATGTGCAAGGAACCCATAGGACGGCAGAGAAGAGAAAACGGAGAAGCGAAAACCAGAGCGAACAAATGGAAAACGGAAACACCGAGTAGACGTGAGCCCTAAGCGATCAGTAGTCCCATTACACGTAACCCTTCTCCGTGTTCCCAGGGGGAGACAGACTGGCAGGCAGCATGTGGCACGTCTGAGCCGCTGCTTTACCTGGACTGGTCCAGGCGGGCGGGAGGCGAACGGATGTGATGGGAAAAGGCCCCCCGCCCTGCCTCCCGGGCCCCTTCGTCAGCCTGGTCCTCCCCACGACCGCACTGCCTCCCTGGTGACCCGCGGCCCGGAGCCCGAGGCTCGGATATCTGACTGCTGGTTTCTCTGGGTCTCACCCCACACTCGGGAGTGAAACACGGGATGCGGGGTGCAAAGTCACAGATCGTGGGTGCTGTCAGCGAAGTCCAGCCCCCCCCCCACACCCCCAGGCGAGGAGAGCATTTGCTCAGGGCCCAGGTGTGCATTTCCCGCGGGTCCCTCTCCCTCGCCCCGAGAGTCGGCAGATGCACCCGGCACCTTCCAGACGGGCTCGTGCTCCACCCCAAGTGTGAACTGAAGACCGGACTTGGTCTGGGGCCCCCGCCCTGCAGGGGGGCGCGTTTAAAGCACCACACGGGCTCTTGAACAAAAGACCGGAGGAAGCAAGTTGCCGTGGAGAGGTTTTGTTTGTTTTGTTTTTCTTTTCCCCCAGCGGAGGAAGCTGGGTTCTGAACGCTCCCACGTGACACCCAGCTGCAGCGTGGCCGGGTGTGAATAATGCATTGCAGCCTCTGTGTGGTCGGGCACTACAGGAGTCGGAGCAGCTCTGCAAGGATCTGCATTTCATTCTGGTTTTTAAAACACATGTTTGCTAAAAATAAAACAATTTCAGACCTACAGAGTAGCCGAGATGGGGAGGAGAGTGCGCAACAGAAAAGGGTCCCTTCAGTTTGCTGCCGGGGGGGGGGGGGGGGGTCGGGGGAGGAGGAAGCTGCTGGCACTCGCAGGGCGGGGTGCAGGCTCTGTCCCCCTGGGTCCTGTCTCGCTCCTCCCCACTGTTCCCAGGGCCTGCTCTCCTTCTGCCAAACCAGGACAGCGACAGGCACACTCCTGCAGCCGGAGAAGCCGCAGGTGTGGGCAGGGGCGGGGCTGGGGCGGGGGCAGGGGCAGGGGGAGGCCTGGAGGCCGAGCTCTCTTCCCCCTCCCCCTCCAGGTGTCACGGGCGTCCTCCTTCTGGGGAGGACAGGTCCGAGCAGGGGAGCAGGCATCCGACACCCAGCTTGGCGACTGTCAGTCTGCTCAGAGGGCCGTGACAAATGCCACAGATGCGGCAGCTTACGCAGGCTGGGCATCTGAGACGGAGGTGTGGGCGGGGCTGGTTTCTCCGGAGGCCTCTCTCCTCGGTGCATGGGTGCTTGTCGTCCCCTCCCCGCCACGGCCTCAGCTGGCCTTCCCTCTGGGTGGGCCTCCCTCGTCCCACAGACACGGGGCCCATGGGACTGCGGACCCACCCTTGGGGCCTCACGTGACCTCGCTCGCCTCCTAGAAGGCCCCGTGTCTGCAGTCGCATGGCGGGGCTAGGGCTGCGACGTGCGGACTCGGTGGGGGGCAGCACTCAGTCTCCGTCAGCGGTCACGCTCCCGCAGGTGCCGAGTCCCGCGGGCCCCCAGAGAGGCGCCGTGAAGTCGCCCGCTCGTTCCGTCCCCACTCGGCCCGAGAGAGCCCAGTACGCAGCCCTCTTGTTGGGTGTCCTCCTGTGAGAAGGGTGGGACCCCCGCGTGCTGTCTGGGACCCCTCCACCATGCAGGGATCCAGCTGGCCCTCCGGGCTCACACCCCCACCCCCGGCCTCGCCCCCACCAGACAGGGCTGTGCCTGGGGCTCCCCCCGGCCCCGTGCCCAGCTGACTGGGGAGCCCGTGGCAACCCCCCCCAACCCGATAGTGAATGTGTGCCCCGGGCCCTGTGCTGGGGCCCCTGGGACACCCAGCTGGTCCCACCCTGAGAAGCAGCAGCCCCCAGACAGGCACGGCTGGGTCCGGTGAGGGGAACAGGTGCCCCCGGGGCTCGGCTGCTCCTGGGGGGCAGGAGCAGTGCGCACTCTGCCGCCCCCCATGGTGCCAGGCGTCTGCTGGCCTGGCAGGGCCCTCCGCCCGCCCTTGGGCACCACACGGGCGCGATCCCCCTGCCTGGTCTCGCCGTGGTGTGGGCCCTACTTTTTCACTGAGATAAATTTTATATAAGCTAACACTCACTACTTTAAATATTTTAATAGTACGATCCAGCTTGTAGCACATTTGCAATGTTGCGTAAGCCTCACCGCTGTCTAGTTCCAAATACTTTCCTGTCCTGAAGGGAACCTCCGCTGCCCCCGTTTCCCCAGCCCCTGCAGCCGCTGACCCCTGCTTTCTCTCTCCATGGATCTGCCCGTTGCGGACATAAGGAAACCCCACCGTATGCGGCCTTTTGTGTCTGCTTTTTTCACTTGGCACATAGGATGTTTTTAGAGGTCACCCACATGCTTTCGCGTATCTGCACTTCAGTCCCTTCCCTGCCCGAGTCGTGTTCCGTCTCCTCAATGGGCCGCGTTTTGCTGGCCCCTCCACCTGCTGATGGACATTTGGACTGGTTCCGTTGTTTTGGCTGTTATAAATAATGCTTCTGAGAACATTCACATGCGAGTGTTTGTGCATGTATGTTTAATCCTCTGGGATGTGTGCCGGGGAGTGGACTTGCTGGGTCCTGCGGTAGCTCTGTGTTCAGTGCTTTGGGGAGCCCCCACCTTTAAGCTCCGGCGAGGACGCAGAGGCGTGGCTGCTTTAGGCCGATGACACATGCGGTGGGGGAATGGCGGCGCCGAGACTCCAGCCGGGACCCCGCCAGGCACCGGCCCCTCGTCACGTGCTTGGAGGCGATGGCATTGTGTATCATGCACAGAAGTTGAGGGAGGGAGGATTTTTAGCAAAAAAAAAAAAGTATGAAAAATATCTGTAAGTGAAACAAAGAGGAAACCTGCAACTCAAAGGAAAAGGCAAACACACTGAGGAAAAATGTCTCCAGCCCCACGACATTGGGTTGGTAGCTTCGTTACACATAGAACTAAAACCCATCATGAAAACATTTAAACTGAACCAGATAAACGGGCCAAGGACACGACAGATGAATCACAAAACAAGAAATGCAAAGCAGTGAACACACACACGGAAAAATGGCAACTTCTAGGACGATCAAAGACGCACAGATTTAAACAACGGGAAGGGAGCCGTGCTCTGCCGACGGATCTGCGGATGATCATCAGGTCAACGGCAGCCTGCTCCGGCTGTGGCAGGGGTCCGGGACCTCCCGGGCGTGTGCAAACCCGGATGCCGAACGTCCCTTTCCCCATGGCCCCCTGACCCTGGTTCAGCTGTCGGTGCCCTCCGCAGGCCCACCCGCGAGGGTGGGCAACAGAGACTTGGGAACGAGAGGGCAGAGGCGGTGGCGACCAGACTTCAGAGCGCCACTCACCAGTGAGCGCCGGGGGCTGCCCCGGCCCTGAGTTCTCACTGTCGTTTCAGAGCCGCCAGAGGCCGAATTCTGCCGTCCCCCGACTGCACGTTGCCTGCATGGTGGCACCGGCTACCCTGTTGCCCAGGCTGGAGGCCTGGGCGCCGCCCGCCCCTCCTCGCTGTGGTCTGGAGGGCGTGCCCCCTACTCCGCGTGGGGCCTGCGGAAGGCGTTGAAGGCAGGAGGGTGAAGCCCCCGTGAGTGGGGTGAGTGCCCTGAGGGAGGGGACCCTGAGAAGCAGGGCCCCCCTCTCCCCTCCCCACAGCTTCCGCCTCTTATCCGCATTCCTGTCCGTGTCCTGCACACTTTGTCCGGGTTCCTCAAGTCGGGGTTTCATGCACTTGTTCTTAATATCTACGGATTCACTGGGCAGGCAGACGTGGCCGTTAGGACAAGGCTGATGAGGCGGGGAAGCCCTTCCCCGCCCGCTCCTCCCCCGGAGCCGTGGGACGCACTGCGCACGTTGGTCGCATGGGCAGGCGCTGGCCTCAGCGGTCAGCAGCGTGCAGTCAGGGTCCCTGCGGCCCCCGGGTTCCCCAGGGGTCAGAGGTGGCTTCCAGCTCACCTTGCTCATGAACTCGGAGCCAGGGAACAGCCCCCCGAACTCCTCTTTCCTGGAGGAGCATCACCCCGACAGTTAGAGATGCTTGGAACAGCCATCCTGCTATTTTTAGCTTCAGTTTCTTTTCCAAAGTCTGCAAAATTTCATCACTTTCTGAGAAAAATAGTGTTCACGGAAGCATGTGGTATTTATTATTGCCGCTGGTCTGATTCGTTCTGGAAACCCGCATACCTAGCGTGGTTCCAGGAACACTGCAAGCACTCAGTTGTCACGGCACCGAGTTAGGTTCTACCGTGCCTGTGGCCCTCGGCAGTCGGCGCGGGAACGCACCGGGGCGGCGGAGGCGCACGTTGGCGCAGTTCCCAGGGTCCCGTTCAGGCCGCCGCAGCAGAGCGCCGTAGTCTGGGCAGCCGCTCACCTCGGGGGTGGACTGACTGCAGCGCCGGAGGCTGGCAGGCCCAGGTCCGGCTGGGGCAGCGTGGCTGGGCGCGGTGGTGGTGGGGGGAGCCCCCCTCGGGCGCAGGCTGCAGGTGTTTTGTTGTATGTCCTTACCTGGCGGGGAGCCGAGGGGATAAACAAGCTTTGTCTTTCTTTCTTCTTTTTCACCCTCACTCAAGGATGCGTTTATTGGTTTTAGAGAGAGAGGAGGGGGAGAGAGAGAGATTAATTGGTTGCCTCCCGTACACGCCTCGACTGGGGGTCAGACCCACACCTTCTGGGGTGCGGAACAACACCCCCACCAACGGGGCCGCACGCCCAGCGTGGAAGGGGCTTTCTTGTAATTGTAGTTCTGTCTGCGTGCAGGGCCGCAAAGTATTTTTACTTTCTTCTTTTCCTCTTTGTCTGTATTTCCAAAGCTTACCAGTGGCTCTAATGAGGGCACCAGTCCCATTCATGGGGGCTCCACCTCGGTGACCTCACTTTGTGTGACTTCCTAACTGTCTCCCCAAGGCCCTGATTCCTAAAGCCGGCACACGGAGGAGGTGCGGTTTCGACACGCGTGTTGTCGCCGACAGAGAGAAGGAGCGGACCTGTATGGGGTGGAGGGTGTTTTCCTGACTAAATGGATTAACTGATTATTCTGCAGCTGCTTGAATGAAATAATGTTTTGCATTAACTGACACACAGCTGCACTTAAAAGCTGGTTTAAAATTCTTTTGTGTGTTTTGTCCGGAAAAGCTGTCAACCGAATTGGGCCGTTCCGCTGTCCGTGGTGCTGAAACTTTTTTTTTTTTCTTTCTCCTCGCCAGCGGCTGAGCAGAAATAGCGTTCCCACTGTGTCTTTGCGGCTGAGGGATTTATGAGCTTCTAAACTCCTTCAACACGTAGGTTATTCCTGCACATTTAGTAGACATTGTAGAGAAGGTGGTTCCCCTCCCACAATTTATGGACCGGGAAACTTTGCCTCGAATGAAAAAAGCTCCGTGCCTGTCAGAAGTTCTGTTATTCCGACAGATGTCTCTTAAAACAAGTTTTTATACACACACGCACACAAAGAAGGAAATAAAAATACTTTATGGCCCATACCCAGACAGAACTACTGTTAACGTTTTGGGAACTGTTCTTTGAGGCAGATAGCTAAATGGATAGAATAAACGTACACGACCAAATACTGTTTATACTGTTTTACAGAAGTAACTTTTATTTAGAAAATTATTAGGTACCTTTTTCTATGTTAATAAATAAACTGCAGCAGTTCAAAACAGAGGTATAAGATATAATTGTGGGTTTGTACCATAATTTACAACCATTTTGTTTGGACAATTATATATTTGTGTTGCTTTTGTGATTATAAGCAATTCGGTAATAAGAACTCGTGTAGCCAAATGTTTATGCACATCATTATTTATTTATTCAAAAAAGTGCTGGGACTGGGACTGCCGACCATGTAATTCCAGGTCTTCGATCCACGCTGCCAGATAGCCTGGTCCGTTCAACGGTCCCCAGCCCCCTCCCCCCGGGGTCTCGCATGCTGAGCGCCGAGTTCAGGGTGAGAAGAGCATCTTCCTGTTTTAATTTGCATTTCTTATATTACGAGGGGGATCGGATATTTTTTCCAGAAAATTTGGCCTTTGAATCTTTCCTTCCGTCCCTTCCATCTCGTGAGGTGTGCCTGCGTTCCTGTTTGACGGTTTTGAACCCCAGGTCTCTGGACTCTGCATCCAGTGCTCTGTCCCTGAATGACAAGACACAGCCCTCGTGAGGATGCGAGCTCAGGACTGGTCCTCGGGTGACGTGGGTCCTCACCCTTTGGGTCCCGTCCCTTCAGGCACCCAGTGTGGTGAGGCTGCACTGGAGTCTCTGCCATGTTATGACTCACGGATTGTCCCCATTCTCACGAGGGTCCTGGGAGGCAGACGGGCGAACTGTGGTGACTGCGGGACAGAGGACGCAGCGGCAAGGGGACTCACCCCAGGGCACACACTGGGCCCAGGCAGCTCTGGAACCAGGACCTCCCAGGAGTCCAGTGGGGGAGCGGTCTGGTCGGCTCACCGCACTGATGCCTGAGGGCTCCCCTAGTGCGTTGTCCCTTCCCCAGGGATTTGCATGTGAATAGAGGGGCCTGAAGCTGGCACTGCTCCCTGCGCCCAGTCAGCTGGGGGAGGCGCAGGTTCAGGGTTGGGAGCCCGCCCACCCCTCACATCGCCTGGTGCAGGCCTCCGCCCCCTTCATCCGTGCGTGGTCCCGACGTTCTGTGTCAACTCGTGCCCACTCGGACGCTCACAGGGCAATGCCCCGAACAGGAAGAAACCAGTCTCGGCCCCTCTCTCTCTCTCTCTCTCTCTCATTGTCTTAGTTAATCCAAAAATAAAAGGCCTTTCAAAGAGAGACACCATGTGCATTAATTTGAGATGGAAAAACAATAGCTATTTGGGAAGCGTCGATTCACACAGAAGCCCAAATACAGAGTTCAGATCAGCCCCGACTCATCCCGGGCCTCCGCACCGTCCACGGGATTCTTCCTCGGTCCACGGGGGTGACGGTTCCCGCCTCACAGGCCCGCCCAGGGGGAGCTGGGTTGAGGGGGGGCCTCGGAGGGGGGGGGCCTCGGAGGGGGCGCCCGTGTTGCACAAGCGCACGCAGTGGCCTCTGGCTCCCTGCTGCCTGTTGGCGCGACCGGGCCCCCACAGGGACGTGGGGTACTGGCAGGCAGGCAGGTGCGCCGGCGCTGGGCACCCGGGACGCGGGGCGTGAGGCCGCGGGGCCCAGACCGAAGTGCCTGCTTCTTTGAGGGAACGTTTCGGAACTGGAACGACAGACGCTGAGAACCGATTTTGGAAACGCCGCAGCCTTTCTCCAGAGTGAAAGGAGCCACGTGACTTGTTTGTTTCAGAGACGGGCTTGTCCTGGCCACGGCTCTCGGGGACTTGGCACGGGTCCCCGAGGAGCGGGAGGGCCACCGCTCGTGTTCCTGCTGGACCCCGACTCTGCACCCCCCCACCCCCTTCTCGTCGGAGGCAGCGTGTTATTTTGGTGACTCATGTGTTCCCGCTGCAGCTTCCCCTGTAATTACTGAATGCAATTAGGTACTCCGTGCCGCATAATTACTCAGCTTCGGTGCCCGGGAAAGATAGGGAAGCGGATGAGTGACATTTACCGCTCTCGCGGCGGAGCACGCGGGCTTGGCTGGCGTGTTTGTGCACGTGTCCCCTCGAGCTGTGGCTCCCCCCCCCCCCCCCGGTTTGCTCGGACACCCAGATAAAACCGCTCTGTGGCACGGGAACCAGCCGTGACGGGTCGGGGGCCACAGGCAGCCCGCAGACCCAGCCTGACTAGCATGCGCACGGGGCCGCCGGGCGGGGCGCATCCCCTCTGCACCCGGCCCAGCCCTGGCGCAGGGCAGGAGAGCCCGGCGCGGCACGGCGAGGCCGAGAACCGAGAGCGGCGTTGCTGTGTCTGCACGTCTGCACGGAGCGGGGCTCTGTTGACTGCAAGGCACAGAGACGCGGCTCCTGCTTCAGGGCAGGCAGGGTCAGTGATGCGACCCCGGGGTCTCAGACGGTGACACGGAGCTGCGGGGGCCGGAACCTGGGGACGCGACGCCGGGACCCTGTCTTCCCCCACCCGTCTCCTGGTGTTTCTGGCACTCGGGTCTGCTGCGGACGCCCCTGCCCAGGCGGCACGGACACCCAGCCTCCGGGCTGCTGGTGTGCAGCGGAGGGCCCCCGTCACCCCTCAGCTCCACGCTCCGTCCTGGAGCCCCTCCTCCTCCTCTCAGCGGGGCTTCTCTCTCCGGGGCGGGGGGGCGTCCACAGTGACACCATCGGGAGGGGCAGGGGGAGGGGGTGCAGCAGCAGCACCCGGAGGCTCTCTAAACATTCGCTTGACTTTGTTTCCAGGCTGGAGCTGTGACTGTGGGTGTTGGTGTGTGTCCTACGGACAACGGAAAGCCTCAGGAGGGAGACCTGCCATGGCAGCGCTCACCGGCCGAGGGGAGTGAACCCCTCTCGAACCGGCCACTGCCGGAGCCAAGGGTGGGCGGGTGGGTGCGCAAGGGCTCGCCGGCTCAGCGGCCGCCCGCGTCTCAGAAGGGACCAGAGAGTAAATATTTCAGGCTCCCAGGTCACATGGTCTCCATCGCAGCCACCCGTCTGTGCCGTGGTAGTGTGAGAGCGGCCGCGGCGAGATGTGAACTTGGGGGGGGGGGTGGCTGCGTGCTGAGGAAGCCACATGCAGGTGGCAACCGGGTCTGGCCTGTGGCCCCTTGGGGCCCAACCCCGGCCGCAGTCCATCTAGGTTAGCAGTCGCTTCAAATTTTCTGCAGTGAAACACTGCTCTTTGTGGCCGAAGCTATACGTGGTCGTCTCTCAGAGGGGAGGCGGCGGCTCTAGAGTTCGGACCCTCTGCTGCCGGGCACAGAGCCGACCGTCACTTAGCTGCCGTCCCATGTCGGTCGAAGTCAGTTTTCTCCGCACGGAGGGGGTGCAAAGTGCTCCGCAGTTCTCCGCGAGCGGTGGGAGACCACCCAGCAGTGTCTGCGCGCTCGGGCTCGGAACCCTCCCGCGGCCCGAGGCAGTGAGACCGGCCGGCGAGGCGGAGCTGGGCGTGGGCGGTCGGTCCGGCAGGAGCCGCTCCCCTTCCAGGGGCGACGACCCACACGTGCCAGCCCGCGTCTGGCCCGCGCCCCGGGCTGGGCAGGTGCGCTTCGGGGGCACAGCCCGCCCTCTGCTCCTGCCCCCAGCAGAGCCCTCCCCCTCCCCCTCCTCCGTTCCCGTGGACACGGGCACCGGCTCCGCAGCAACGCGGAGTGGGGTTCCCAGACCCAGGCTGCAGGGCTCGGTTTCTGTGGGGGTCCCGGCCGGCCGTCCAGGCTGACCGGCAGGCCGCGACCCACACAGCCTCCCGCCCCGTGGCCAGTGTCGCCCCACCTCTCCCCACCCCCCGTCTCCCGAGAGTTAGGTAGGCCCCTACTCGGAAACCCAGGTGCGGGCTTCCTTGCGAGGGCGGGCGAGGCGCAGGCGGCCGGTGCGGTAGCTCCTCATCAGGGCGCCTGTGCCGCCTCCGCTCAGCTGGGTGCGCGGCAGTCCCCCGGGACACGGGCCTGCACAGATCCCACGGGTCCCACGGGTCCCACGGGTCCCGGGCTCAGCCCTCCACGAGGCTGTGCGGGCCTCGGACCCCAGCCGCACTGTGGGCCCCCCGGGCTGCCTGTGGGACGCACGCAGGTTCAATCGGTCGCTCCAACGACCCGGAGCTCTGGGGCTGCCGTGCACACGACCGCGGCTGTGCTGCCCGGGGCGCGCGCTGGGCACGTCCTGGAGGCAGACCTTCTCGCCCCGCCCCCGCCCCACCGCCCCGTGGGGTCAGGGCCCGTGCCCCCCCCGGGGAACATCTGAGTGCTCGCCCTCCAGGGAGCTCCTAGCGCTCTGGGGCCAGCCTCAAGCTCTTACTGGGGTCCCACCGCACTCGAGCGGGCGTTCCGTCGGCTGGACCGTCGATCGACCCCCGCTGGCCTTTCTGTGCCTGCGCTGCCATGGGCGGGCCCTGCCCGACAGCCTTCCCGGCACGATCTGACTTAATGTGGAGAGCGGTCCTCTGTGTGGGACTGTCCGTCACTCTCCCCACTGCGGGGACTGGCCCGCCGGGGTTCAGAGAGGCCGCATGACCCTCCCCAGGCCCCCGAGCGAGGCAGCTGCAAACCCTGGATGCCCGCCCCCAAACCTGCCTTCCCGAGGCTGAACGGCACCCCGCACTCCGCTTTAATTTCAGAGTCGCAGGTGGGGTGCTGATTGGTTTTGCCTGAAGCGAAGAATCTCATTTCTCCTGATCTTCCTGTTTAACTAAGTCTGGGGAGAGTCGCTGTCGCCTGGCAGGGGGGCCGGTGTGGGGGGCTGGCGTTCCGGGGGACTCGGGGAGCAGCCACACGGGGAGGAGAGAGGAAGTCCGGGTGGTCCCAGGGCCAGAATCGAGTCCTCTGACTGGTGGCTTCAGAGTCTGTTCTTCTCGTCTAGACAAGTTTCCCAGGACCGACCGTCCCCCCCAGGGCCTGGGACCCGCCGGACGCCACTTCCCAGCAGGGTGCCCAGGCGGTCAGTGCCGCTAAGAACGTTGGCCTGAGGTCGCCTCCCAGAGCGGGTCCTGCCCAGGCCCTGGTAACTCAGGGGTGAAGGTCCTTCCACGCTCAGGACGACCGGTGGCCTCCACAGTGACGGGCTTGGGGGTGGCACCCTGAGAGAGGCTCGGAGAGCCCCAGCGGGGGTGGGGGGAGCCAGGGCCTCGCCCCTGTTCCCCCACCCCAGAGCCTCCGTGCGAGTCTGACTGCTCTTCTGAGGGGTCGCGGTGACCATGCCCAGGGCCTGCCTGGCGCTCTCTCTGCCGGAAACCCGTCCGGGCAGCCGTCTCCGGGCCGTGTCTCTGGGCCTAAGTCTGACCCCATCCTCAGGGTCCCTGGCTGAACCTTACTGCAAGCAGGTGCGCCTCCGGGCCGTTCGGCTACATGGGCCGACTCCTCCCTCTGCGTCAGCCATTGAGCTGAGATTTCTGTGTCTTGCCGCAGAAAGTGCCCGGACGGCTGTGTGGGGTTTGCTGAGTGACTGGGCCCCTCCATCTTCAGTTCAGGAGTGCATCTCCATCTTCAGCCTCAGTTTCCTCGTCTGCACATGGGGGCCGGGGCGGGGGGGCTCGAGTGTGTTCGAGCCCAGGGACGCCCAGGCTCTGGTGTTCTGTTCCCAGTTCTTTATAAGGCGCCGGGCGCTTCCTGATGGGAAGGAGGCGCGGTGGCCGTGGAGGCTCTCGCTGTCCTGTGGCCGATGGCCGGGCCGGGTCAGGAAAGGCCCCTCTGGAAGCTGAGGGTGGGCAGGACGAGGAGCGTGGCGGGTCCTCCCCAGGCGGTGGAGCAGCCAGGTGTCAGCCGGAGTGCCGGGGACAGCGAGGCTGGGCGTCACGTCCTCTCGGGGAAAGCCAGCACCCTCCCGTCCTGCACTGGGTGCGCCCACCCCGGCCTTCACGAGGAAGACCCGCCCTCCCTGACGGGGCACCTCCCCCTGCTGCCGTGGCTGCGGGCTCCTGTGGGACTGCGGTCACATCTTAGTCCCCTGCCACCACCTCGCACAGGGCCCCTGGTGAGCTGCATTCCAACTCACAGGCTTGGACAACGACGGGGTGATGGGGGTGATGGGGCCGGTGGGGTGGGGGCTCAGGTCAGAGGGGAGGGAAAGCGGGGCTGCACCATCACATTTGAGGAGAGTCTCACATGCCATGGCAAGGCGCCGGGGCCGTGAGTCACCTTCACGGCAGGTTCTCAATAATAAGGCTGTCGAAGGGCGGTTCGCGCAGCCCGAACGCGCCGTCTCCCTGCCTGTCCAGGCCACTGACAGATGACTCGGCGACAGGGGTTCGCACGCGGGGGAAGTACATCCATCACGCTCGGGAGACAGCTCGGGGGGGGGGCGTCTGGCGTGAGCCTCGGCTCTCGGCAACCTCCCAAGAATAACCGGCAGTGTATTTGGGCTCATCCCTCACAGGTGTGGACAGTGAGGGTGGTGGGGAGGGATCCATCGTGGCAGGAATGCAGAGCATTACAGCGTGGGGGTGGGGGGGCCAGAACCAGGCGGAAAGGGAGGGGTCCTGCAAGGGCTCGTTTTGGGGGTCGTAGGTGGCCGTTCCCGTCCCCTTGCTCCTCCCCGGAGGGGGTCTAAGCACGTGAGTTGCCGCAGGCTACGGGAGGAAAAGTCGCCCCGGGGGCGAGGTCCCTCCCTACCAGTGCCCTTTGCCAGGCACCCGGGCTTTCCCCGCCTGGTGCCCAGCTGTCCGCAGCTGGCCTGCCCGCCTTGCTCTGCTCATGCCCGGGAGCCTGCTGACCGCAGAACCTGCACTGCACCGGCCTCGCTGCCTCCCAGGAGGCCGCGGAGAAGTCGGGAGTCGGCCTAACCCGGACCCCTGGCGACACAGCACAGCAGGTGGCCCGTCACATGGTGGAAGCACCAGATGGCTAAAGGTTGAGGCCACGGGGCCAGCCCATGGCCTCACCCTGGGTCGGGGCTACAGGCCGATGTTCTCAGCGCTTCTGGGAAACGGCACTCTCCGGGAGCCGCTCCGTGTCTCTGTCTCCACCAGCAGGAGGGCGTGGGGAGCGCCGGGGAGGGACACGCAGGCGTCCCCACGGGGTCTCCGCCGGCCTGCGGGAGCGGCTGGTCCTGTTCCGTCCGCACGGAGCACATCGGCTGGAGCCAGTGACCGCGGCGGTGAGGGTGGATGAGGAGCTGCAGCCGCCCCCTCGGGGTGCTCGTGGGAGACCTTATGGGGGTGGGGGTGGGGGTTGGGGGTGCGTTTGCTTCCCAGCATGGAAGCTGGAAGCCCTTCTTTAAAGGTGCTGATGTGCCTAGAGCTGACCTCACAGGAGGTGGGGGCAGGGGCCAGCAGGAGGGGCGCGGAGCCAGGTGCTGGCAGGGGGTGCAGTGGTGTCAGTGTTTCGGGAAAAGTCTTTGCCTCACAAAGGGCGGGCCTCAGGGCTCCTTTCAAGCGGCAGGTTTCATGCATTTGAAAGAGGACTTGACTGACGGGAAAGTCCGCAGCCACGCAGCTGCGGGGCAGAGCACGCGGTGTCCCCCGACTCGGAGCCCGTTCCGTGAGTCCGGGGCCGGGCACCGGGCGCCGGGGGTGATGAAAGTCCTTCTCCCGGTCGGGGTCGGGGGCCGCGCGCCAGGCCGGCCTGCCGCGGCTCTGCGGTACACGCGGGGGAGCGTGCTGCGTGCTGGCGCATCGACCCGTCTCTGCCCCCGTTTGGCTTCTGCCGTGAGGGCCTGGGTTCTGCGCGGTGTCAGACGGAGCCGGGCTGGCTCCCACAGAAGCCTGTGTCGGAATGTTCCAGAACGTACAGCAGGGACCCTCTCTCAGTGGGCTCTGGGGCGGGGCCTGGCTTGCATCCCACTGCTAGGAGCTGACCCCAGGGCCATGTGTCTGTCTGTCTGTCTGTTGTGGGGGGGATGGACAAAAGGGAGGGGCTGCCAGTCTTGCATGGACACAAACCTCAGGATTCCTTCGAAGCTTCTTCCCCTTCCGTCTAGACTGATGATGGTCATCGCCCTCACACTTGTCCCACTCCGTGGCCTTTTTATGGTCACCTCTGTCCTGTAGACGTGCCACCGAGCCCCGGGGTCCTCAGAGAGAGACCCGCTTCCCTGCTCCCTGCCACAGCAGCTCAGTGGCAGAGCGTCGGCCTGAGAGCTCCTGGGAGCAGAGACAGACCCTCGCTGAGCCACACGGCTGGACCGGGCCTCGGGAGCCATGAAAGGCTTTGTCCCACGGGCTGGAGATCCGCCGTGAGCACCCGCCACAGGATCTGCCCTGGAGCAGGCGGAGGGAGGGCATAGGAAGGACTGTGCGCCTCTCGCGCTCCGGGATCGGGGAGCAGGCCGAGCCCCGGAGCAGGGAGCTGGGGGGTCGTGGCACCAGAAGGGAAGAGGCCCCGAGTCACGGGGCTCCTGTCGGCCGCGGCAGGGACTTAGGGCTGGACTCTGGGTTCCGAGGCGAGCCGGGGGGCTGAGCAGAGCAGAGGGGTGACGGGCCCTGGTTTTCTTTCTGGCAGTCACACACGGCTGCTGGGCGTGGGGGTGGGGGGAGGCTGGCAGCAGGGATGCCAACCCGGAGGCAGTGACAGCCAGTCCCACAAGAGGGGACGGTGGCCAGGAGGTGGCGAGGGGCTGGAGGGCCAGCAGGGTGTCTGCCTCACACGTTGCATGTGGAACGTGAGAGAAAAACAGGTGGTGCCAAGGTCGGGGCCCGAGCCGCTGGTCGCGTGGACGTGACAACCACTGGGCGAGGAGGCTGGGGTTCAGGCCTGTTTGTGCGGGGGTAGGGCTTAGCCTGGAGCCTGGGGTGTCTGCTCCGTGTTTGAGTCGGGGTGCCGGGGAGCTGCTGAGTGGACGAGTGGAGGGTGAGGGAGGGTCCGTGTGCAGGTAGAAATAGTTCGTAGCATTCTAGATGATTCGGCAAAACAGTTGGGAAAGACGAGAATTAGGGCCGTTTCTCAGCCTCCAGAACATCAGGGATTCTCCCCAAAATAAGATCAAGGCGTTCTGAGCCTGTGAGGGGCCAAGGAGGCGGGGCACAGGGAAGGAGCAGAGATGCCCACGTCGGGGCCAGGTGCCCGGCAGCGCGGACGGTGGTTTTCCGTGTCTCCTGCCGGCGTCGCAGGGAGGCGAGGGGTGTTCCTGACAGCCGGCTTCCCTGTGTGCTCCGAGAAATGGTCCCGTCGGGGGAAGAGCGATGGTGTGCTTAGGCTATCGCATTAGACACGGCTTATCTCCTAAAAGCAGTCTGCGGAGCGTTTCATCAAAGACGGGACAGGTGTGATTTGCAGCCTGCAAAAGTCACTTTTCATCCTGCCTTCTCTCCCTCGGAGAGCAACGACCCCTCAGTCTCACCCGAATCCTGACGAGAGTGACGTGCCGGTAGCACGGCGTCACAGTCTGGGGTCCTCACAGCACTGCCCCTTGTCCTCCGTCTCCGGGACTTCAAGTGTCGGAAGGAAGGAAGGGGGAACCTACGCCGGGCGTCCGAGAGGCCCCTAGAGACCCGCATCCTACCCCGATGAGGAGGGGACATTTTAAACCACGGACAACTCGAATCTCCGCTTTCCCCAGCTTGGGACTTCCCTCCCACTGGGGGGCCGTCCTACGGGGAAGGGACAGGTTCCACTTCTCCCGTGGGCTCCAGAGATGGGTGCTGTGGAGTTTCTGGAGAAAAATAGCCAGCGAGTTTCTGCTCCTGCGCCTTCCACTTCTGCCTGTAAATACCCAGGGGAATCGGACCGTCTGGACACGTACAACCTTCCAGAGTGGGATCAGGACACATCAGAAAGTGTGAACAGACAAATCACAACCAACGAACTGGAAGCAGTAATAAAATAACCCCAGCGAGCCACAGTCCTGGACAGGATCGCTTCACAGGTGCATTTCGCCCAACTTTGAAGGAAAGACTGACCTCTGTCCTTCTCACACGACCCTGAAACATTTACGAGGAGGGGAGAGTCCCAAGCTCCTTTGTGAGGCCCCGTTATCCTGATTACTACGCCGGATGAAGAGATTACAGAGAAAGAAAACTACAGGCCGGTATCCCTGATGAACACAGAGGCCAAACCCCTCTATAAAACAGCAGCAGACTGGATCTGGCAGCACGCTAAACAGACCACACGCCGTGGTCGAGTGGGTTCTTCCCTGGGAGGCTGGGAGCCCGACCCAGTGTGTGGCCTTGCCGTCGTATCGCTGCAGTGTTTCCTGTGATGTCACACAGCCGGAAAGCAAGTCAGCAGTGGCCGCGGGCAGACGCAGACCGTGTGAGTCAGGGGTGCCGGCAGGCGGGGGGGGCGGGGGGCATCGAAGCAGCGACAACACCAGGGCCCCTCTCCCGGAGGTGAGCAGCGGGCTGAGGGGACACGACCCCGGGTGGTCCACGGAGGGTCTGCTGCAGGAACTGGCAGAGAATGAGCACTGTGCGACCCTTTTACCAATTCAGAAAACACACACACACAACTTACAAAGTCAACACCCACGTTTTCCAAAGAGCAGTCTCTCAGTCAGCTGGAAACGGAAGGGCAGGTCCTCCGTTTGGTCCAGTGCAGCTGTCAGGGACCTCTGACGTGCCCCCTCACTGCGAGGTGACGTGTGATGGGGTTCCCCCGCAGCCAGGCAGGAGTTAGAGCGCCCCTGGGCGGGCACGCCAGCTACTTGCAGTGGAAGGAGGCGCGGAAGGTCGGGGGCGCGTTGGGGAGGGAAGAGGTGGGGTCCACAGAAGCTCCTCCCCTGTGGGCTGTGAGCTGGGGGAGGGGAAGAATGTAGGGTGTGGGCGGTCTCTGTGCCTGGGTGCCCAGCGGGGTGGGGTGGGCTTGTTGGGGGGCAGGAGCCCTGGGGGAGCCGGTCGGAGGGACATGGGAAGAGGAGACACGGGACGCGCTGGCTGGGAGCGCCCACCAGGGGATGGCTGGAGAGAAGATTCGGAGTGTAGGAGCAGTCGGAGCCGGGGGTGGAGATCTGGGAGAAGCCGGGACGGAGAGGGCAAAGGAAGCTGCGGGCGTGGGCGACATCAGCCAGGGAGGGAAAGAAGGGTGCTGGCGGGGCTGCTGGTCCCTGGCTACTCCCCTCAGCGCGTCTGCTGGCTTCCCTGGGACCCCCTTCCCCTCACATGGTCCCGGCCCGCCCTTCCTTGTCCCTTGCGATCTCCTTGGTTGTCAACACGTCCTTCTATGTTCAAACCCCAGTAAGAGGGGTCCCACCCAACGGGTCAGTGACCCCATGCGGGGAGTGGGGCGGGGGGGGGCAGGCGTGCACGGGGCTGAGCAGAGCAGCCCGTTCAAGGCCCTGCTTCCTCACCTCCGCAGCCCCCTCCACCGGCCCACGAGAGTCATACAGCCAAGTTCAAGGTCGGAGCGACAGGGAAGCACACTCCTGCTTGCACAGACCATAGATAGGGCAGAGGGTGCGGCCGTGCAGCTCCACCTGGGAAGGGAGCGAGGCGCTGGGACAATGGTCCAACCCACTGCCTCAGTACGGAGCCACGGAAACCCAGTCTGGAAACCTCGCTGGGTCCCGCCGCCTCCCTCCCAGGCTCGCCCCTCCCATGGAGAAGGGGGCCAGTGCCCTCCACCTGCCCATCCGCGGCCCGGACAGGAGGAAGAAACGTGCTGGGGGCCAAGCAGTGGGCAGGGCTGTGGAGCGCGCACCCTGCTTTGTGACACCATGCACCTCAACACAGGGTGGCACCCGGGGCCCTTCAGACGTGGGCGCCAGAAGCCCGCCAGCGACACTCCGTTCGGGGAGGCTCGTCCGCCTGGGTCTCCGGTCTCTTTGATGCCAGCTCGGCCTCTCTCCTCGGGGGCAAGCACGCCGTGCCCGTCCACTCTCCCCCACCCCGAGTGTCCCCGACACCCCTCCGTTCCTGACTCTCGTTTCACTCCCTCCCCGACAGGCAGGGGCTCGACGCGGTGTCGACTCTGTGAGCCCGACCTTTTGCTTCCCCCGCGAGGCTGGCTGGGAGGCCACTCGCGCAGCCGGGAACCTTGGCGACAGTCTCTGCTCCTCCCCAAGTCCCTTGCTGCACTCCAAGCCACCGTCCAGCTCGGTGCTGGGTGGCCAGGGCGACATCAGGCCCGGGGGACGACTGTGGAGGGGTCAGACTCTTCTCCTGGACAAGGACTTCGAGGCGAACCGACACTCATTGGAAAACGAGTCTCCAACTCCATGCCTGTCGCTTAACTGGGAGGCGGCTCGTAACCTCAGATCTGTCTCCTGATAAAGACAAGGATCCATCCCTCTCGCCAGGCTCACGACAAGGGGACCCACCGGGGGGCGGAGTGGCACGGGAGGGCCTTGCAGACCCGAGCTGCTTCAGCTGCTAGAGCACCCCTCCCGGCGGGTGGGCGCCTGGAAACCCTCCCCAAGGGGCCGGGCAGGCTCCTCCGTGCGCCCCAGACGGTCTGCATCCTCCTTCTCCCCGAGGAGGAGGGAGAGGCAGGCGGAGGCCCCAAGGTAGTCGGTAGAGGGCTGGTCGTGGGGACCGTGGCCCGATTTGACGCACGCACACGAGAGGAATAGTTTCGGACTGCTGTTTGGGGGTTCTCGTTTGTCGGAGGGTTGGTTTGCACATTAGGTGCACGCCATGTGATTCACATCGCCACCCCCCTCCCCCCCCCACCGATCTTATTTGCTTGAATGTAATTGTCTGTTCAGACCCACTGATGGTGAAAATTGCGTTTGTTCTATTGGTGGAGATGCTCTAATGACGAGGGGTGCAGGGAACGCAGGGCCCCGATGCAGGGGGGGTGGTTTGCGTTCTTGGCCCCTCGGAGACAGTCCTGTCTCCCGTCCCCCGGATGGGGTGGTCTCTGCAGAGCCGCAGCAGGGGCGCCTCGCCGGGTCCCCTCACAGAGGAAGGTGCCGACACCGTGGTCTGATTCAGAGACCTCTGTCGGTTCAGCGGTGTTCCTGGAAGACTTGGAGGTTTTCTGAGGAGCCCGCAGAGGGTGCCTTGCCCGGAAGGCAAAGCCACACCTTCTTATACCAGAGCGAGGTGCCAGGAGGCGCCCCGAGTCAGGGACACGCGTCAGGCGGGGAGGGGAGGGACGTTTCCCACTGGGCGGGGCTTCTCTGTGGAGGGTCAGCACCCCAGGGCCTGTTCACAGGGCTCTGAGCGCCCGCTTTCTGGCAGTGCGAAGTGTTTGCCAACAGCATCCATCAGACCGGGGGGAGGGGGCGTAGCTTCCCAGGGAGGCTTTGGCGGTCAGCTGCGTGTGGGTAGATGACATGGAATAAAAACAGCAGCCCACGTTCCTTGTGCCCCTGGGCCAGGCCCTGTGCCGAGGACTCAAGGGGAGCCCCCTCCGGGAGCCTCCCTCCAGGCCTTGGAGGCCCCTCGTGGTTGGAAGCAGAGAAGCAGCTTGACCCAGGTGATGTGGCTGCTCACGGCGCTGGGACATGCACCAGGGGTGCCAGGCTGTGTGGCAGCGGTCTGACCTGTGACGTCAGCTGTTCCCAAGCACAGGTTGATTATGAAGTGTTCCTGGAGGCGGGGCCCGAGGTCTTGTGCTCTCGGAGGGGTGCACTCACCTTGGGGCAGTTTCCACGCCCTGAGCCAGTTTCCACGCCCTGAGCCAGTTGCTGGGGGTGCACGAGCTGGTGGGTCCAGAACAGCCCAGGGGCATCGGTTGTGCATGGGGGGCCCTGGGGCCCCACGTCGGAGGTGCGGAGCCAGAGTCGCCCCAAGCACCTGGGAAGCTCGGTGTGTGAAAGCACTGGTCCAGGTGCCTCCCCAAGGCCGGTGCCCGGAAGGGGCTCAGCGAGCATGCACTGGGCCCGAGGGCCCGCCCGCTGGAGGGCCGTCTCGCAGCTGAGCGCGCAGAGCGCTCTGGAGAAGCCCTGGTCCCGCCCCGCTCTGCTCTCACCGCCTGAGCAGCCCGGACGGGCACGTCCCCTCCCAGACCCCGGTGTCTAAGAGACGCCCACGCTCAGGCTGCAGGCTTTGGTCTCCATCCCCTGGCACTGATTTTTTGGGTGAAACCCCTTACTTTCCCGCTGAACAGTGAATCTACGGGTGGGGGTGTTTTCCCATGAACTCTCACGCGGGTAAAGCAGGTGTCCCAGCCAGGTGTGACTTGTGGGTAAACGCGGAGACGTGGCCTCGTCACAGCTCCCTGTGTGCCACACTGTCCCCCTGGAGGGCGACGCCGGAGCGGGGTCCCGAGGGGCGTAAGAAAGTGAGGGGAGGCTGGCCGCTGTGGGCGGAGCCTCGAGCAGAGGGGGCGGTAAACGCAAAGGCCGCGAGGCGGGCGGGAGCTTCTTCACTGTGACATCCCTTCCCTTCCTCTTTCCTCCACTACTCTCTCTGCAACCTTAGAGCTGGGAGCCCCCAAAGGCACCAGAACAGGTGGGCTGAGGGGATCCGGGGGTCGGCCGCCTAAGAGGACCTGAAGTCGCTGGCAAACCTCCCCGCGTCACTTACTGCGGGACCCTTGCAGGCGGCAGGCTTCCCGCTCGGGTGGGGGGATCCTGGATCGCGTCTCCCACCGCTGACGCGGCCCACCTGCCGGCTAGCTCACCGCACGTTGCTGGCCGCGCAGCGACAGCCGGTAGAGTGATTTGTTTTCATCCTCTCGAGCAGTCCGCAGGCAAAATATTATTAGATTTGATTTTTCCTAAAAGGCTGGGAGTGCAGGTATTTAATTAAGACGGTGTCCAAGCACAGCTCCGGTTTCCCCTTTGGCTCTCTTCATCGAGAACACGGAAGGGCCCCTGGGTGGGGGGGGAGCGTGGGGGAACTGCTCCATCTCCGTGGCTGCCGGCGGGGACGTCGGATCGGGTGCAGTCCCCACTGGGGCGGCCCTGAACTTCAGTGTATGCGGAAACCTCAAGGAGAGACCCTGGTCCGGGCCGGGACTTGAACCCATGCGTATGCTCCATCTGAACCGAGACTCCCGGTGGTGCAGGACCACAGCGTTGCAGCCACAGGTAGAGAGAGGGCGCCGTGGCGACCCCTCTCTCGGGAGGCCTCTGAGCTGTGGGAAACTGCCAGTGAGAGAGAGAGGACTCGGTGCCACCCCACGGCACGTGTCACCCCTAGAAATGCCCCCTCCTCCCCGCGCGTCCGGGCCTAACCTGTGCCCTCCGGCCTCTTCCCCAAGCTCTGCCCCCCGAAGGTGTCATCCTTACTCCGAAATCCTTTCTTTCCAGGGCACTGATTTAATTGGAAGTGAGCAAACCCAGTGTCCCTCGGATGACCTGATTGTGCCATGAGAGTGTTTGTATCCACTGTTCATCCACCGCCGTAGGCCCGTCCAGCCACCATCCCCTCCTCCTTCTGTCCGCCGTCCACCCGTCCGCCCGCCCACCGCTCCTCCCGCCCCCTGTCCACCACCCACCGTCCATCTTCCTCTCCCCGCCTGTCTCTCCACCCATTCACCCGTCCGTCCGTCCGTCCATCTGCTTCCCCGGAAAAGTGTACTGCAGTCAGCTCGCTATGTACGGCAAGGTCTGCAGCTTTAAGACCCTTTTATCTCGTGACTAATGTTAACTGCTGTGTCAGAGACGTTAAGAGGGGGAATTGGCACAGGAAGGGGGGGCCCACAGTGGGAGCGGGCACAGTCGGGCGGCCCTGACGGCCTCTGTCGGCTCCTCGGACCCGGGTCCGCGCTTGTTCTTAGACGGCCCAGGTGGGGACCCTGTGCTCATCAGCCGACAGGCTCGGTGGGGACCGAGAATCCCTGGTCTCCGCTCTCCAAGGGTCTGGTAGCCGCGGATGTCTGTAGCTGAAGCCATTTAACTTGCCTCTCACCTGGTCTCCTTAGCAGCGAACAATCCTCGCCGATACGATTGCCGTATTAAAAGTGGCGCTAATGGACGCCTTCGAAGAACACCAGCGTACAGCCCCCCGCTGCTGCGTTATCGCCCGTCACACGCGGGAGAACGGGACACGAAGTGGGTATTTTGTCTCTTGGAAACAAAGCCAGCTTGGAAGAACAAAGGGGTGCCCATCAATTCCCTTGGAGAAAAAACGCCAGCCAAATGGAGTGTGTCCTATAAAGCATTAGCAACAAAGGAAGATGGAGAGGGGGCTGAGCCGGGGGAGGTGGGGAGGGAGAGGGGCGGGGAGGGGGGAGCAGAGACAGACTGGGGAAGGGAAGCGGCTCCCACGGGAGAGGGGGGGTGGCGGTGCTGAGCTGCTGGCTGGAAGCTGAAACCCACTGAGCCCAGTCTCCTCCTGTCGAAGTTCAGCTCAAACCCCCCCCCCCCCCCCCCCCCCCCCCCCCCGCCGTCCCCGGGCCGGGGGGCGGGGCAGTCCCTGTCCCCTGAAGCCACCTGACTCTCCTCCTCCTCCTCCACTGGAGACCCTTCCCTCACAGCTGTGCTCGAGGTCCCCTCGGCCGGCTCACAGAGACTGGCCCAGCGGCAGCCGGGCACAGGTCACCAGCTCAGTGCCCAGCAGGGACAGATAACAAGTGCCATCAGAAGAGCCAGGGGGCTCTTAAGTCCCGGGAAATAGGGCGGGCGTTTGGCACCCGCTGGTGGCTCGCTCTGGACCGACAATCCCTCCAGAGCCTCCCGCTGAAGTAAAACGAGGGGACAGTCCCGTGTTGCCTGAGACGAGGGTTTTATTCGCATATAGATATGTATTTGGGGGGCAAAGGAAACTATTGGTGGAGTGAGACCCCAAGCTTAAAAGAAACATGTTTTTCCGTTTTCTTCTTGAAGGGCCTGACCGCCAGCCTTGCTAGGTCTCAGGTGGGGGTGGGGGGGGGGAGTGGAGGACTGTCCCAGGCCGGCGAGACTTCGGGGAGGAGCCCAGCGGGGCTTTGCCGAAGGGGAAGGACGGGGGGGGGGGGGCAGAGGGCGGGCCCTTCCAGGGGCAGAAAGGTACGTGCCCGGGCGTCCGAGCGTCCGGGAAGAGAGGAGAGAATGGGTAGTCTCTCTGGCTTGGGCTGTGTGATCCTTTTCAAGCCGTTTAAATGACCGACTTGCTGAGTTTCCTTTTTCCGAAGGAGGGTGAGGAAAACATATGAAAGTAGTGCTTCTCTCACTTGCTCCCCGGTTTTACTTACTCGGTTACTTGTTTACCTGCCTGTAACCTGCGTGCGGAGAAAGGCCTGGGTCCCTGTGAAGTCCCTGCCGGCGGCTGGGCACCTCTGAAGGAGCCGGGCAGGGCGGGGGGACACGGCCCGAGCGGTGACTGACGGGCCCGGAGCGAGCCTGGCTTCTCTCCTGCTGGGGGCGTCCCGTTCTCTCCCCAGAAGAAGCGGAAAGGGAAAAGGTCGCTTGGGTGAAGCTCGCTCCTGTTCTTGTGGGAGTATCGGCTCGTCCCCCAACAGTCTTTGTCTGCAGCCGAACGGTGGAAAGTTACGGAACGTGGGCTGGGACAGCGACCGCGCTGGGGCCGAGACGGGTGTCCCGGCTCGGGGTGGCCGGGCGGCCTTGGCCGTGGGAGGGAACGTCTCTAGGCCACAGTGTCCTCGTCTCCAGAGTGGGGGTGACAACCTCCACACGTCACAGGGCTCGTGGAACGTTCACACATGCACACACACACACACACACACACACACGTGCGCACACAGCAGCACCTGGTGCGCAGTCCGCACCCGACTCGCGCTGACCTTCTCGGCCGCGTCCAGGACGCCGGGTCCCCGCGTCCGCAGAGGGAACCTGGGGGTCCGCTGTTCTCGGCAACTCGCAGACCAGACGGGGCGGCATCCAGCCGAGGGACCAGGAGGGGGTTCAGAGGAGATGTGCAAAGTGGACGGCGTTGTAGGCAGAAGGGGCGGGACGGGGGTGGGCGAAAGTCACCTTCCTTGGAGGGACGGTGGGGGTCTGTCAGGCAGGTGACCTGGCTGGATGGAGCTGGCCCGCGTGGTTCTGTTACAGGTCCCGTTCCCGAGCTGTGCCACACGGGCCTCAGGACCTGGGGCACAGCCTGGGGCCGGGGGGTGGGGAGGGGGGCGGGCTGTCCTCTCCTTTGCCTTCAACGGCACTCAACTCCATTGACTTCCTGTTTCCAAAGTTGTTTCTCTGTTTTCCTTCTCATTCACACAACAGATGTTTTCTTTATCATTCACATCACAGGCTTTTTTTTTCTTTTGCAGCCGTTAGTTAACTGAGTCTATTTAGATCATCTTTTTGCTGAGATTCTTATCAGTAAGCGCTGACAAAATCAAAATTTTAAAAAATCCTCAACATGTGCAACTGCCTCAGGTCGGGTTTTCTCGCCTCGGTTATTTATGGAGATGGTTCGCTCTGGCCTGGTGTTTCGTGCCGTTTTTTTTTTTTTTTTCTTTATCTGATTTCCATTCCGCAGACTGGCATCTCCGCGTCTGTCCGCCGGTGCTCCCGGCCTCCCTGAGCCAGCCACGAGACCGCGGTTCTTTTCCTCGTCCTTTGGTGAGCGGCGCAGGGCACCAGACGTTGGGCCTCGGACCTGGAGTTCGGCTCAGAGAAGAATCCAGAGCCAAGGAACTCAAACCCAAAGCCTCTGTAGAAAGTCACAGGGGTAGAGGGAGGGAGCATGGAGGGAGCGAGCCAGCCGGGCTTCGCTTCGTGGAGCCTGGGGGAAGGAGAGGGGGACGCTGTGGGGTGCGCTCCTGGGGTGCAGGGAGAGGGAGGGGGAGGGAGAGACTGCTGGGCCCCTCCTCCAGAGGGCGTGTGTCTGGGGGTCTGGGGGGCTGGGGAGAATCCCAGGAGAACAGTCATCAGCTTCCCAGGTGCATCCTTCCAGGGCCCTGGCCTCTCCCGATTGGTCGGCGCCAAGGCAGGGGCCACTAGTCAGTGCGGCTGGTGCTGCCTCAGCCAGGGCACCTCCCGCCTGGTCTTTCTGGGCTTGGAGCTGCTTTCCTGGGCCTGGGTGTTAGCTCTGGGGCTTCACGCCGACGGGAGCGGCCGTGCAAGGGCTCGTGTGGGAATCCTGCGCGGCGGCTGCGCTCCAGCCCCCCATCCCCCCTCCGAGGGGGTCTGCCGCAGGACTAGCGCTGTGCCCCCCCTCCGGGGAGGGAAGGTCACCCTGGGGTGCGAGATCCTGCCCTGCAACACTCGTTTTCCCAGTGTTTCTGGTCGCCAGGCGCTGGGGGCGCTACGCCCCGGTGACCTTCCGCTCCTGGCCTCTGGTCCCGGCTCCGCACAAGCCTGGGTGCCTGCCCCTCCGTCCCATGAACATCCTCACGGGGACCCTGGCCGACCCACTCGCAAACGGTAGTGAAAGTGCTTTGGCCGGTGGAGAGCGTCCCTGAGTGAGAGAGGAAACCACAGGCCATGGAGATGTTGTGCCTTTCCGTGGGGCTCTGGCAGCCAGGCCCTCCCCCCCTCCACGCCCCCCCCAAGGAGCATTTCCAGGTGTCACTGAGAACCCCGCCAGCCGGCTGTGACCCTGTGGACCCTGTGATTCTTGGAGCTGCCTCCCTCCTTCCGATGCCTCGTCTCCCCTCCTCCCCTCCCCCAGGCCTGCGCCCACCTTAGAGGCCAGTTTCCGAGAGCGCCCCCTTGGGGTTCATCGGCAGGTCCTCAGCCCGCTGGGCTGCCACCCGGATGCCTCTGTCCGGCCCTGTGATTCACGGTCCTCCCCTCCTGGGCAGGAGCTGGGAGCCCCAGGCGGAGCCCCGGGGAGGCTCCACTCTGCGGGGTTGTCTTACGAGTCCTGGGCCGGGAGCCGAGGGGGGGGGGGGGGGGCCTCTGCTCGGGGCCTGTTTGCCCCTGAAGTGCAGTTTGGAGAGAGAGAGAGAAAGACGTCAGGGTGATCTTACCCCCGTGGCGACAGTGTCGTTGTGGGGAAGGGAGGGCGAGGCTGCTGGCTGCCTCTCGGCTCACCCGGGAGCCCCGGGGCACGGCCGACTGTCTGCCCGGGTCCCAGCGCCTCCCCTGGAGCCCCGCCCCCCCGGGGGAGGTGGTGCTGACGGCTTTCTCCCCAGTCCCTGTCCCTGGCTGGGCTCCTGCAGGGTTGTGGAGCCGGGCGTCTGGACCCCCGGGAGCTTCCAGGGTCCCCTGGGCGGTTTGCGGTGTGTCTGTTTTGCCCTCTCATCCAGCGCCTGCTGTCAGCCCTCGGTACTCGAGCGCTGGGGACGGAGGAGGCGCCAGGGTCAGACCCTGCTGGTCCCTGCCACCGCCCGAGTGTGAGGGCCCCTCCTGCACCCCGGGCGTGGTGACGGCCGGGGGGGTTCCTCCCGGGGAGCTGGCCCCCCACACACCTCGCGTCGTGCACCCCTGCAAATGGCCGTGTGCAGACGACCGTCTTCATCTCCTGGGACGCTCTGCCCTCGCACACTGGCGTCCGGGACGGCGCGCACCTGGGGTCTGCCAGGGGGGTGCCCGACTTCCCCGGAGGCAAAGCCCCTGCAGGCACACGGCTCCTCTGGGTGGGCGCGTCCGGACCCCGTCTGCCTGCGGGTGAGGGCAGGCCAGTCCCATGGCGGATGGCGAGGAGGAGCTGAGCTGGCGGGGGTCGGGGCGGGGGACACTGTCGTCTGCAGCTTCTCCGTGTCTGAACGCAGAGCCACACCCCTCGAGGACCCCACCGGAGCCCTCCCCGGGCGGCACCGGCACCGGAGGAGGGAGCGCTCACTCCCCGCCGCCTCTGCATTCGGGAGTTTCCTCGGTCAGCAAGGACGCTGGGTCAGCTCGCCCTTGAAGGGTGGCAACTCCCGTTTAGAAGATTCACGCTCGGTGAACGTGCTCTCCCTGAGAGCCTGGGAGTGGGGCCGTAAAACACTCGCTCACCGGTCCCGCCAGCCGCGTGGGCTCGGTCTGGGCGCTCTCGGGGGTGTCATGAAGACGGGAGCCACTCTGCCGTTCTCTGACCGCAGGGTGGACCCGCTGCCTGCTGCCCCCGCTTTGAGGAAGGACGGCACCTGGCCAGGGAGGCGTCCTGCTCAGGGCACAGGCAGGTGGGCGGCAAGGAGCCCCAGCAGCCTCACCCGTCCCCTCTGCAGCGTCTGCCGTGTCCACGCTGCCACAGGGCGGGGTCCTCAGAGGCCAGCGTTGGGCAGCATCAGCAGTAGCGGGCCCTCTGACCCGGCCGCCGGCTTTACAGTACGGAGCGGGAGAGGAGCAGAGGGGGCCCCGCCTGGGATTGCAGTGCCCGGGGTGGGTCCGGACCAAGGCCACGGATGACCTTCGGGAGGCCGGAATGAGGCCCTGGGGGTCCCCTCCTTCGTTCGGGACGTGGCTTCAGGTGGGAGGACCCGGGTGACACTCGAATGTCCCTCGGCAGCCCCATCGAGGGTCGGTCCCTCCGTGGGGGGCGCGCCGTGCCGCTGGTCCGAGAGAGAGTCGCCGGTCTCGGGTGTTTCGGGTGAGCCGCTGCAGCGTTGGTTGTGGGCTGGTTTCCTGAGTCCTTGGGTGCAGAAGGCAGCCAGGAGCGGGGGGCAGGTCTGGGGCCCTGCAGGTGTCCCTGAGCGGTCATGGCTGAAGTTGGGACCCAGCACTCGCCACGCTTCCGTCTTTGGGAGGCTTTCTGTGCCTGTCGCATTCGTATTGGGGTTGGGAGGGGAATGCATTAGTGTGTGTGTGTGTGTGTGTGTGTGTTCGTGGGGGGCGTGATGGGAAAACCACCGTCCTGGGGAACAGTGAGCTCACCAAGGTCAAGACCCTTGAAACCCGAGTAAGGTGACCCCCATGTTGTCCTCCCAGAAACCCGAGTGAGGGCTGGGCCGGCCTGCTGGGGAGGGAGCCATCCTTCACGCCGGCTGGGCCTGTTCTGGGGACGGAAGGGCCTCGGGAATTTCTCCGAGTTTGAGAAAATTATCCTTTGATTGAGGCGTCTCGTCTGCAGACGCGGCTTGAGGTCGGAGGCCACGCGGCGTTGAAGGAGCGTCTGAGCCGCTGGGAAGGGCCGCGCCGCGGAACGCGATCAGGAGTCCGGGCGGGCGGACCCGAGGGGGAGGCGGGTGCATTCGTTATGCTAATGGGGAACCTGAACTTGGGGAGGGGGAGCCCATGGGAGGAGAAGGACACAGACTGCGACATGTTTCGTTCCTTCTGTGTGAAGCGCGGTGCGCTGGAACGTGACCAGATGGTCCGTCCGTCCTCACCATCCGCTTTTGTCCAGACTCGGGCTCTTCACAGACGCGGTGCCTTTTCCCCTCGAGACTCGCTGTCCTCCACGCTCGAGGCCGGCGCGGCTGGTGTGGCGTGCACGGGGGAACGGGGAGTCCCGAGGTGCCCTCCCCGAAGCCCGGTGGCTGCACCCCGGGCCTGGGCCCTCCCAAAGTGTCAGCCACACCTCGGGGGGGAGGGGCGTCACCTGGCACAGGCTGGCAGAGAAGGGGGGTGGCCTGGGACTGGGGTGTGGGGCCTGTGCAGCCCGTCGGGGAGTCAGATGGAACCGCGTCGGGCTCCGCCCCCTCCTCAGCGACCCCTCGTTCGCCTGCATGCGTCTCCGAGCGAGGGCTCTGCACCAGGAGCTCCAGCTCTTCCATCCATACATTCCTGAGCCTCGGGCCGGTCACCTTGTAACACTCACTGGTTTCCCAGTGTCTCCTGCAGCGGCTGGGGACTCAGCTGGGTCGACCCTGCACTCAGTTGCTGGGTCCCTGCGGCAGGTTCCTTCTCTGTCCCTCCCGTAACGAGCATTCTGCTGACGGCCCTCCTAGTGCTGACGGCCCCCTAGTGCTGGTGTGGGGGCTCCTCGGGCAGCGGGTGGGGGTGGGGTTAAAGGGCGAGCAGGGTGGGCGTGGCCCTCGGCTCCGGAGCAGGAGGGCTGGTAAGGGAGACACGTTCAAGAGGATCTCCCCCCAAGTAGGTGATTACGGTGCCGGTTAATTTTACATCAGCTTGCCTGGGTCCAGGGGCGCCCAGAGAGCTGGTAGACGTGATTTCTGGGGGTGCCCGGGAGGGTGTCTCCAGAATACGCGAGCATTTGCATGGGTGAGCCGGCCCTCCCCCGCGTGGGGCGTCGCCCAGTCCTCGGAGGGCCCGAGGTGAGCGAGAGGCGTGGGAGCAAGACCGCTGCCCGCTCCTGGCCGTGGGCCTGGGTGCACCCGGGGCCCAGGCGCCTGCTCCCAGGCCTTACCCTGGGCTGCTGCTCTGCTGCCTGGGGCCGTCACAGGGTTACTAAGTGTCAGATTTCAGTCCTTGTTACCGGGACCTAATTTAATACGATCAAATTCACACGTGTGGAGTGTGCAGGTCCACGACTTTCGGCGCTTGGAACCACCATCCTGTTAGGACGGAGCGAACGCCCGCCTCCCCCAGGGGCTCCCGGCCCCCTCCGCTGGAACCGTGCCCGCCTGCCGACCCCCTCGGCCCTGACCCGCCCCCGGCGGCCAGCGGCTGGTCGGTGTCCCCTCCCCGCAGACCCTCGCGTGTGTGGAGTAGAACAGCGTTTACTCTTCCGTGCCTGGCGTCTGTCCTCAGTCTGGTGTCTGTGAGGTTCTCCAGTGCGGTGTTCGCGAGCCGTTTTCCCTGTATGTTGCGGAATGCATTCCCGGGGGCAGGCGTCGGGGTTGTCTGTGGCTTGTGAAGAAAAGCGGCGTGAATATTTAGAGTCCAGGCACGCATTTCTATTGCTCTTGAACAAACACCTCGGAGCGGGGTTGCCGGGCCGCAGGGAGAGTGTGTGTTTAACGGTGTGGGGAGCCACCGCGGCGTTTCCAAACGGACACGGGCTTACACAGAAGGGCGGCGGCTGTGGACATCCCGGACGGAGGCAGGAGATGTCTCCATGGCCTCGGGACAGACAAGGACTTCTCAGACACGTTTCGCTCCGACACAAAATATTGTTCAAAAGCCTCACCAATTGGACTTCATCAAAATTAAAAATGTCTACTTTTCCAAAAAAAAAAAGCCCATGGAAATTTTAAAAGGCAAGTCACAGATTGTGAGAAAATGTATGTGACATGTACTTGGCAGAGGACTCGCATCTGGAATAGATGAGGAACGCTCACAACTCAGTAATAAGGAGACGAACAACAAAGAAAAGGCGAAACCCTGGAGCGAACGCTCTGTGGGAACGACCGAAAAACGCATAGAAGCATGCCGCCTGTTCCTGGTCTCCGGGGAGGGCAGGTCGAAACCACAGCGACCACCTCCTCGCACCCACTAGACGCCGTTGGAGAGGAGGGGAGTCCCCAGGGGGGTGAGCCCCGGGGCCGGGCCAGCGCCTGGGGGGGGGGGGGCGGAGCGTGTGTGGTGTTCGCCGGTCAGACATGCTCTCGCCGGCCGGCCCGGCACGGCCCCCCGCTCCGGCAGCCACCCCCTGCCTACCCGGGAGAAGCGCAGGCTTGCTCCCCGCTGACACTCCTGGCAGCGTCCTGCGCGAGAGCCCAGACTGGACGCCACCGAAGTGCCATCGCCCCAGAGCAGGCACGCGTGTCCTTCCACGGGGGAGGGACAGCGCTCAGCGAGGGAAAGGCGCACACGTCACAGACGTGATGTCGGGAGGAAAGGGAATGTGTGTGCCTTGGCACCGAGGGGAGATTCGCGGTGACGGAAACCGATGGGTGACTCCCTGGGGCTGTGGGCAGCGGGAGGCTTGCTCCCAGGGGTTGGGGGGCCCTTTCTGGGGCGATGGTAATGCTGGTGCCTTGGCTGAGTGGCGGCGGTGAGGGCGTTGCCTTTGCCGGTGATCGGACCCGTGCACTGGAGGTGGGCGCGGTCTGCTGAATGCACATCGCATGGCTGTAACCTTGAGCAGAACCGTCCGGAAGGCACCCTCCTCCTTCCCTCTGTCTCCCCGGGGACAGGCGGACGCAGGGAGCACGGCCTCGTGTCCTGCGGTGGCGACCCCTGGCCCGGCGGGAGCCCGTGGGGCTGCCGGGGCGCGGGTGACGTGGCGCTGCGGCAGCCACAGAGAACAGCGCAAAGAGCAGGCTCACCGGACTCGCGCGTCTGTTCACAGAGAAGCGGAGGGTCTGCCGCGGGGGCCGCCCTCCATCCGGTGGACGTTGCTTCCAACTGTTGAGCGGCAGGAAGTGCGGCTCAGCCCTCAGCCTGTCGAACCCGAGACGGCTGCGCCTGGCTTCGCACGTTCCTCGTGTGACCCGTGGGGTGTCCCCCCTCCTCTACAGAGCAGGCTCTCGCGGTGGCCGGGCCCCTCTGGGATGAAAGCTGAGGACCACCCTCCGCTTAGCACC
This sequence comes from Phyllostomus discolor, assembly GCF_004126475.2. Taxonomy (NCBI): domain Eukaryota; kingdom Metazoa; phylum Chordata; class Mammalia; order Chiroptera; family Phyllostomidae; genus Phyllostomus; species Phyllostomus discolor. Next base: position 48,028,624 of record NC_040914.2, read on the forward strand.
CACCGACCTGGCCCTCTCTCCTGGGACAGCTGGAGTCTTCCCCTGGAGCGTCCCGAGGACTGGGAGCGGCAGTCTGTCTCAGTCAGAATGACACGTCCACTCCGGAGACGCCCTGACCAGGCCGATGTGGGACCCTCCCTCCGCGGGGCCCGTCTGTCCCGCCCTACGCGGAGGGGCCACGGGAGGGCTTGACACTCCGTCCTTGCTCCGCAGCGGGTGCTCAGCTCTGAGCGAGGCTCTGTGTCCCTGGGCGTCCTTGAGCACACGTGCCTTCCGAGCGGGGGCGGGGGCGAGGGGGCGGCAGAGCTGCGCGGGCACCTCTTGCAGGGGACTGCAGCCGCCGCCGGCAGCGGGTGCCTGATGCTGTCTGAGCAGAGACCAGCGCAGCAGAACCACCCACGGAGCGTCCTGGGTCCCTTGGGCCCCGGCACCTGCTCCTCACAGTTAACTTGAGCGAGGAAGACATTCCACGCCCTGGTGTGGGCGGGAGCCCCGGACCTGGGAGCGGAGAGGACCCAGTGCCCCGCACTGTGCCGGGGCTCGGGTTGGAGGCCGCTGTCGGACAAGCCCCGCGCTCTGGCGGCGGGCGCCCTGGCTTCCGAGGTCAGACTGGTGCTGGCGCCCGGTGGGCAGCGTCCCCCTGTCCCTGTCGCCCCTCGGTGGGACCTCTCGGTCTCCGAGCACCGCCCAGGTGGGAGTGAAACCTGGGAGTCCCCAGAGAACCTGCTGAGGTGACGCGTAGGAAGGAGGTGCGGTGGCCTCACCGACGGGCGGGCGAGGGGAGACGGAGGACGGGGTGGTTGCCCCGCCGCACCCGAGGGACTGGGCGTGTCTGAGCGAGCGTTTGTGCAAGTGCGTGTGTGTAAAGTCCCAGCATCCGCTCTCCTCTCCCTCCTCCGTGCACGTCCACTGCCCAGCAGTCCCGCCTGGCCCCCACCCGCCCCCTTGCTGGCCCAGGCTCACGTGGGTGCTCAGTGTGCCAGCGGCTCCCCCCTCCCCCCCCCCCCGCACTCTCACTCAGAAGGCGGCGGCTCGTTGGTCCTCGCCGCCCGCAGACGACAGACCGCCGTGTTCCGTCAGCAGTGAGACCGGGATTTACGTTTGTGGTTCACATCTCCGAAGTTTGAATTGCTACTTACAATAGAAGAGATCTTAACGATTATAAATGACCACATTTTTCTTCCTTAGCATCTGAATTTGATTCAATAAGGCATATCTTCCAGCGGAACACGGGGCAATTTCGCTCCAAGAGCAATTTCGTTATGATAAACTTATTATGTAAAAATTTTCTGTCTCAAAACGAAAATACCTCACAGGCTGTGGGATCCCGGGGCCCGGCTCACCAATCGCAGGCCCAGGGGTGCCCAGCCCTGCCCCTGACTCACGTGTGTGCTCTCACTAGACAGGACAGAGGGGGACCGCGAGGACCGGGGACAGGAAGTCGTCTGTGTAGGTGCACGCAGTGGGTTCCGTTCGGCAGGAAGGCGGCATCAGGGGGGGACTGGGACTCACCTGACAAGGGGGCAGCAGCCCACCTGTGCTCCAAAGACGGACCGCACCAGCGCCTCCTGGGGGTGGTTCAAATGGGCGGGGGCTCTCTGGGCCGAGTTTCGGGTCACCCTTGCGGTGTCTCCAGAGCTGGGGCCCGGCACCTGCATGGCAGGCGAGCTCCCCAGGGAGTTCTTGTTCAGAACCAGAGGACTGTTCTGTCGGGGAAGCAGAACACCAGCCACAGACCAGGAGCTTCCACTTCCCTTCGCCAAGATGTAAAACTCCCAAAGACCCTCTGAGAAAGAGTCCTCCCCGGAGGACATGCTTATTGATTTTAGAGAGAGGGGGAGGGGGGCAGGGAGAGAGAGAGACACCCATTGGCTGCATCCCGTACACGCCCTGATGGGGGATGGGACCCGCAACCTTTCGGGGCCTGGGACGACGCCCCAGCCAGCTGAGCCTTCAGCCAGGGCCCAAAGACGCTTTAAGGATGTGCGCTAGTCTGGCGTTTGCTGTGGGTAAACGGAGGCGCGGAGGGCCCGAGTGCCTGCCCGACTCAGCCCCCAGGAAGTGGGGGAGGCTGGATGTGAACCCCGCCTATGTGACTGGCTCAGTGTTTTCTGGGCCCCATCTTGTCTGCAGGGAGCACAGGACACCGTGGACACGGCCTGGTTTGGAACACCGCTGGGCAGAGTCCCCTGCGTCCGATGCGCCTGCTCCCTCCACCCAGCAGCTTCATTCCCGGGAGTCGTACACTCGGGCATCCGTACAGAGACACGGGCGGGCGTGAATATTCAGCGCTGCGTTACTTGTAGCAGTAAAGAGTCGTCAGAAATAACCTGTAGGCCCATTGATAAGAGGAAGGACAAACAGTGATGCCTCCGTTCTATGGGACGCAGTGTGGCAGTGAGTTCTGTGGGACGCAGTGTGGCAGTGAGTTCTGTGGGACGCAGTGTGGCAGTGAAACAAAGCCGGCGCATCTGTGTGAACAGCGCGGACTCCCTGCAGGGCGTCGGGGAGGTGGGAGAGCTGGACTTCAGCACAGGAATGTGCAGAAGGCGGCGGTGTGTATAGAACAAGAACAGACTCCTGTGTGTTTGTGTTTCAAGTACGAAGGCATAGAAAAATATCTGGAAAGTTACTCACTACGTCGCGAATAGGGATTACCCCTTAGGAGGTGAGCAGTGGGTATTTTGAGGGGATGGAGTGGAAATGTATTTAATAGGATTTATTTAATATTTAGTCCTGTATCTACACCGCATTAATTTTTACCATGACAATGCAGATATTCAGAAAATGTTTAAGTTAAAAAAAAAAGAAGGCAAACCATACGGTCAACCGCTCACACTGGTCGCGAGGCGAGGGGGCCGAAGGCTGGAGGGTCTGTGGAGCGCCTCGCACACGGGCCTTCGTCGTCTCCTGTCCTGAATTGTGTTCTCTGCCTCATGGGCTCATGGGCTGCTTGTTTTTTCAGAGCCTCAGCTCAGCACTGTGAAGTATAAAATTATAACTCAGCAGAACTGACAAGTGCAACCTGCGTTGGCGAAATGTCCCCATTAATGCTGATGTTGTTCTCGTTGGAAACTAGTCATAGCTCATTTCATGCGTAGTTGCTCCCAAGTTTTAATAAAGAGCCCATGATATCTGCTGTTTACCGAGGGAATTTGAGAAATCTCATCAGAACGCGTACAAGAGAACAAAGATGAATTGCATGCAGTGAATTGCCACGTCGTTCTGGGCGTATTAATGGGGAGTGGCAACTTTTCTGGAAGCTGCTGTCCCTCGTGTCCTGTCCCTGTGCTGGAACCCCCCCCCCCCCCCGTGGCTCCCGGCCCGCATGTCCGTGCCTTGCCCTTTGCCGTGAGGAGGTCTCTCGAAGGAGCCTGCCCTCGCAGGCTCTGAGCTGTCAATCACCCGGTTCTCGGTAAGGAGCAGGCTCACGGGCAGGTGGCTTTACGCGGGTTTTCTGACTCACCCTGGGGCGGCGGATGAGACAGAGACGTATCCCCAGCGCCAGGGGCTCACCTCGCCCTCCTCCGTGAGCCGTCTCATGGCTGTCAACCCTTACACCTTCCCATCAGCCCGAGATAGGGAAAGGGGGACACCCACCACCCACTGTGGGGCCTGGTCTGAGTCCCCGTCCGCTCTGACCCCCGTTTATAAAACAAAGAGGCGCCCGAAGGTCAGCGTGCCCGCCTTCATCCTGGAATTAAGAATGCGCAGCGTCTCCCGTAAAAAGGTCAGTGGGAAGGGTCTGGGCTGGTCTCGGGGCTTGCTTTGACCGGCAGGACTTGGTGGACGTGACCCTGTGCCGGCTCTGAGCCAGAGCCTCCAGAGACCTCAAGGGCTTCTTCCACTGTCTCCTTTGGAACCTCGCTGGTTTCCATGGGAACAGGCCCACGCCAGCCTGCAGGAGAGGGAGAGGCCCTGTGGAGCACAGAGCGGCCCGTGGAGCTTAACCCACAGGCATAAGCTCGCCCGGGGAGGGGGGCCCCCAGGGGGGCCTGTTTTAAACGGTCAGCCTGCAGAGCACAGTTAAATAAGCGGTGGTTATTTCCAGCCGTAAATTAGGGGTGGCTGGTTACACGGTGACAGCGGATGGGCCCAGTGACAGGTACAGAGGCGAGCAGAAGTAGTGGGAGGGCACCCGGCGGGGGCCGTGGTCTGGGGCTTCCTGGGCAAAGAGCAGCGACGCCTTTGCACCGCTCCTAACATGCAGCACTGAGTGGAAAGGCGTCCCACCAGAAAGGAGGCCGCCTAAATATCAAAAGATCGACAGGACATGTTTTGGGCGAGAGAATGATAAAATGCACACTCACATCCATGGGTACGACCTCTTTGAAGGATAACTTGGTGATATCCATCAATTTAAATGTGAACACAAATTTTCCCAGGCGTTACCGGGAATTTGTCTTCCAGATATACTTCACAGGTGATACATGTGTGAGGGTGTTCACTGAAGCAAGAAGCTGGAAACCGTGTACATTTAAGAACGGCCTGGCCCTGCCTGGTGTGGCTCAGTGGATTGGGTGCCAGCCTGAGAACCAAAGGGTCACAGGTTCGATTCCCAGTCAGGGCACATGCCTGGGTTTCAGGCCAGGTCCCCAGTAGGGGGCGCATGAGAGGCAGCCACACATGGATGTTTCTCTCTCTCTATTTCTCCCTCCCTCTCCGTCTGTCTAAAATAAAACAAAAAAGCAAAAACAAGAAGGGCCTGGTTAACTGAACCACACAGCACTCACACAGTGAGACCGTGTGCAGGCACCGGGACAGGCGCACACAGTGCTGCTGCCGCAGTGAGACCGTGTGCAGGCACCGGGACAGGCACACACGGCTGCTGCTGCTGCTGCCGCAGTGAGACCGTGTGCAGGCACCGGGACAGGCGCACACACTGCTGCTGCTGCTGCAGTGAGACCGTGTGCAGGCACCGGGACAGGCGCACACAGTGCTGCTGCCGCAGTGAGACCGTGTGCAGGCACCGGGACAGGCACACACAGTGCCGCTGCTGCTGCCGCAGTGAGACCGTGTGCAGGCGCCGGGACAGGCGCACACAGTGCTGCTGCTGCTGCCGCAGTGAGACCGTGTGCAGGCACCGGGACAGGCGCACACAGTGCTGCTGCTGCTGCTGCCGCAGTGAGACCGTGTGCAGGCACCGGGACAGGCACACACAGTGCCGCTGCTGCTGCCGCAGTGAGACCGTGTGCAGGCGCCGGGACAGGCGCACACAGTGCTGCTGCTGCTGCCGCAGTGAGACCGTGTGCAGGCACCGGGACAGGCGCACACAGTGCTGCTGCTGCCGCAGTGAGACCGTGTGCAGGCACCGGGACAGGCGCACACAGTGCTGCTGCTGCTGCTGCAGTGAGACCGTGTGCAGGCACCGGGACAGGCGCACACAGTGCTGCTGCTGCTGCCGCAGTGAGACCGTGTGCAGGCACCGGGACAGGCGCACACAGTGCTGCTGCTGCTGCTGCCGCAGTGAGACCGTGTGCAGGCACCGGGACAGGCGCACAACAGTGCTGCTGCTGCTGCTGCCGCAGTGAGACCGTGTGCAGGCACCGGACAGGCGCACACAGTGCTGCTGCTGCTGCTGCCGCAGTGAGGACCGTGTGCAGGCACCGGGACAGGCGCACACAGTGCTGCTGCCGCAGTGAGACCGTGTGCAGGCACCGGGACAGGCGCACACACCGCTGCTGCTGCCGCAGTGAGACCGTGTGCAGGCACCGGGACAGGCGCACACAGTGCTGCTGCTCTGCCGCAGTGAGGACCGTGTGCAGGCACCGGGACAGGCGCACACAGTGCTGCTGCTGCCGCAGTGAGACCGTGTGCAGGCACCGGGACAGGCGCACACAGTGCTGCTGCCGCAGTGAGGCCGTGTGCAGGCACCGGGACAGGGCACAGTGCTGCGCCGCAGGAGACAGTGTGCAGGCACCGGGACAGGCGAAACAGTGCTTGCTGCTGCTGCGCAGTTGAGACCGTGTGCAGGCACCGGGACAGGCGCACACAGTGCTGCTGCTGCTGCCTGCAGTGAGACCGTGTGCAGGCACCGGGACAGGCGCACACAGTGTGTCTGGCTGCCGCAGTGAGACCGTGTGCAGGCACCGGGACAGGCCGCACACATGCTGCTGCTGCTGCTCTGCCAGCAGTGAGACCGTGTTGCAGGCACCGGACAGGGGGACACAGTGCTGCTGCCGCAGTGAGACCCGTGTGCAGGCAACGGACAGGCGCACACAGTGCTGCTGCCGCGTGAGACCGTGTGCAGGGCACCGGGACAAGGCGCCACAGTGCTGCTGTTGCTGGCGGGACCGCCATTGCTGCATGAGACCGTGTGCAGGCACCGGGACAGGCGCACACAGTGCTGCTGCTGCGCAGTGAGACCGTGTGCAGGCACCGGACAGGCGCACACAGTGCTGCTGCTGTGCAGTGAGACCGTGTGCAGGCACCGGAACAGGCGCACACAGTGCTGCTGCTGCCGCAGTGAGACCGTGGCAGCACCGGGACAGGCGCACACAGTGCTGCTGCTGCTGCAGTGAGACCGTGTGCAGGCACCGGGACCAGGCGGCACACTAGTGCTGCTGCCGCAGTGAGACCGTGGCAGGCACCGGGACAGGCGCACACAGTGCTGCTGCCGCAGTGAGGCCGTGTGCAGGCACCGGGACAGGCGCACACAGTGCTGCTGCTGCCGCAGTGAGACCGTGTGCAGGCACCGGGACAGGCGCACACAGTGCTGCTGCTGCTGCTGCAGTGAGACCGTGTGCAGGCACCGGGACAGGCGCACACACTGCTGCTGCCGCTGCCGCAGTGAGGCCGTGTGCAGGCACCGGGACAGGCGCACACAGTGCTGCTGCTGCTGCCGCAGTGAGACCGTGTGCAGGCACCGGGACAGGCGCACACACCGCTGCTGCTGCTGCTGCAGTGAGACCGTGTGCAGGCACCGGGACAGGCGCACACAGTGCTGCTGCTGCAGTGAGGACCGTGTGCAGGCACTGGGACAGGCGCACACAGTGCTGCTGCTGCTGCCGCAGTGAGGCCGTGTGCAGGCACCGGGACAGGCGCACACAGTGCTGCTGCTGCTGCTGCTGCAGTGAGACCGTGTGCAGGCACCGGGACAGGCGCACACAGTGCTGCTGCTGCTGCCGCAGTGAGACCGTGTGCAGGCACCGGGACAGGCGCACACAGTGCTGCTGCTGCTGCCGCAGTGAGACCGTGTGCAGGCACCGGGACAGGCGCACACACTGCTGCTGCCGCTGCCGCAGTGAGACCGTGTGCAGGCACCGGGACAGGCGCACACAGTGCTGCTGCTGCCGCAGTGAGACCGTGTGCAGGCACCGGGACAGGCGCACACCGCTGCTGCTGCCGCAGTGAGGCCGTGTGCAGGCACCGGGACAGGCGCACACACTGCTGCTGCTGCTGCCGCAGTGAGACCGTGTGCAGGCACCGGGACAGGCGCACACACTGCTGCTGCTGCTGCCGCAGTGAGACCGTGTGCAGGCACCGGGACAGGCGCACACAGTGCTGCTGCCGCAGTGAGACCGTGTGCAGGCACCGGGACAGGCGCACACAGTGCTGCTGCTGCTGCTGCAGTGAGACCGTGTGCAGGCACCGGGACAGGCGCACACAGTGCTGCTGCTGCTGCTGCAGTGAGACCGTGTGCAGGCACCGGGACAGGCGCACACACTGCTGCTGCTGCTGCTGCCGCAGTGAGACCGTGTGCAGGCACCGGGACAGGCGCACACAGTGCTGCTGCTGCTGCTGCAGTGAGACCGTGTGCAGGCACCGGGACAGGCGCACACACCGCTGCTGCTGCCGCAGTGAGACCGTGTGCAGGCACCGGGACAGGCGCACACAGTGCTGCTGCTGCTGCTGCCGCAGTGAGACCGTGTGCAGGCACCGGGACAGGCGCACACAGTGCTGCTGCTGCTGCTGCCGCAGTGAGACCGTGTGCAGGCACCGGGACAGGCGCACACACCGCTGCTGCTGCCGCAGTGAGACCGTGTGCAGGCACCGGGACAGGCGCACACCGCTGCGGAGCGGTTCATCTGTGGTGTGGACAGAATGTCTGTGTCCCCCCCTCAATGTCATATGCTGCCCTCCTCCCGGTGCGATAGCCTTTGGAGGAGGGGCCTTTGGGAGCTAATTATTCCATGAGGGTGGAGCCCGCATGGCGGGTTCGGCGCCCCGGGGAGAAGAGGCGAGTTTGCTTCCCTCGCTCTGCCCTCCGTCCACCGCGGGAGGAGATGAACGGTCTGCACTCGTCTTCGCCTCAAGGCCTGAGTCCGGGACAGAGCACTCCACTCCCCTGACTTCTCCGACCTGTGGCCTTGCCCGTCAGTGAGGAAAAGATTACACACACACGTGTGTGAATATGTGTGCACGTGCACTTGTACATAGCTGGGAGGCTAAATCTCTCTCTGTTACCACTCTTCCCGCCCCCACTTCTGTTTCTCACTCTGGAACACAGTAGGTGTTCAACGAGTTCTGACTCGTCCCCAGCCAGGGAGCACCCTTCGCTCAGCCCTGAGCCCACCCCTCAGCTCCCCTCCCCGGGTCTGGGAACCTCTGCCCTGTGTCCCCGGAGCTGGGCCCCGGCACGCAGGGGCACGAGGAAGACAGACATTAGAAAAGTGTGTCATAGCATCTGGATTTGTCGCTGGACCTCAGCCTGCTGTCTGCTGCACCTTGCGAGTCTCATCGGTCTGCAGAGAGCATGCTCCGCAGCGGGAGGCATGGCGGGGGGACAGCTGTGTGCCTGGTGTCACCGTGTCACCCTGACATGCAGGGTGGCCCAGCTGGCGGCCTGGGTGGTGGCTTTCAGAAACCGACCGCTGGACGTCTGAGGGGAAGCCGGCTTGTGTGGCATCACACGGGGCCTCAGCTGCCCGCCCGTGACTGCGACCCTGGCAGGCGGAACTGAATGCCGGCTTAACCGTGCTGCGCTTGACTGAGGGTCGCCTGGGTTCTTTCGGAATGGCTGTGTGCCCTCATCGGTCACTTTTGGGGGAAACAGGTTCATTTCTTCAATGCAGCAGCCACTTTCCAGGTCGTCTCGCGCCATGAGAGTAACTTCGTGTGTGTGTGTCAGACAGAGAGACAGGGATGGGGGGAGAGATGGGAAATGGCCCCTGAGTGGCCTTTGGCCTCTGACCCTGGGACGCAGTCTCTCCTGAGGACAGGTCTGAGGGCAGGTCTGCTTTCAGAGGGGCTTCCTCCCTCGGCCCCTGGTAGAAGCGGGAGGGCGTTCTCTGACATCTACTGTGAGACCTCGGCGTGCCTCCCCCCATGACTGGGTCCCTGGGGTTTTCAGCTCCCCCGTTCCCGGGCACTTTCCTGACCGCACACATGGGCCACGTGCGGCCAGGGCCCGCTGTCCGCTGTGGTTCACGAGCTCCCCGGGGGGGGAGGAACGGCTGTGGGGCCGCACCGGCTCAGCAGCCGAGGGCGGCCGGTGCCGATGTCCTGGCCTCCCCGGGGACAGGTGTCCGTGTGTCCCCTGCACAGGCCCAGGGCCCCGGGACCGCCCTTCGGCTCAGTCCCCCTCCCCTCATCCCCAGCACTGCCCTGTTCCTGTTCCTGGCCCCCTTCACCCCGCACCTCACCCCTGCTGGGCTGGGCCCCGCCCCCGGGGCTGCTCCACGGCCCCTCCCTCCCGTGCCTGGGCCCATCGTCCCTCCCTCACTTTGTGGGGGTCTGTCTGCCCTGCAAGCATGGAAACAAGGAGGGCCGGGCTCAAAGACACAGACGGGTTCAATCTCTGCCGCTGGTGTGCACGTGTGCACTTGTGTGTGCATGTGCACGTGTGTGTGCACCTGCAGGGGCAGAGAGACAGAGCAGGCGAGTCAGGGAGCCCCCGAGTCCACCCCCCCCCGCGGTGGCTCTCTGGGCCGTGGGCTGTGCTGGATCAGACGCCCGCGGTCCCCTCGGCACCTGGTCCCCCCTGGGAAGGGCCCCACCACACCCGAACACTTCGGGGAAAAGGTCACTCCCCGTGCCCACCGCTCACCCTGGAAGCTCGGGGCCGAACCCTTTCCCCGCCTTCCCACCCCCCCCCCCACCCCAGCAGGGACAGGCGGGGACGCGGTGTCCCTGGGGAGGGAAGGCGCGAAGGTCTGTGCCCCTGGGCCCCTTGCCAGCGGGCTGGGGGCGGGGGGGCGGGTGGGGCTGAGCGTCAGGGGTTGCATTGCTTCACCCCCTTTACTCACCCCCCTGCTGGCCGGCCCGGTTTCCGTGCGGGGTCCCGACCCCGAGTTCTTTAGAGGAGGTTTCTGTGACCCCTCCTCTTGAGGGCCCTACCGCAGGCCACCAGGGGGAACACACCCCCAGGGCCAGCTTTGCGTCTCCCCAGGGAAGACCCCCACCCCCCTGGGTTTACAGACACAGGTACAATGTTCAAAGGGGGTCCCCGTGGGTAGAGCAGCGACCCCCGTTTCCTGTCCTCCCTCTCTGGTCCTGACCGAGAAGGGCAGGATTTGAAAATGGAAGGAGAAGCCGCCTCCCATCCATTGCGAAGGGCGGATGTGGGGGGAGGAGCCCCTCCCCCCCGCCCCGCCTGCGCTCTCCGCCGGCTTTGTTCCTCGAGCAGCAGCGGGGAGGGTGGGATTTTAATAGTGTCTCCGCGGAATGGCTTTCTTCACGCGTGAATCATTTCTCATTTAAAGGCTGTGGGGGACGCTTTCTCCTTTTTTTTTTTTCCTGGGGAAAATGATGACTGTTTTCATTGCCAGACTCGTCACTGTCAGGGCCCACGAGGCCGACGGGTGGGCCTGCCTTCCCGCGGAGCCCCCCAGCCCCACCCCGCGGCCGGCTCTGCTGGGCTCGTCCTGCCCCGAGACAGCGCCCCGTCCGGCCTGCGGTGGGGGGACGCGGGCACGGTGCAAGGCCGAGGGTGGCTGCCGGACGGAGTAGCGGGAGAGGAGGAGCCGTGGAGGCTCCTCCCTCGCTCCTTCGAGTCCCGTGAAGACCTTCAGGGAGTGGGTGCCGTCCTCCTTGTGGCTGGTACAGAAGGAGGGGCAGAGCTGCGAGGGGTTCAGCCGGCTCCCCACGGCCCCCCCCCAGCCGTCAGCGGCAGGCCTGGTGTGTCGGTCGGGCTGTGCTGCGCCCCACACTTGGACCTCCGTGTGGGGCTGCCTTTCCTGCAGGGGGAGGACCCTTTCTGAGGGGAGTGGGCGCAGGGCGGGGGCTGGCCAGGAGCCGTGCGTTGTGGTGCGCCCGGCACGCCCGAGGCTTCCTCCCAGGGGAGCCTCGTAGCGCCCCCACGTGGCAGGCGCAGGACTCTCTCACCATGCTGTGCATCAGGCCCCGGGAGCGTCCCGTTCCCGGCCGCAAGTCCGCGACCGCTAACCCCCGCGCCCCGCCCCTGGGGACTGAGCACCACTCCCCTCTCTGTGTCTGCAAGTTCGGTCTTCGCAGGTCCCCCGCGCAAGCGGGGTTACTGGTGTTTGTCTCTCTCTGACTGACTGACCACCTGCCACCACAGTGCGCTCAGGCCGTCCAGTTTCTTGTAAATAGTGCGATTCCTCCTTTTTCACGCCTGGATAATATTCCCCCGTGTGTGTGCGTGTGCGTGTGTGTCGGCATGTGCGACGTCTTCTTTCCCCATTTATCTGTTACACTTCGAAGTCCCTAGGAGACTGGAATGTAAATGTTCTCACCACAGAAGTGAAAGACGGTCACGCGACGTGGCAGAGGGGTCAGCTGACGCTACAGTCCCCACATGGCAACAGGGTCCTCACTCTGACAGCTGCCCCGCCCCCGTCCCCAGCTCCTTTTCCGCAGGGACACGAGCCATGTCCCCCCTAGCACGGCCTGGGCCCACAGTGGCCACGGCCGGCTGGCCCAGTCCACTGCCCCCAGGAAGCACAGAGCAGGACCGAGGCCCGGCGGGGCGGCCCTGCTGGGGGGAGGCCGTGCACGCTCAGGAGCACTCTGCCTCGTGGACGGGCAGCCGGTGCTGCTCTGCGGGGGGAGCGACAGGGTGCGGGCAGCGTGCTCCCCACGGGTCTCCTGCCCCCCTGCCCCCCCGCTGTGTTCTGTGTTCTGTTCCTGAAACCCCACGGGTTCCATTTGACACTCGGGCTTCTGCCCGGTACGTCCTCTCCTTGCCCGCGAGGCTCCAGCGAGGGTCCGTCACGGCGCCAGGGAGGTGCAGCCTGCACCGCGGTGCTCTGAGATGGTGGGGTGCAGACCGCCCACCTTCGCCGGCTCCCTTCCTCACCACATGCCCTTCCCCGGGTGCTGTCTGACACCACACCGCCAGGCGAGGCGGCCGGGCGCTGCTCTATGCCGCCGGCACAGGCCCTTCCAGACGAGACGGTCTGTTCCGCTCCTGCTCACGGCAGCTGGGGCCGGTGGGCACAGCCTCACCCGAGGCCCGGGAGCCACGGGGGGCACCTGCCACGGCTGCCGGGAGCTGAGGAGGTCTTGGCCCTGAGGGGCCCTGAGGGGAGAGGCGGTGGGTGCTGGGTTCACGGACAGCAGGGCAGGGGTCCCCACTGGGTTACTTTCTGGCACCTCCTGATGCTCCCCTCTGACCACAACCGGATACGGACCCAGGGCACAGCCTGGGAGAGCGGGCTTGGAGCCGGGCGTGGGCCGTCGCCCCATCCGTCCTGCCCTCGGTCTGCCCGTCTGTGTCACGGAGGTCAATCCTGTCCAGCGGGCGGGTTCTCGGGAGGGTGGGAGGTGACCTCTCGGAGGGGCTTTGCCCGTTGCCCACAGCAGCCCCGACAAGCGGCGGCCGCGGCGGCATTTCTCACGAAGGCACAGCAGCGCCGGACGGGCCCTCTCTCCCTCCGCCCCCACGGGACCCCGTCCTTCCCCCTGACGGGTGCTGAGTCACCGGCCACCTGAAAAGGACAGGCACGCCGAGTCCCAGGCGTGTGAACTGCGTGCGAGCCGCAGAACACACTCGGCAGGGAGCCCCTGCCCGCCCCAGGACCGGGGGGGCAGCCAGCTCCCCGGATTTTGGGAGGAGGGGCTCCCGATTCACATGCAGGCGACCCCTCAGAGCACACAGGCCCCTCGGGGTCCCCGTCCCTTCATCACAGGGCGCCAGGCGCCACGGCCGCTCCCAGCCGCAGTCCCACACGCGGTGGCATTCGTCCGCTTTCATGTCTCAGCTTTTCTGTTCTCTAGACAGACCTTTGTTCTTTTCCTGTGTTTCATGTTTTCTTTTTTATCCCTCTACCGGTGGGGGATGGGCTCCCGACGCCCGCCGTCCTCAGAATTGCCCGGCTTTGAGGTCGCCCTCCAGATCCTCTCACGGTGCTTTCGTGTCATCGGGCGCCACACGGAGCCTCCCCTCCCCGAGTCTCTGTTGTCACGTGCTCGACGGGACAGAGTGGCGTGTCGCGACGGCCGGGCTGCTCTCCGAGCTGTACCCCAACGCGTCTTGTCGCCCGTGGACTTTGCCCTCGGCGCGCCCACCGCGGCCTCCTGGGGACGCCCCACCCTTGGTCCAGAGAGAGGTTTGATTTCCCCGCAGATAGCCACTGCTTTTCTGGCCGCGACCCTCGGGTCGGAGAGCAGCAGCAAGCTCAGACTCTCCGTCTCTCCCTCCTCGGCCGGGCGGGAGTGCTAGGAATGGGGTGGGCGAAACCAGTGTCTTTGAAATAGCTTGGCTTGGCCTCCAAGGCCAAGACCAAGGTTACTAGTGGGGCGGGGGGGTGGCCATGTGGCGTGGCTGGCACTGAGAGCCGTGGAGGTCACCGTTGCTCGTGGCAGTGCCCCCCTGCAGAGCCCGGGTGCGGGCCCCATGCCCTCCACATGGGGAAAGCCCCACTTATAACCCTCCCGTCCTTGCTCCGTCTTTCCACCGCTGGGGGTGTTACATCTGTGTTTTTACAGGCTCGTGGTACCCTTGACTGCTGAGGAAGCTCGGGCTGAGTCCAGTCCCTTTCCGCTCTCGTTCTTGAGTCCCCTCCTGCGGGTGCCATCCCCACCCACGACTTCAGTTGCCTCCAGTGGGCCCTGGCTCACCCACTCGAGTTTGAAGAGCCTGACCCCACCCTGCGAGGCTCAGAGACACCCCCCTCGCCTCCCTCCGTTGCCATGGGGACTGTTAAAATCTGAATGCGGGATTCTCCCTCAGACACCACCTCCTCGAACAGGGGCCCCACCCACCAGCCTTCTAACAAAAACCAGGGGGTCTTCCTGGACACGCTTCCCTGCCTTCTCCTGGGCACGCTCTCACCAATCCCCGCAGTGCCGTCATTCAAGCCGCTCACGTCGGCCCACGTGTTGGCCCGCCCCCCCCCCCCCCTCCGCCACCAGCCCCCGGGCCCCCACGCCCCCTGCCGTCTTTCTGGCCGACAGTGCGCCGGGCTACCCCAGCCTGGTTTCCCTGTTGCAGGCTTTCTGAAACGTGACTCTAGTCCTGTTACCCTCCGCCTCAAACCTTCAGTCTCCCGGTTGGTTTTAACAGAGGAAGCCGAGTCCTCGACGCGTCCGCGAGGCCATTCCTGGCCCGGCCCGGCCACACATGGAGGCATGTGCACGCCCTTCGCGCTGCCTCCCGCCCCGCCCCCTGATTTCAGGCCACGCCCCCTCCCCATTCAGAGCTCTGCTCAGCCGTCGCCTGCCCCCTGGAGCAAGGCTGTCCCGTGCCTGCCCCTGTGGGTGCTTCGGACGCCCCCGCCTGTCCTCGCGGCACTTCCCGCGACGATCCGTGGGAGGCGCTGCTGACTGGGCTCCGATCCGCGGAGGCGCGGACTGCGCTGCTTCCGGCTCCTCGGGGGTGGCGCCCAGTACGGTAACCGGCCGCGCAGTGGGTGCGCGTTGCTATCTTCGCATGAAGAAGTAGCGCCACTCAGGAACCAAACCAGATGAGCGCCCGCGGGCACTGGGATTCCAGGTGGAAACGGGGGGAAAGGGACCGCTTCCTGGAGGTCTGGCTCTGGGCTGGGGGGCACTGTGGTTGCCGCTCTTCGTGGTGAAGGTCTCTGGGGTGCCCCCCACATCAGCCTGTACGCAGGGGTCTTCCTCAATTAGTTGTCCAAGGGGGTCTGCGAAGGGAAGGGGCACCCTGTGCAGGGGTCGGTGTGGGAGACCGCTCTGTTCGTTGCTGCTCGTCCGGTCCTCCTGGGCCCTGTCCTGGGCCCCCCCCCCCCGACTTGTGGTCACTGAGTCTCGTGGGACGCCAGGACACAGGACCGGGAAATCCTAGGTTCAGAGGCAGCTCCTCCGGTTGCTGGGTGTGGGGCCTCTTCCCCCTCGAAACCCACGTGCCGTGTTCCGTGACAGGAGGAGCACGAGACCAGGGCGTTCCTGAGGTTTCGGGGAGACCTGGGAGGTGGGGGGCGGCGCACAGTGAGCAGAGGGTCGCTGCAGCTCAGGCCCGGATGAGGGCCATGGGGGTCTGAGGAGGGGGCAAGCAGGAGCAGGCCAAAGGGAGCCACGGAGGAAGGGGCCTGAGCTGGGTGAGCCCTGGGGCGTGAGGGGGTGGGGTGCAGAACAGAAAAAGGGGCACAGGAGGGGGGGAGGGGCAGGTTTCAGGGGCAAAGGCACCAGGCAGGAGGGCGGCTCAGCTCGCATGAGGGGCAGGCGTGGCACGGAGGCCCCAGCGACCCGCCCACGGAAGCTGAGGTTTCACGCCCCGGTGCCGGTGCCGGAGCCGGAGTCGGTCTGTCGGCAGAGGAGGAGCCTCGTGGGTCTCGCACTGTCTCTTCCTCAAAAACAAAGAAGCCAGCAAGACCGGCCACGGGCAGTCAGGCCCTGGGTAGGTTCAGTGTTTCACAGTGCAAACAAGAGTAAACTGCTGGGGACTCTCGCTGAGCACTTTGGCACTTGGTTTTCACAAGTGAAAGGGATGAAAGGCACAGGCTTTGGCGTCTAGTGAAGTCACGATGACACAGTGTCGTTGACCG
Organism: Phyllostomus discolor; assembly: GCF_004126475.2. Classification (NCBI taxonomy): domain Eukaryota; kingdom Metazoa; phylum Chordata; class Mammalia; order Chiroptera; family Phyllostomidae; genus Phyllostomus; species Phyllostomus discolor. The sequence continues at coordinate 48,044,472 of NC_040914.2, forward strand.
TTCACAGCCTCGGTCTCCACGTCTCTCAAACGGAACTGAAAGGCCACGTAGCCGTGATGTGTCGCTTCTGGAGGAATGCAGAGGCTCCCTCACTGACTCCCACTCTGCCGCGTGCTCGCCAGGAGTCAGATGTCAGCCCCCGAGGGAGGATGGCCGCTGCCCCCCTCTTCCCTGGGAGGCCTGGCAGGGTTCAGACAACACCCCGCAACCCAGGAAGGGGGGCCGCCCTGTTACCGCCTCTCGGGGTGCACCGGGAGCACAGCCCGCTGTTGGGTTGGCACCGAGCCCTCAGGGCACGTGGCTTTGCTCGTACTGGGGTGTCATTAGCTCAGCGATTTATCACGTGCTGTTCCGCGGCTGTTCCAGGTGCTCCTCTTTTCATCCGGGAACAACGGGAAACGGATTCCGTAGAAAGGAAGGGGCTCTAGCTCGCGTGCCTTTGTCGCTCTCACGGCGCACCGCGCGTGTCTCAAGGGAAAAATGTAGAACGGACGGCGTAAATGCGCACTCGTTAAAGAGACGGAGGATTTGATTTTGAAAAGCAAATGTCAAACGTGGTTGATTGGCTTTTATGGCTCCTTATTTATTTTTCCCCACTGAATTCTGCAGGAGGGCTTGAGGGGGATTACAAAAGCCTGGAAGATGCGGCAGGATAAAAGCCAACAAGCGAGAGCATCGGAGAGGCGGGGAGTACAGCACAACCAGGGCTGTTTGTTTCTCTGTCGTGTCTTGATCGAAATGTGTCAGCAAAGAGTCAAGAGGACACCCGGAGAAGGTGCGGGAACTGAAACTTACTTCCGTGGGCTGCTCCTCGAGTTCTGAGGAGATGCCGCCGGAATCTCAAAGGGGGGCGAGGTTCGGGGGGCAGAGCGGCAGGGCTCTGGGGCTTCTCACCTGGTCTGGCGCCCAGGACAGCACCCCCAGGGTTTGCCTGAGGCCAGGGTGGCTGTGTCTCCTCCCAGTGGAGAGGACCTGGTCCCCCGACTCACCCACCGCCACAGCCCTTGCTCATCCCTACCTGCCCCTCGGCTCTGCGATCGGGGCGCGTGTCCGGGAGCCTTGGGAGGGCCGGTGAGCGGCCCCTCTGCTCTCCTGGGCCTGGAATCAGTCCTGAACGGCGCCCTAGGTCCCCGTGGAGGGCAGGGACGCAGAGGGAGCTGCAATGCCTCCTCCCATCCAGCACGGCCTCTCTGTGTAGCAGCCTCTGCACCAGCGCTTCTCGGCCTGGCTGCGCACTGGAGTCATCTGCCAGCTTTAGAACGTGGCCGGCGCCCGCGTGCCACCCTGGCAGCCGGGCAGGGCGGGGCGGGGCCTCCTTCCCTCTCAGCCCCGAAAATGACAGAACCACACGGGAAGGCTCAGTTTAAGGGAAGCGGGGTGCGCGAGAGCGTTGTCTACGGACTTGGATGGGAAGGTGTATGCTGTTCGGAAACAGGTGGGGAGGTGGAGGTCAATAGAGGACGAGCAGGTGAGCTCCAAGAGCCGGAGTGAGGGCGGGGCCGAGGCGGGTGTACAGTTGGGCGGGCGGGAAACGAGGCAGCGAGTCGTCGACGGCTGCACCAGAGCGAGCTGTGCGTCCCACACTCACGACTGCACACCTCCTTCCGCTCGCCCGGGGCGCTGCTGTTTGTGTCTGACAAGCTTTTAAGCACTAATTGACTTTTTAATAGCGTGAGTGTGTTTCTTTGATAAATTACAATGAAGGGAGGAAGGGAAGCAGGCCTGGCACGTACTTGCCTGCTACGTAACGGACGTGTCAGTGCCTGGGGTACGAGCTGGGTCTCCCTGGGTGGGCTCGGTTCCACACACCCCGGGGAGACGGCAGGTCATGAGTCGGAGCCGAAGACGGGGGGGGGGGGGGAAGGGGGGCCGGTCAGCAGCCAGGGAGGGAGCACTGGTTCCCCAGAGGGGCCTGGGCTCCGGCCTGAGGAGTTGAGGTCTGGACTGTGGGCCTCATTCGGGCCAAAATGCAGAGAGAAGCCTCTCCGAACCCCGCACTGGGTGGTGCAGTCTGCCGGGTGCACCCCCTGCCCCCACCCCCCGAGCCTGCTGGGGGGAGTCTAACCAACCCGCGTCCCCGCCAGGAGAGTGCGGCCGGCTCCCTGTTGCCATAGAAACAGTGCAGCTCTCATCTCTCTGTTGCTTTGGTAACCCACCCCCATCTCCTCACATCCCCGCCGTTGGGGTATTTTGCTGCCAAGATAATGGTCTCTGTGGCGGACTGAATGCTAATGGGCGGCCCTCTCCCGCCGTCCACCCCCGCCGCCCTCCCGGGCACCCTGCTCGGAGGCCTGGTCTCAGGGCACATCGGGGAGAGATCCGCAGGCACGCACTCGGGGCGGGCGGAGAGGAGCCGCGGTGTTGGCGGTGGTGGGCCTTCCTCGGGGAGGGGAAGAAGAGGTCGGCACCCCCCTCTTGAAAAGGGAGGGACTGCAGCCGTGTGTGTCGGGCCTGAAGGGTCTCCCGGTCGGCACGCGGGACGATCCTAAATGAAGACCTGAGTGGGTGATGACTGTTGGCTGGGCCCCGGGTTGAGTACCTTACGCTCCTCCGATAACCGTTTTTACCGAAGAAGAAAAGGGTATGTGACCTGTTCAGAATCGCACAGAGTCACAACTCACACTCCAGTCGTCATCACCGGCGGAGCGGGCGCCCACTCGAGGCTGGGGAAGTGGGAGAGCAGCGGTGGAGTGCACTCGTGCCAGGAGAGCTTGCTCTTTCACGGAGAAGGGGGTTTGACACCGAGGGGAAAGGAGGAGGCCCCGCCTCCCAGGGTGTGATCAAGTGCAAGTTCAGGCACCCCCTGCCCCAGAGGCTGCGAGAGCATGGGAGCCACGAGAGGCTCCCCACGGGGAGTGGCGGGTGGGGGGGTGGAGGGTGCAGCCGAGTCCGCGTCTCGTCCGGCCTCAGGGGAAGCAGCCCCCTCCCGCCCGCGGCAGCCTGGCAGCGGCTCCGCCCAGGGAGACCTGTCACTCCTCGTGTCCTGTGTTCCCAAGCCGTAGGAGAGTCACTGACTCTTTTACTTTGAAATACAAAAAAATAATAAAATAAAATTGAAGTTTTATATAAAATTGTTTTAAATTTTATGGCTCTCAATTTCACAACCCAATAATTCTATTTGCTTTCCAAGTAATTTTTTAAAGCCACCTCAAGTCCTCATGGCATCAAGGAGAGTATAAATCTTCAGAAATTGAATTTTTATGGTGTCTTGATTTTTTTAACCGTCAGAATTATAACACGCGGGCTTGTGCCGTGTGTCTTCGAGCTCGCCCCCGCCCCCCTCCTCTGAACGCTCCCGGGCGGGGCAGTCCGCCGCAGCGGGCTGGGGGGCCCACAGAGTCCTAAGGGGGCCACCGAGTCTCCAAGGGGGCCTCAGGGCAAAGCCTCCCCAGGTCCCCACCCGTGGGGTCATCTTCAGCCCACAACAGCGGGGTGGCCCTCAGTTCTGAGTGCCCTCCGGTCACATCAGAGGCCGTAAAAAGGCTCGACCGGCCGCACCAAGTGAACATGGACTTGCTCTCAATCAGGAACTCCTGGAGGGGAGGGCAGGCAGCGGTCCACCGCAGCGGGGCGCCCGCTGTGCGTGGGACTGGGTGTGCCTCCCCGTCCCTGTGTGACCAGGGCAGGTGGCCTTGTATTCTTAGCCTCGGTTTTGTGGCAGGTGAAGGGGGGGAGGACAGCCGTGGCTGTGCTGGCGAGCGAGGCCCTGTGCGGGGTGAGTGTGGGGCGGGGCCTGGCACTCACGGTGCTCGGCAGACACTGGCCCTGTTGCTCCTTTTCCCCCTTTTTACTGCGTGTGTGGGGGGACGCCGGTCAACAGACTCACACAGGCCTCAGCACCATGTCGTCGCACTCGTGGGTGGAATCTCGGGCACAAAATGAACTCACGCGCAAAATAGGAAGTATTGATCCGTGAAAAGAGGGACCAACCCGCCGGGTGTTTCTGGTCCCCAGAGCGAGCCTCTCCCCTCGGCGTGGGCCTCTGTCCCGCAGCCCTAGCCCCCTCCAGCGTGTGAGTCTGGGAGCACTGGAGTCCTGTCCCCTGTGGGAGCCCACGGTCTGTCACGGAGTCACAGGGGCGGGGCTGCAGGACCTTCGGGTGCCCGTCGGTCCCTACCCTGAGCCCAGCGCCCGCACGCTGCCCTGCGCCGGCTTCCTCTGTCCGAGGTGCTGAAGCCCCTTCGGGTTCCGGCTTCTCCCTCCGGGGGAGCGGAGAGGGTGGTCCGCGTGAGCGTGCCCAGGGCTCATTTGGCAGAGCCGCTGCTGGAGCCTAGGGGACACTTTTCCTTTGACCTGTCTGCCCTTGCGACGTTCCAGAAATGGGTCTGGGTAATGACTTGTCACTACCGGTGTGTTGGCCACCCACCGGAGGGCCCGGGAGCGCGCACCGCGCCGGGAGGCGGGTTTACGGGACGCTGGAAACGGAGTGGGTCGCGCCCTTCCGCTCGCCCGCCCTCTCCTTTTACCGAAGAGAACTGGAGCCCTCCCCCAAGAATAAAGCGGCTTTGTGTTTCTGTACTTAATTCACAGCGCGGAGCTCGGGCCGGATGACCTTTACCGTCCTCTCCGAGCGCGTGAACGGCAGAGCAAAGCAGTTTAAGCGGGTCCAGCGCCCGCGGGGAACGCGTGAGCTCACCTCCGCGGATGCCGCGGTTAGCTGCGCTGAGAGGGGCCCTGGCGCACTCGCAGACGGGCTGTCTCTGCTCAGACAGAATCCGCGCCTCCTCTGCCCTGCGACGGGGCTGCGCGGTGGTGGAATCCGGCTGCAAATACGTGCAGGTCTGAACGTTAGGGCGGGGCTTAGAGTCCCGACCGGTGTGGTCCGCCGCCTCCGCCACGCAGCAGCTCCGCCACTCCGCCTTCTCGGTGCCTTCCTGCGGGTTGGCTGGCCTCTCCGTGATGCAGGCCGTGGTGCCTGCCGGCTCAGCAGGTTGTTGTGGCGACCACACGAAGTCACACACACACGCGCTTTAAACTGAGCTGAGCTATGTCTAAGACATCAGCTCCAAGGAAGCAGAGATTTTTGTCCTATGCTTCCTGCCGTGTCCCCGGAGCCTGGGGCAGGGCCAGCTCAGCGCAGGTGCTCGCAGAGCAGCCGCCTAGTGACCGCTGGTGACTCGGGCAGCTCCAGACCCAGGCAGAGCGCGGCGCAGACTGCAGGTGCCCCCCCGCAACCAGGCGGCCGTGGGGCCTTCTCCTCCAGGACGCGGGAGTGGTGACGCCTGCACTGTAAGCTGTGCAGAGGCCCCCGGCACGTGACGGACGGTCAGAGGCTCGGGAGGGCCACGCCTGAGTGTGCTCCCCGGGGACCCCAGTGGGAAGCCAGTATTGACCCCTGGGGCGGGCTTCCAGCCTCCCAGCAGCACTGGCAGCCCCGGGGAGGACTGGGGCCTGGGTGCTGCTCGGGTGCTGCTCGGGTGCTGCTTGGGTGCTGCTCTCCGGAGGAGGCCCCGGTCTCCTCCCGCTCCCCCACGCAGGCGCAAGAGCAGACGTCAGCCTTGCTGCCAGACGGAGCTCCCTGCAGGGGGCCCCTAATGAAACTAGTTCCCGTCCAGAACCCTGCTGAGGGCTAATCAGGACGTGAACAAAGATGTTCGCTCGAGAGACGTGACTGGAGGGTGTCACAGCCGAGGAAGGACACGGCGGCAGCCACACCGTCCTGCTCGTGGCGGAGGGTCTGCCCGGCTCGGTCACCCCCACGGGGCCCTGCCTGGCCCGGGCTCGGGGTGCAGCGGGTGGCCGCGGACAGAGCGGAACCGAGTGACCCCTACTCTCTGGTAGAGTGGGCGTGCCTGTAAAATCAGATGTGGGAAAGCGTGTGCCTGAACATGGGTCCTTTTTTGCCTTGGACACCAGGAAGCTCACAGTAACCTTCTACATGTATTCCAGTCTAGGTGTCCGCACCCGTCTTTTCTGTTTCGTCTCTTTCGGTGTTTGGGGGGTGTTATTTGAGTCTCATTTTCCCGTGCTTCGTGGACATGTGTCCTCGGGTGGGAGCCGCCCCACACCTTCTGGAGAACAGTCAGGGGGATGAGTAACAGGTGCGCGTCTCAGTTGTCTCCGAGGTGGGCGGAGGGAGATCGGGGCGCAGGCAGGGGGCCGGGAGTCCAGGCGGAGCTCCGCCCGCCCGGCTCTGACGCGGGCACCGAGGGCTCAGTTGGCCTTCTGTGAGGAAGCCACTGTCCCCGCAGTGGGCGTTCCTGACAACTTGCCTCGTTTTGAGAGTTTTTGTGCCGATTAAGCCAATGGAAGCTCCTTCCACGCTGTGGCACTGCCCTGGGTGGAAAAGCAAGGGACCGTTTCACGTGTACTCGGATCCCCGGGAGCAAGCCCCACCGGAAAGCTCGAACTGGCCAGAGCAGTCTCATTTCGTCACTGGCCGCCACACCAGTCAGGAGTGCAGCTTCCTGACAGAGAGAGACAGAGAGAGAGAGAGAGAGAGGGACAGAGAGACAGAGAGACAGAGAGAGAGACAGAGAGAGGGAGAGAGAGAGACAGAGAGACAGACAAGAGAGGGAGAAAGAGAGAGACAGAGAGAGAGAGAGAGAGGGAGAGAGAGAGAGACAGAGAGAGAGGGAGAGAGAGAGCTCACGAGAGGGAGAGAGACAGAGAGAGACAGAGAGAGGGAGAGAGAGACAGAGAGACAGACAGAGAGAGGGAGAGAGAGAGAGAGACAGAGAGAGAGGGAGAGAGAGAGCTCACGAGAGGGAGAGAGACAGAGAGAGACAGAGAGAGGGAGAGACAGACAGAGAGAGGGAGAGAGAGAGAGGGGCTCCTCCACGGCTTCTGCCGAGTCCTCCCACCCAGGAGCTGGAGCTGGGAACTGGAGGAATTCCAGTGAAGCCTTTCATTTTGATTTCTCATTAGATCCTTAGAATATCCGCAGAAAATTAAACGGCGCTGCGGACCTCCAGCCGGGAGATGTATCTGATTTAATGTTTTGAAGGAGACTTATTATCTTGTCAGGACTAATTCAAGAGTGCACGCAGGAACAGCGGCGTCAGCACAACGCGGGCCTGGGGACCACAGTCAGGTTGCACGGCTGGCCTTGGCGGTCAGACCGCTGAGACGACGTTTCCCAGGCGCAGCCCCTCCCCGCCGGCCCCGCAGCCCCACCTGCCGAGGCGTGGGGGCTGCTATGAGGGGCCCACGTACGGGTCCCTCAGGCCTGCCTCACGTGTCCACCCCGATGCTGTGTTCTGATCGGGTGCCTCCCAGTTGCTGGTGTCCTCAGCTGGCCTCGTTCTTGAGTGGAAGAGCCAGGTCCCGGGGAGAGAGCAGACGGCAAGGGTGGGTGCGGGTCTGGCGTCTTCCTCCTGCCTCTCCCCACGCTCCCCAGTGGCATGAGGGGTGGGCGCTGCAGCCCACCCCTCCTCTGGCCCCGGGTCCTGACGATGCCCAGTCTCACGGCTCAGGCTGGACCGCGGGGCTGCGTCCTCTCTGCGTCGGGGAGGGGGCTCTGTGGCCCGGGACTGCTGGGCGTGGGAGCCCAGGGTGAGTGGGGACAGCAGTGACACGGGCTTAGAGTCCCCCAGCACCCTCACTGCACTTGCAGCCCGCCCCGCCTTCCGGGGGCAGGCCCCAAGCAGGGGTCTTCCTTCCAGGGCAGGAGCTGAGGGCCCTCTGGAGGAGCGGGGGCCAGAGTCTCACTGCCCAGCCCCAGGGGGGACGACAGGGACACAGGGCAGGTGACAGCCTCCCTGGGGAGGGGCTGGGCTGGCCCGGCAGGAGGGTGTGAGGAGGGCGACTCTGAGAGGGGCCCGGGGTCAGCAGGCTGGCGTCTGGAGAGGACTTTGGGGGCAGAGCAGAGACGTTTAAGGGACGCACTTGTGAACTCTGGCCACACGCTGTGAAATGGAATCTCCCTTGTGCGGGCACCCAGCCCCTGGAGATGTAACCTGGGGAGCTGGTTACACCCGCCACCCGGCACTGCGGTCTGGGCGGAGTTCCGGACTCCCGGACAGCCGAGCCCTGCTCAGGGTGGGCACGAGCCCTGCAGCCCCCCAGCTCCACCCGCCCCTGCTGCTCTCCCGCGTGTGCTCCGGGGCGGCGTCAGGTCTGCGCACCTCCCCCCCCCCCGGCCCCCCTCCATCTCCTCCGTCTGCCTTCGGGGCGAGGTCCACACTTTCTGTTGGGCTGTTTTTACTCTCTTCGCTCGTACTGCTGGTCATGACTTTAAAAGTCCCCTCTCCCCCTCGAACCAGTCAGTGCATGCCCACCCACTGAGGGCGTGCCTCCCAGCAGGCAGAGTTCGGGGGGCCTGGGAGCGCCCGGTGGCCGTCACCATGCGGTGTCGTGAGCGAGGCAGACAGTGACTCGGCAATCTGGGGGTTCAGTGGGCGATTCCACGGGTGGCAGGTGTCGCAGGAGAGGGGGTGCAGCGCCCCCTAGAGGGCTGAGCCGCAGAGTTGGCTTCCCCCAAAGGGCGGGAGAGGAGGCGTCTGCGAGGAAGGGTGTCTGTGTGCCTGAGGGGCCCTGAGGGACGAGCAGACATGATGGAGGGAGAAAGGGGAGGAAGAACGTTCCAGAAAGGGGGTCAATGAGCTCACAAGTTTGTAGGCAAGAGAGACCCTGGCCCGCCTTGTAGGACCTGGGCCGACTTGGTTAGAGTGCAGCAGGTGAGGGGGGTGGAGGCTGGACACTCGGCCACGCCCTATGGTGGTGGGGACAGGCCAGCACAGCGCGCAGTGTGTCAGCTGCAGGGTCACTCCGATCGCCTGGCCTCCCCCCCGCCGGGGGGGCCCCGGGGAAGGTCCTGACCTCTCCGAGTCAGTGCCGCCGGAACACCAGGGGATGTACCTGACCCGCTGGCTCAGGACGTGTGAGGACAGCGTGAGACAACCCACACAAGCCCCTGGGCACAGGGCCTGGCACCGGTGACCGCAGGGCAGACACTGCCCGCGGCCTGCAGGCCACGGCGCGGAATCTGGGTTAGATTTCAGGTGCGTGGGAACCCCCAGGGGCCTGAGGGAGCACTTCCTGCTCTGCCCTTGGTTTTGAAAGCGTTGTTCTGGCAGCAGGGGGAGGGGGGGGCGGAGGGGGAAGGAGACACTCTGGGAAGGTCGTGGCCGCTACGTGGGGGTGCCCTCCGGTACTGCAGAGGCTCAGGAAGGCCCCAGCTCAGGCCCGGAGCAGATGAGAGCCCCCCCCGTTATGTGCATCTCGGGGGTCGGCAGGTGGTGTCTGCCCCCAAGGCTGGCGGTGGGCACTGGCTCCCCTCGGAGCTCCGTGCAGTGTCAGGCACCTGCCAAGTGGTGACGGGGCAGCCTCTCGGGCTCCGGGGCCCCTGGGTCGTGCCTGGAGTGTGGTCCCTGGAGCCAGCGGCTTGGCACCGCTCCCTGCGTCTCCAGCATCCGGTGGTGGGCGGTCCCCGCCCCTGCATTCTGCCCCATGGGTCCCGCACGCCTCACCCAAGCCTCCAGGGTCGGCAGGCGCCTGGTGTTCTGCGTCCCTTCTTCCCTCTACACAGACACTTGGAGCCATTTCTGCTTCGAGAAGCTGCCCCCAGTGGCCACAGAGGTCACAGGTGCAGAGACAGACACGACCGCAGGGCTTCCGACAGGACTCGCTGGCTGAGCCGGGCCACGGTGGGCACGCTGCCGGGGGGGGGGGGGGGGGAGGGGTAGAAGGGGACCTGCTGGAGGGAGGTTTGGGAGACAGACTAGGGCTCTGACTGATGGAGTGGGAGACTGGAGAGGAGCAACAGCCGACTCATAAATTATTGACTCGAGAAACTGCGTGGTTGGTGGTGCTATTTTGTAAGGCTATCAAGACAGCAGGTGCAGCCGTTTAGGTAGAAACATTGATCATTTCATTCCGGGCGTACTCTGTTTCGGGCGTATTTAGAGCATCCACACAGAGACGTGGGGAAGTCATCGGATACACGGATCAGGCGTTCAGAGGAAGGCGGGCTGGGCTGGGTATTTAGAGTCCATTGTACGGAGGTGGTGATTAAAGGCTCGGAAATGCCGGCAGGTGCCGAGGGCACACGCAGAGCGAGAGATCAGGTTTCCGACAGCTTTCTGGGAGGGAGAGCGCCATGGAGTCATCGCAGGGAGGGGGGACTGGAACAGGAGCGGCGGGGCGGGCAGGGGGACCTCGGGAGAGGGAGCCAGGCAGAGGATGCACGAGGGCACGTGGGACAGCAGCTGGAGGTGTGTCAGAGTCACAGCGGGGAGGCCAGTGGGACGTGGCAGGGAGGACACCGGGCGGGAGGGCCTGGGGAGGCGGAGGCCAGGGCTGGGGGCGCCCCTCAGCCAGGAACGCTCCACTAACAGGGAGCGCAGCAGCTCCCCCCCATCTGGAAGGGCTCCCTTCCCACCCTCTCTCTCTCTCGAGTCCCCCCAAACCTCAGATCTTTCCATGGTGTGGACCCTTCACGCAGGAGAAATGTAACCACGAAAAACACGACTTAAAAACTCCAACCACTGAGTGCGGAGGTTCGGCTGTGGAAGGGAAGGGTGGGGGCTGGGAAGGAGCCGGGAGGAACAGGAAGGGCAGGGCTGCGGGTCGAGTCAGGCTGCTGGGAAGACGGCGGAGCCCAGGGCCAGCACGCAGGAGGGGGCGCTGGGCTCCAACAGGGAGGAAGGAGGGCAGAGAGGTAGTTACACAGGAGCGTGAGTGGCCCGCAGCACACCATTTGCACTTCTGTTTGGGACATGCAGTGGCGTCAACATTACTGAGCAGTCCTGGTAGCTCGAGGTTTGTCCGCACTGAGAGTGGACAGCGAACAAAGAGCTGTGGACTGTAAACGCCACCGGGGCCCTGGGGGTCCACGCGGAGCACCTGCCCCTTGCACACGGGGGCCTTGGCCTGGGGACCCCGGGCTGTCTGGGCAGTGGGGCGGCACCGGTGCTGCCGTGGCCCGAGACAGGAGGGTCACCACCGCCGCGTAGGCCTTGCAGACACTTCGTGCCGACACAGCTCCGCGGGGCGAGAAGCCACGGACGCCCAGGAAGGAGGAGGCGGTGGGGGTCTGCGCCGCGGGCAGCGGGCAGGGAGCAGCACGGGTGGCAGGGGCGTTTCCGGGCGCCCGTGTCAGGAAGGCTGCCTCTCCCACCTGACGGGCGTGCTGCCTGCAGGGCGGTCGGCACTTGGCCCGAGGACCCTGGTGGGGGGGCCTGATCCCGGAGAAGCAGCTGGCTGAGTGTGCGATCGATCCCTGGAGGGCGGGGGGCGGGAGACTGCTTCTCAGGAGGGTGTCTGGTCTCATCTCCAATCCTTCAGGGACTCAAGCTGCACCTCAAAGGCAGGAATCGCTATAAAAGGAAGGTCATATTTCAGAATAAAACCCAAAAAGGCAGGAAATCGCCTTTTTGAAGCCTACGGTGGTTTGATTTTTCTTCTCCCAGAACAGCTGTCACTCAAATCAGCCCACACACGCCGCTCATCCAAAGCACCCCCCACGCTGCCCCTCGGCACGGTGCTCCACCGCCCGGGGTTTTATTCATCAGCACCTGCCTCCCGGGGGTCCCGACCCTGGTCCGGCTCCGCGTAGCTCCCTGTCATCCCGTCACCCCGCGTGCCCCGTTCACACGGGGCTGGGAGAAGGCCGGCCACGGGGCTCTCCCGAAGGGGGACAGCGTGCTGCCCTCTCGTTCCGGCGGCGGCGGTGGGTGGGGCGTCTGCCCGCGCGCGCAGGGATTCGCCCTCCCTCCGCGGGTGGCAGCAACGCGTCGTAACGAGCGGCGTTCAGCAAACCGGGCTCCTGTCCCCGGTGACTGCTGTGACAGCCGCCGCGTGGAACCGTCATTCCGGGGTCCCGGGGACCTCCTCCGGTTTCTTGCTGCGGACTGCAGGTCAAAGCGGACTCTGCGGTGCGTGAGGTCGCCTCTCGCCCGGACGCTCTCTGTCGCCCCCGCTCCCCTGGGGGACCCTTCCGCGCGCTCGCCGCCGGTATTGAACCCAGACTCCAAGGAAGCTCTCCGACCTGATTTGTTTTGCCGCCTCTAGTTTTACTAACACGGTGGTGGGATTGATCCCCGCGTGTCAGCAGCTACACGGGCGCATTGATGGGGGGGAAGTTTCAGTTTAAAAAGCTTCACACTCGTCCCATAGGGTCCCGAAGAGTTAAAACATCTCAGGATGTCTTAAAACGAATGCGTGGGCGTGTGTTTTTTCTTCATTTGTTCCGGCAGAGCAGAGCTGAAGGTCAAATGCGTGAGGAGGTTTGGGATAAAGAGCGTTGCTGGAGACGGGAACAGGGGAGACCATTTAAGTCTCTACGTCTACAGAACCGGTTGAACAGACACAGCGGCCTCGCTGAGCAGCCGGCAGTGGACAGGGGGCAGCGGGCTGGGGGGTCCCGAGGGGCAGGGGAGTGTTGTGTCGGCGAAAACCGTAAGAAAGAAAATGTGGGATCTGAATCTTCATGAAGTAACCACGTAAGCAGGGAAAGGTCGTCCGCGTAGCAGAAATGCTGAGACACGTAGGAAGACTTTGATGGAAGTGTATTAGTGCCGGGAGGTTTTAACCCAGCCCTCTTGGAATGTGACAGATGGATTAAACAACACATTAAAAGGTATACACGATGTGAAAAACACGGTCAACGCACTTGAACTGTTCGGTATCTTATGGTGTGTGTGTGTCCACAAACCGTTTGTGAAAAGTCGGCAACCAGGTATGGGGTACCTGGTTGCCGAGGAACAGACAAAGGCCGAGGTCAATTCTCCGGCTATAAGCTTGGTAGGCCATAGTTTAAAACCACAGTGCAGTAAAAGAATAATAAAATCATAATTTGTAAAAAGCTGTCTTTAAAAAAATTTGGTGTTCAGAGAAAAAAAATCACCAAGTAATTAAAACGTATTTGAGACTGAAGATATGTACAGGCATACGTCAATTTTAGTGATCTTTTTCAAAAGCTGTCTCGCCCCGGCTGGCGTAGCTCAGTGGATTGAGCACGGGCTGTGAACCAAAGTGTCTCAGGTTCGATTCCCAGTCAGGGCACATGCCTGGGTTGCAGGCCACGGCCCCCAGCAACCGCACATTGATGTTTCTCTCTCTCTCTCTCCCCCCCTCCCTCTCTAAAAATAAATAAATACAATCTTAAAACAAAAAAAAAGCTGTCTCCCGGTTCTGCTGGTTTTCCCTCTTGTTTTCCTGCTGCCCGTTTCACTCAGCTCTGCTCTGCTCTGCAGCGTGCTCTCCGTCCTGCCAGCGTCAGCTTTAGCTTGTCCCTCTTGTTCTGGTTTCCGTGGGTGCAGCGTCAGGCTCTGGGTTGGGGGTCCTCCTCCCTTGTTAACGCTCGCATGTGCGGCGACCGGCGTCCCCGCGGGCACCGCCTGTGCCCTCAGGTCGGGCCTGGGGCACTTTCCTTTTGCTGTCCACGTCTCATTGTATCCCGGTGTGACCGGAGAGCACGTGTGACGCTAGTCTTCTTGTGTGTGTGTCGTCCAGGTGGCCCGTGGCCTCACGGGCGGCCGGCCCCGGGGGCTGGTCCCTGGGCACTGGTGGGGCCGCGCGCCGCTCCCGGCTGGGGAGCGCTCTCTGCAGGGCGGTCTCCTTGTGTTCACGCGCTGAGTCCCGATTTCATTTCACTGTCCGTCCGTCCGTCCGTGTTCTCTTTGAGCTCATCGCGCCTCTCCGTGGCAGCCGTTGAAAACTCCTTGTCAGGCAGCTCAGAGACAGACACGCACTTCTGTAGGGCCTGCTGCCGGAGGTTCTGTGCATCGGGTCACGTTCGCCCGTTTCTCTTTGTGCCTGGGGACGTGGGTGTTTGGACCGGGAGCCGCCCGCCCAGCCGCTGTGGGCTGGCTTCGTGCAGGGGGGCCCACTCGCACAGTCAGCCTGGCTAGAGTCCTGGGGGCCCTCACACCTTCGCGGGTCTGTTCCCCTCGTTGTTGCCTGGAGACCCACACGCAGTGGTGACCTGCAGTGCCCGCCTCCGTCAGGGCGGGGGTCGGGGTGGGGAGGCGGACACTCCTGGAAGAAGAGCCCTGGAGTGTGCGCGTCCCCCCTCCCCCCACCCCTCCCCACCCGGGAAGGAGCAGTGACCGCGCTGAGTGACAGGCCCTGAGCGGACCACGGGCCTGTCTGTATCCAGCTCTCCCGGGAGCCGACTCTGTCACCCAAGCAAGTCACTCGCCTCCTGAGCTCCAGTTCCCTCGTCTGTAGGACAGAGAAGCAGTGACCACCAGTCACCCCAGACCGCCCTCTTTCAGCTAAAGAAACAGAAAGAGCAAGGCTCCTTCCCGGGGTAATTATGGTACAAGCCCTAGAAAGGAGTCTGATGGGTCAGCCTTGGGTCTGGGCCCACTGATGAGCCAACCAGCGGGATGAAACCCTCTGATTGGTTAACCCAGAGTCATGTGACCGAATTTCTACGGTGAGCGGGGCAGTGCTGAAAGGCAGCCCCTCCGAGGGCAGAGCGAGTTGGTCCCTCAGGGGGAGGGAGGCCTCCCGGCGCAGCACCAGGGAAGGGGGCGCAGGTGTAGACGGCAGACCCTGCGGGGGAGACCACAGCTCACGCTTTTCTGCGCACAGTCTTGGGCGCTGTGAGCACACAGTAGGTGCTCAATAAATGGTTCTTCCTTTACCTTGGCGATCGCTGAGCCTGACTCATACCGAAAACTCCTTTTTGCTTTTTGGGCAGGAGAGCCTGGGGCCATACCTGTGTCCTGAAACACAGCGCAGACGGTTCTAGAACCTTTCTCTGACTGTTCGAGGGTGTGAACAATGTTCCTCGGGCTCCGTCCGCCTGAGCACACTCAGGCGGGCGCACGGCCTTCTCTATACACGGGGGGGCTGGTGGGCCCAGAGGTGTTGTTTTCGATGGCCTTCCCATGGACACCGTGTGGGGTCTCTGACTTCCCTGGCTGGCCAGCGAGCGTGACATTTCCGTGGGGACCCCTGTGCAGCCACAGCCGCAGCCGCAGCCACAGCGGGTCAGGGGCCCGGCCAGCCTGGACAGAGCCCTCCCAGGACACAGGCGGGGTTTGCTCTGCAGCTTATACGCCCTGGAGACGACGTGTTTGCTTGCCTGCAGGTCCGCTCTGCCCAGATGCCGAGGCGGCCCTCGAAGGTCAGGGATAATCTGACCAATATGGAGGCACAGACGGAGCCCGCCTGGTTAAATGTCACCAACACCGGGAGTCGGGGCAATAACGGGCTCGGGGAGGAGGAGGCCTCCCCCGGCTCCCTGCCGGCGGCTCCAGGGCTGCCCCCCCGACCCCGGGGGCTGCCAGCCAGGCTCGGGGACGCTGGCAAGGGCCCGCATCCCTCGGGTCCCACCGTGAGGGGCGAGTTTGGGGCAGGGGACCTGTAAGTGATCCGGGTCTCCAGTCAGCTTAAAAAGTACAAGAATGCCATTGGGAGGAAGCACAGGTTGAGACCCTAACAGGCCGCCTTTTGTCGGAAACAGAGAGGGACAGGGTAGGTGTGCACGTGGCCGGGCGCCGGGTAGATGGTGACTTCGTTACTTCCTGTTTCTCGCATGGAAAAGACGTCTAGAGCGGGGGGCGCCTCCAGGGGGTGGCTGGGAGAGAAAGAGCACTCGCGGGGCTTCTAAATACCCAGGCGGCTGCTGAGGAAGAGGAGGGAAGGGTGTGCTGGTGACGCCCCCACCCTGACCACCAGTGCCACGGACTCACTGCTGAGCCCTCTGTCACCTCGCCCTTCATCCATGCACTCGTCACGGCATCTGTCCTGATCTTACACGCCCCGCCCCTGGCCACAGCTGATTGGTCAGCGGCGGGCCTCTGACCCAGGCTGGGCCAGTGGTGGTCTCCCTACCCCCCGGCCACGGCTGACTGGTCCGGGCACGGCCCTCCGATCGGCGTGGGTCTGCAGGCCCTTCCCTAGGGACTCACGCCGGAGCCGCAGAGCTCCTCGGTCCGGCCTTCCCAGTGCATGCGGTTAGGGAGGGGCTGCTGGCGGCCACACTGGCCCGTGCAGGGCCGGGGGGCGGGGCTGCTGGGGTTCGGCCCCCTCTGCCCCTGAGGCCCAACCCGACCCTTCCGCGGCGGACAGCACAGCCCTCCTCGGAGTCCCTCGAGCCCATACATGTCCTTTGTTGCTTGGGCAGTTCCGGCGGCTCCTGCCAGTTACGGCGACACGAGGCCTAGCAGCGCAGACAGTGAAGCGGCCCCGGGAAGACAGAGTTGGGGGGGGGGGGGGTGGCCAGGGGCGGGGGGAGGGGCATTTCACGGGTGCAGAGGTTCGGTCTGGCCAGGTTGGGGGGTGGGGGGCTCGGGGGACCGGCTGTGGGACACTGTGGGTGTGTCTAGCACCCCCGACCGGCGCGCTGGGAAACAGTTACAGAGGCGGGCGGGGCATCGCGTGCGTTCTCCCGCAGTTTTTAAACGCCGGTCCTGAGGGGCACAGAAGCAGCCCCCCCCATCGCCCCCACATCTCTGAGTCGGGGTCGGCGTGGCCGTGGACTCGGCCAGCCCGTGATCCTGCTGCTGTCCGCTTTCCACCTGAGCTGTGGACTCTGCCCGCCCCGGTCGGCAGCCCCCCCACCCATCCAGACCTGGCCCCGGTGCCCCTGGCTTCAGTGACGTGGGGGCCGTGGGGCCAGGCTGTGACAAGGAGTCCAGAAGATACATGGGGTCCCCCCGAACCAAGTTCACACGCTCCTCCTGCGCCCTGAGGAGCCCCGTGGCTCCCGCAGCCCCCGGCCACCGGCCTCGGCTGCCACAGCACCCACAGGGGGGTGGCAGGGAGCGCTCCAGCCTGGACCTGGGTCTCATCCAGAGGCGGGGGGGGGTGGTTTCATCACAGCGAGATTTTCAGATCCTTTCCTGGGGTGCCGGGGGCGCTTCTGATGGACACAAACTGGTCCCCAGTCCATGCAGCACGCTCTCTGCAGCAGGTCGGCCAAGTGAGGGCAAGGAAGGGGGGCGGGGCAGCTGTTCCCACCTCGGGGAGCTTTCCACCAAAGGCCCCGCTGGAGGCAGGGTGGCCCCTGGCTGTGCCGGAAGGGCCCGTCAGACTCAGCGCACAGCTTTGTCCTCCAGACCCCCAAATACCCCGGGGGTGTGTGTGTGTGTGCGCAACACCCTCATCCACACCGGAGAAATCCCTTTCTTCTCACAACGGGCCGTTAAAAATGCACAAATCCCCCAAGTCCTTCAGAGGGAGTGGACTTGCAGAGACGGAGCTCTCCCGGGGGGCGAGAAGGGAAGACGGTTACGGAATCCCGTGGGGAAGGTTTGCGCGCTCACCGGTGCGGAGAAGCCGCGGGGCGGGTCGCAGCTCCGCTTGCATAAACCCGTCTCCTGTTCTGAGCTGCACCGGGAGGTGGTGAAGGTGCAAGGGGTGAGTTCCATCAAGTCCTGACTGCAGACATGTGCACCCGTGGCAACACCTGCCAAGCCAGCCCCGCGCCTGTGCTCACATTAACATCCCGGGTGGCAGAAAAATGATGGGATTTTACCAAATGGGAGAAGCTGTTAATAGACGCAGAGTTGGAGTCGCTCACCCGGCGGCCCCGCGGCTGTGCGCCAGACTGGGCGGGGAGGCGCGATCCGCAAGGTGTGCTGCATGGGGGTGGGGGGGCCAGGGCAGCTCCCTGCTGAGCCCGCGCCCCAACGCGCAGGCAGGGAGACCTCCGGTCCTCTCTGCTGGGACCCGCCGTCCCACCGGGGTGCAGAGGCTTCCCTGGACACTCTCGGTGCTGTGGGTTCTCCACAGGCCCATGGCCTGGCCTTACCGTGATTCTCTTTTTCTGTTTCTAAAAATGTGTGCGTGCACCTCACAGCCACTTCTGCGAACACGGGCTCTGCCGGTGCAGGAGGGCCGGCTGCTCCGGAAGGAGTTTCTTAAGGGCCATAGAAATGGATCGCCCTGGCTGGTGTGGCTCAGTGGACTGAGCACTGGCCTGTGAACCAGAAGGTCGCCAGTTCGATTCCCAGTCAAGGAGCATGCCTGGGTTGCAGGTCTCCCATTGGAGAAGACAATATTACAGGTCCCCAGTAGGGGGTGCTCAAGAGGCAACTAATCTCTTGCACATTGATGTTTCTCTCCCTCTCTTTCTCCCTCCCTCCCTCTCTTTCCCTCTCCCTTCCTCACCCGAATGCGAGGCCAGGGGGAGGCGTGGGCTGGCGTGGCGGAGACGAGCCGGGTCTGTTTCCTAGCGTTCCCCAAGTCCACGTCTAAGGGCTTTGCAAAGAGCAGAGCACGTGCAGGGCGGGGCAAGGGTAGGGCTCCAGCTGCGAGCACTTGAAACACGGAGTTCAGTCTTGGGTCATTGCTTCTTCATTCTTCCTTATTTGCCATACCAACAATTTACGTTTTCCCCTCCCTGTATGTCTATCATTTTTTAAAAAGATTTTATTCATTTATTGTTGGTCTTTGCCACCATCTGGCAGGGAGTCCGGGACTGAAACCACGGTGAGGACCCCGGGCTGGGCTGAGGGGCTGAGCCCCCGGACGCAGCTGTGCTTCGAGCCAGACGCAGCCTCGGGCCCGCGTGTGCTGTGGGCCCTGGGTCCCCGCTGCCCCTTCTGACGCCCCAGTTGGAGATCCCTTACCGAAAGGGCCCTCCTGTGGCCCCGCCTCCTCCGCAGCAGGCCCCACCCTCTCTGAGTGCGCTCCTCGGCTTCTCCCCAAGGGCTCCCCCCCTCCCCAATTGTGGGCTCTGAACGCTGACTCTACCGGATGCTAAGCGTGAGCCCGCAGGTCCCTCGGGCTCTCTGCGGTCCCCTGTCTGTGGGAGGGGCGTGTACTGCTATTCATCTCCTCGGGGCGTCGGGAAGGTTGCACGAGTTAGTGGGTGTCGTTGCCTGGAAGGGGGCTTAGCACCCAGTGAGCTGGTGGTGAGCATCAGCCTGTACGTCCCAGGAAGGAGATGCACAGCAGCCACCGCCGCCTGGGTCTCTGCCCACAGAGCCCGGCAAAAGTGTTAAGGAGTGGGACAGGTCCTGGGGGCGGCCAGCCGTAGCCGTGGCTGTGGGGAAGGCGTGGGCGCGACGGGTGCAGGCTGCCGGGCAGTGCTGCCCGCCCCGGGGCCTGCTCGGCACTGGGCAGGGAGACGCACCAGGGGACAGGGCATCCGCCGGTCCCCTTGTCCTCTGAAATTCTCCGAGGGGGTGGAGCTGAGTTCAGAAGTTTATTTGCGGGCCTTCTGCCTGCAGAGCGATGGGATTACACGCCCTGAGAATCCACTGGCCACCGTGGACGCTCCTCTTCACCTTAGTTTCTGAAGTCCTCAGTCGTTCTCACGGAAGGAGGCGACGGTGGACTGGGGTGGGGGGAAGGGGCCGAGGACCTCTGAGGTCTAACCATCCTCCCACCGGGCCGCGCCCGCGGTGAGGGCACCGTTCGCCTCTGACCTGTGGTGGGGGGGCCTGCACATGCCCAGGATTCATCTTCCATCTCCCCCGTGTCTGAGCCCACACAGCCCTTTCTTCATGGACCTGCTGCGCGGCTTATTGCCATAGAAACCGCTGCCTGTGTCAGAGCACCTCGGAGGGGGTGGGAAGGAGGCCTGAGCTGCTGCCATAGCAACGTGCCTCTCCGCAGCAGCAGCCCTCGCCGGGCGCCCTCTCCCAGTCCTCAGACTCTGGAGGGGGCAGTGGTCCTGGGGAAGGAAGGGGAGTTTCCCCGGCCGGGACAGGGCGGAAGGACCCAGGAAAGTTCACCTCGGAGTCCTGAGATGACCCTGTGGGCCAGGACCCACGGGAAGCCGTGCTTAGCAGTGAGGCCACTCGCCACCGTGGAAAAGTACCAGTCCTGGTGGCGTTCCCGCTGACGCCGTGTGACTCAGCTGGCAGGCACAGCGGCGCGGTCAAGGGGGCCGGCCCGGGCACCAGGCTCCCTGCCAGCAAACGCTGGCTTCCCCGCTTGCTGACCCCGGGTGAGTGAGCGAGCGAGCCTGGGCTGCGGCGTCATCTGTAAAACGGCAGTGACGGTCCCTGCCTCTCGGGGCCCCTGTGGGAACCCAGTCACTGCATTTACGAAGCGCTCTAGCTCCTGTCACACGGGCCCCCCAACAAGTGTCGGCGGTTGGGGCCACCATGCGTGAGACACAGGGGCACTTGCCCAGTGCCCCTGTGGTGCCCGCCGCAGTGCTCCACGGGGGGAGGGGCAGGGGCAGATCTCTGACGGTGCTTCGCTACAGCGTGGCCTTGAGTCCTCGCCGTGACTGTGCGGGCAGGGGCCGCTGCCCGGGCTGAACGGGCAGGCGGGCGGCTGGGGCCTCGCGGCCTGGCCTCCAGCACCGTCTCCAGGACCTCCGTCCTCCTCTGGGTTCTTCCGTCCCGCCCCGCCCCGCCCCACCCCGCCCCACCCTGCCCCACCCCATCATGCAGAGGAACGCCAGGCCCCACGGGAACCTCAGGCCCTGCACCAGGACAGGCAACAGGGCAACAGTGGCGGGCTCCCCGCACCGCGGTGGGCACAGCGCTAGGCCTTCCCGGCTGATCCCTGCGCAGCCCCAAACCACTCTGCTTTGAGTCAGGGGCCACCTCCCAGGGAGAGAGCTCGGTCTGGTCTGGGTGGCGGCTGCCGTTTGCAGACCCCAGCTCAGGGCCCGGACCGTGGGACATTTGCCACCGGGACGTGATCTTCTCCTGTCCACGGCACACGCCCAAGTGGGAAGCACCAGCCCCGCAAGCCTCTGCTCGTGGCCCCACCCACTGGCATCTCACTGGCCACAGCAGGTCACACGGCCCACTCCCTCCCCCAGCGGAGACGAGAGGAGAGGGGTGGGAGGAAATGTTTTTGAAACCACGGGATGCCTCGTTTCCCTCCCCACCCGGGCCTCCACGACGGTCGGTGTCAGTGACTCTGTGGTCAGGGAGTGGGGTGCAGGCCCGAAGGCCGGGGCCGGGCTTTCTGGACCCGGGAAGCAGCGGCGTCCCAGCTCCCTGTCCCCCTGACGTGGGCCCTGCACAGGTCGAGTCCCACCTCTGATCCCAGGTGCTTGGCCCACGGAGGAGTCCCATGTCCCATCACCAGGGTGGCCACCGGTCCACCAAGACCCTGGAGCAACGACCCTGAGCACCGGGGGCGGGCGCTGCCCCCCAGCTCAGCTCTCTCCCCGCATGCATTACAACAGGGCTCTCCCTAATACACCCGTCACGCCTCCATGGCCTTCCCGGACTCCAGAGCGTCCCAGAGTGCCACTCGGGCTGTGCAAATGGTGGCCGAGGTCAGCGGCACGGGAGTTGGGTGTGCTTCTGCGCCCACCAACCGTCCGTGTCCGGGCACCGGCTCTGCGCGGGGCGCGGTGGCGGAGAAGCGAAGGCAGGGCGAGCAGTGGGACGCAGCGCCCACCCACCCTGAGCTCGGAGTCTGGGTGACACGGACCAACCGTGTCCGGGCCCCAGTGCGTGCATGTGTCCAGTCCCATGGTCTCTGAAAGGGTCACGTTAAACCCCACTGCGGAGGCCTGGGGCCGGCGTGTTTGAGAACATACTTCTGGAGCCTTAGATCTCAGGGGGAAATGTGAAACTGTGGGAACCCGTCCGTTTCCTGACGGGAAGGGTTGAAACTCCCCATCCGCGGCCCCCCCCCCTTTCAGCTGCCTTCTCACCGCATGACGAGTGTCGTGCGTTGTCAACTTCCGAGCGCAGATGGACGGGTTGGATGCGGGAAGCGGGAGCCCCCGGGGGCGGCGTGCGCCTAGCGCTCAGGGGGCGTCTCACCGTGCCCCTGCCGCTCCTGCGTTAGCAAACCTCTAGGTGCATCGCTTCGGAGTGGAGACGAAGACGCGCCCTCGGAGCTGATGGAAAGTTCAGGGGTGCCGGAGCCGCACGGAACAGGCGCAGTCTGCCGCTGGGAGCGCGCTCAGTGAGGCGGTCCCGGTCGTCCTCCGCGGGGCGGACACGAGACTCCCCCGCTCGAAAACGGCTAACGTTTGCCTCCTGCAACTCCGAACCTGATGTTCCACCGTGAATTCTGGGGACACAGACCCCCAGCCCCCGGCCCCCTCATTGTTTATTTGCTCCACACTGACCAGCCTGCACTTCAGGAGACGCTGTGCTGGGTGTGAAGGGGTGGGGGCGGGGAGCCAGGGAGGAGTGAGACTGGGGTGGGGGGGCAGTGGCTCACACCTGCGGTTTCCAGGCCGCCCCGCACAGGGGGGCTGGGCAGGCGGAGGCCACGCCCCACGCCCCCTCACCTCCAGTCACCAGCGCCTGGCGCCTAGGTGCGCTGATGCGGTGTGGCCAGGTCATCCGGACTTTTTAAGGAAACCAGAAACCTGGGCCTCTGATGAAATCCCCTGATTGGAAAAACCCGTCTGTTGGCTTCGAGGTGACTCAGGGGCCCACCCCGGTCAGAGCCAGGACCCCTGCCCTCCGGGAGCAGAGGCAGCCCTGGACACAGGTCACTGTGACCCGGAGCAGAGTGAGGCCACCGGTGTGGCAGACATACCTCCGAGGGGCTAGAGGAGCGAGGGCTCTGGGAGAGGGCGGCGTGGTGCAGGGGGGCTCCCTGGCCTCCGGCTCCGGAGGCCCAGCCGGGCTGCCCTGCAGACAGGCCCTCCCTTGGGGGTGGGGTGGGGTCCAGGCGTGGGGCTCCACCGCCTCCCCCTTCCCTCCGGAAACCTGCGGGCCCGCCGCATAGTGTAATGAGAGTTTTCCCTTGTTCGAACCTGCACTTACGGCTCCTAATTGAATAATGACTTTCCCTCCGCTGCTCTGAGCCGCACGGCCCGTCCACTGCCCGCTGAACTGAAGTCCAAATTACAGGCCTGTCAGTCGCCGGGCTGTCTCCCGCAGGCAGCCGGCACCTCGCCCCTGCCCTCACCTGTTAGCAACTCTCTTTGTGGTGGTGTCTGATGTCTCCTAATAATCTCTTCAGCTCCCCGTGCCTCTCAGAATATTAATGAGTCCCACCCTGTTCTGGAGTTCCTGTCTGGCTTTCCCTCTAATTGCTGGCTAGAACATGAGTCTGATTTCTGTAGAGTCCCTTTCCCTCCTCTTCGGGGAAGGAGCCGAGAAGCACCTCTCTCGGGCGCCGTCGCTGTTCTTCTCCGAAGGGCGAGAACCTGCAGCGGGGACCACCTTCCGGGTTCCAAAGTTTGCAAACAAGGGGACAGGTGGGTCCTTCCTTCCGGGCTCCTTAGTCATCCTCTGCCTCTCGGTCACACACTTCGGTGACAGTGTGCATGTCCTGGGTGCTTCGTACGTGTTGACCCTTTCATCCTCACAGCCACCTGTGTCCCCGTTTTGCAGATGAGGACACCGAGGCAAAGAGGCCAGTGACCTTTCTCAAGATCCCCCAGCAAGTGCCAGCTGCAGACTGAGACCCGCAGTCTGGCCCCCGGACCCACGTGGCTGTCAGGGTTTTCCGAGGGACAGGGACAGAAGCCCAGCACGCATTAGCTAGGCAGAGAGGGAGGGTCTGTTTCCCACCAAACCGACCCTCGAAAGACCAGGCAGGGAGCTGCTGCTCCCCGGGAGCGGGGGCCGGGGACATCCCTGCCCCCCTGGCTCGCTGGCTGGAGTCCCCGGCTGCTCCCGTAGTTCCTCCGAGCTGGCGGCTTCCTCGGGTGTTTTTTAGCCGACACCCTGACACCCCCCAGCTTCACGAGGAGAAGGAGGTGCTTGACCCCAAGCTTCAGTTGAAAAAACAACAGCAAAGGAACAGGAAAGGATGCTCATTGGCCACTTTGGGTGGGTCCACGTGCTCAGTCCGTGGGCCAGTCGCCGGGGTCAGCAGGGCGAGGTGCCCATGCAGCCTGGGTGAGGTGCCCATCCCTGGAGAAGGTCACTCTCCCCAGGAGGAAGGTCACTCTCCTGAGGAGGAAGGTGGCTCCTGGTGCGTCGCCTGCAGAGCTGTGGCGTAAGAGGAAGACAGGACAACGCCCCCGGAGTTGGGAACCCGCGCCGTCAGGGCAGGGGGTCGTCGCTGCTCGCTGCACGTCCGCAGGAACGAGTCACCTCCCCTTCCTGCGTCTCTGCATCGTGTTGTCACTCCTGAACTGGAGGGAGCAGAGCTGTGGACCCGGGACACCAGGCCTGCCGGTCAGCAGTCCGCTGGACTGAGGGCCGGGGTCTCCGTGCAGGCGGGACCAGGGCCATCCCCTGTGCCAACGCCAGGGCCAGCCTGCGCTGCTCCGTCATGTGGGCTGCGGCCCTGCAGACACGGGAGCCTGAGGCGGGTGGTTCCGTGTGTCCCCAGACAGCATGTTCGGTCACTGGGACGGCGAGTGAGGGCGTCCGGTCCCTTCGTCAGGTCGGGCCGACAGCCGCTGAGGAGCGTTAACACTCGGAGGAAGGGAGCGGCGGGGCCGCGGGTCTGGCGGTGAACAGCAGAGCCTGCCTGACAGCTCGGCTTATGGAACCTGACAGGATTGTTCCGGGCACAGAAAAACACGTTTGACAGCACGTTTAGAGCAGAGACGTGTCTGTGGCACTTGCAGCGTCAGTCACCGCCAGCCTTCCTGTGCGGTGGGGGCGGCGAGGGAGGGGACGTCCCTCTCCTTCCTCCTTTCCACTTTCCACCCAGGGCCTCGGTCTGCCCCTGCAGCGGGCTGCAAGCAGCAGGCAGAGCCCTCCCCCTCTCGCTCCCACTAGTCCCTGGGGCGCGCTGCCTTGGCACCCTCGTGTGACGGGGCCCGGCCGCTCCTGGAAGGCCACGGGCCCTGGGCTGTGGAGGACCCCGAGCTTTCCAAATGGCAGTCCTGGTCCTGAGAGCCTCTGCAGCAGAAACCAGGATGTGTGTCCTGGAACCGCCGCCTGCCGAAGGCCTTCCAGGGCCTCGAGAGGGGCTTCCTCTCCCCGAGGGGCCGGGCGGAGAGGGCCAGTCCTGGAAACGCAGACGGAGCATGCAGCTCGACATTCAGGCTCCCTTTTCTCCACATCCGGGGCTGCGGGCTGTGCAGAGCCTCCGTGGGGTGCAGGGCACATGGGGAGAGCGCCCCTGAGCTGGGCGGGGCAGCAAAGACACCGCTGGCCCAGCAGCAAAGGGCTGTCCGGCCCCCTCTCAGTGGGCCGCAAGAGGACGGGTCTCTCACGTCCTCCTGCAAGGGGGTGGCTTCCGTCCCCGTGTTGGGGGCGGAGAGCACTCTCCAGGGCCAGTGCTTGCGTCGCCTGTTGCCGTCCCTTCCGGAATGAGAGCCCCGTTTGAGGGCTGGTTCCGTTTCCCCACTGCTTTGCTGCACCTCTGGGCACAGCTGTCCTGCCTGAAACCTGTCATCGCGTTCCTGAGTGATGTGTGTCATCGGTAAGCTTCCCGCTCGCTCCGCGGGGAGAGAAGCAAGTGTTTGCTGCTCCCTCCCTCTCGGCGTCCGCGCCTCTCAGCTCCGGCTGGGAGCTCGACTTGGGGCGTCTGACGCAGCCCCCCGTTGTGCTGTTTGCTCAAGGCAGGAAGTACCGCCTCCATCACACTCCGCTGGTGGCCAAAGTCAATGGGATGCGTTCTTTCTTTTCTTGTTTTATTTATAACCTTTGCTTAAGGTCATCCTTAACCTAAAAAGTGATTACCTGTCACATCAGATTAGTCATCTATCCATCCATCCATCCATCCACCCACCCATCCACCATCCATCCATCCACCTAACCATCAGTCTACCCATCCACCCATCCACCTAACCATATGTCCACCCATCCATCCATCCATCCATCCACCATCCACCCAACCATTCATCCATCCACCCACCATCCACCCACCCATCCATCCATCATTCACCACCCACCCACCCATCCATCCGTTTGCCCAGCCGACCCTTTAACAAACATTTTGAAGCGTGAATACTGCATGCCACTCAGGGACAGGTTTATTACTCTTCCCAGCTGCAGTTAATATTCAGATAAAAACATCAAGTCAAAAGCCCATCTCTTTTATATTTTAAAGCATCCCAGTGCCATATGGAGTCAGACGCACCACTAAACATGAGCGGTTCTGAAAGCAACCTAGGACGCAACAGCCCAGGCCACAGTGAAGTGTGTAACTGCACTTCTCTGGAGACGGGGATCCCAAATCTTTAAAAGTGGTTGTCATTGGTAGAAGTAAAGTAGGACCATTTTTTAAAAAAGAAAAACAGAAGGAAGGAAGGAGGGAGGTGAAGCGAGGAAGGCGACGTGAGAACGTGACAGATGCGCCCCTCTGCCAAGGTCCCTTTGCTTCCCACGCCCCCCTCGGACCCCCCCCCCCCCCCCCACAGGGCACCATGGTTCTGGGACGAGATCCGCAGACCCTCCTGGGTGCATTTATGTAAACATACAGCCGTATGATACAGTTTATATTAAAATACACAAAATAATGCCACAGATTTCTCCATGGGCAAGTGAAAACACACGCATTCTCTGATTTTTTTACGACAAGAAATTTCAAAGATTTCCCATAACCTCAGAAGCCGTGGACAGGGTGCTCGGGTTCATTACTCCTCGCTTTCGGGCATAAACCTGGGAGGCCCTGGTTGGACCTGGGTGTGCCGGGCGGCAGGGCCAGCTGGGCCTGCGCTGGGGGGTTGGCGGAAATTTGGAGAGCTCTAACTTGCCCGGATTGATTAAAATATAAAAGCACCCTCTTAAACAGAAGTAACTGCGTTAGCAGCTAACCTCCCCCCCTCCTGCCCCCTCCCGGGGCTGTTCCTCAGGCGGGGCCGGGGAATCGGGAATGCTGCCTTCCATCACCTCGGCTTCACGGCGCCTTCCCCCAGTGGCCCACTTGCTCTTCCTGGCTCACGCTCCCTGAACTGAGAGCAGAAAAACTGCCCCCCGGGGACAAATAGAGCGAACAGGAGAGCGTCTTAAAGCACAGGGCCTGTCACTGTACGAAGCCCACACTGGAGGTGGCGGCGGCGGCATGAAACAGGGTCTAAGTCACGATGTTAAACTCGCCCCAGCGGCAGGAGGGGTCCCGCAGCTCCTCCTCCGCGGCCCCGGTGGATGGCACATTGCTTCTGCCTCGCTCCGCTCGCGCCGGTAGCTAGGGACTCGTTTTCCTGTGACGCAGGCGCGCGTCCTCCGCCCGCCGCTCCAGCGTCATCACCAGTTCTGCGTCATCACAGTTCTGCGTCATCGCCAGCTCTGCGTCATCACAGTTCTGCGTCATCACCAGCTCTGCGCCCCAACCGTGAACTGAGGACGCGGGGGTGTCCTCCTTCGGCGACGAGGGGGCCCGGCGTTGACACGCAGAATCGGAAGTCTTTAAGCTTTGAAAATGTGTATCAGAGCGATGAATCGGCAGGGTTTACGGTACACTCAGGCAGTGCATGTGAGTGTGAACGGTCCTGGGAGTTACCCCCAGAGTCCGCATGAAATCATTCCTCTCGACATCGGGTTTTCCAACCAACTCGCAGGCCTTTTCTTCAAGATGCCTTTTTGGCCCTGGCTGGCGTAGCTCAGTGGATTGAGTGCCAGCCTGTGAACCAAACGGTCACTGGTTCAATTCCCAGTCAGGGCACATGCCTGGGTTGCAGGCCAGGTCCCCAGTAGGGGGCGCACGAGGGGCAACCACACATTGATGTTTTCCTCTCTTTTTCCTTCCTTCACCTCTCTCTAAAAGTAAATAAATGAAATCTTTAAAAAAAAAAACAACATGTCTTTTTGGAGATGAATGATTGTATTTGGGCTATTTTTTGTTTAACAGTTTGTATTTATTATAAAGAATTGGAGCAATGCCAAATCTGCAGGGGAGAAAGTAAAAGAATTACTTCAATCTAATCCCTAGAAATAGATATCATTAAATAATGTGGATACTTTTTAAATTACAAAAATATTATTCCAAACACCTCTTTCTTCTTGTGTATATACACGTGGGAGGCAAGATGAATTGAGCAGACTGTGTTTCTAGGAAGTGGGTCATACTGTACGTGCTATTTAAAAATAAATTTAGCCCTGCCTGGCGTGGCTCAGTGGATGGAGCGTGGGCTGCGAACCAAAGCATCGCAGGTTCGATTCCCAGTCAGGGCACATGCCAGGGTTGCAGGCCATGGCCCCAGCAACTACACATTGATGTTTCTCTCTCTCTTTCTCCCTCTCTTCCCTCTCTAAAAATAAGTAAATAATTATTGCCCTGGAGCCGGCACCTGTTGGGAGGGGACCTCCTGCCGTTGCCCTGGTTCTTTCCACGGACGCGCTCAGGCTGCGGCTGTCTGGTGTCGGCTCGTGGAAGTCGGGGAGGGCAGGAGGCGTGTCCCTCCCCACCCGAGGGCCTGGGACGGAGGCGCTGGCGACTCTTCCTCAACCTCTGTGGTCTCAGCGGTCCCCACGCAGTCACACTCAGAGGAGGAAACGGAAGAGGAAGAGGAAGGGGAAAAGTGCTGTGGAGGGTGGCCGTGGGAGGAGCAGATCCAGCCTGGCAGGGGACAGAGGGACCTTCTGCCCCTGAGAGCCATACCTTCCAAGGGGTACAGCTGGGCAAAACCAGTGGCAATACCCAGAAGTGGGGCTGCTGGACAAAAAAGAGAAGGAGGAAAAGAAAAAAGAAATGTGGTGTGGAGCGCCCGATCTCTGGAGAGGTGAATCGGTGTTGAAGGGATGGCTGTGACAGGCGGGGTGAGCTGCAGGGGAAAGGGGGTGTCCCAAAAGCACAGGGTTTGAGCTGGCCAGGTGGGGGGGAGTCGGGGCAGGAGGAGCTCCACGCTGCAGGGCCACCGCGGTCACATGTGCGGTCGCACACGCCTGTCTCCCCTCCTCCGCAAACACTTAGCACGGAGCGGGCACGTGGTAAATATTTGTCGGGTGTGTGCGTTAATTGCTTTCCTCGGGAACGAGGCGGCTGACTCACCGCCTGCTGCTTCGGAGAGAGCATGCGGACAGCTCCTGCGCGGGGCCGCTGGCACAGCCGCCAGACTTGGGGGCGGCGGAGTCACCTGTCGGGGCCGCACGCAGCTGGCACCTGGAGGGTCCTCCCTCCTCGCGGCTTCTGATCCATGCAGGCTGGTGCGGAGCCAAGCGCCCGCCTTCCCACAAGGAGATGGGGGACATCCCTAATGACGTCGGGGTCAGCAATCATTTTTGGTCAGTGCCATCTCTCAGAGGCCCTGAGTGCTGAAGCCGAGGACGCTGGCAGGTGCGACTTCCCGACACACAAGTCCAGCTTCACGTTTATGTGAATCCAGAGCTCTCTGCGTGGGGACCCGGGACCCACTCGAAGGGGAGGCCTGGGTCTCCGTGTGTCCCCAGCAGAAGAGGAGCGCTCCCAACAGCCGGGACGCCCCTGAGACGCTCAGCCTGCGTGCCCCGCGTCTCGCAGTCAGACCTGCCTGTCTCGGGCGTTTGAAACCTGCCGTGTGCCTTTCGAGTAGAAAAAACGTGACCCGGGTAGAACCCCAAAGACGTTTTACAGCCCTGTGCAGTCCCGAGGGCACCCGGGGTCTGCACTGGGCCTATAATCCGGCTGCCAGCTTCTCCTTGGGACGCCCACCGTGACGCCACCCCCGCACCCGGCCCTGGCGAGCCCAAGGACACCGTCGGTCCTCCAGCCCCATGGGCTGGCCATGCTGGCCGTCCTGAACCACCATTTTTCCATCACCAGAGGTCACCGGAGTGACAGCTTCCGGTTGGAAGGGTTGGCAACTGGGCAGGGAAGGGAGAAGATGGAAGGGCCCCCCCCCCCACCCCCCGGTTGAGCACCTACTGCGGGCCAGACAGCGAACCAGGCCCATCCATTACATTTCCCCCAGCGCTCACGGCACCCGTCCTTAGAGATCAGAGCAGGAAGAAGGGAGAAAAGATGTTTCCGGTGCCCACGGGCATCCGTGGTGGCGGCAGACCTGTGCCTCTGCCCACAGGTCCTGGGCAGAGGCCTTGACTGGGTCCAGAGATCTCCCACTGTCTTGGGGGAGGCGGGGGGAGGGGCGGGCGCAGGACCGACACCACAGCCCACCCAGGTCCAGGCCACTTGGCTGGCCACACGAAGAGAACCGAATGGAGAGTGTGTGCTGCCGGGAAGGGCTGCAGGCAGCAGGTGCAGGAGTCCTGCCCGGGCTCCGCCCTCGCGAGAATGACAGATCCCCCTGGAGCCTGGAGCGCCACCCCGCAGGGCGCAGCCCGGGCCAGACGCTGCGGCCCGCAGACCCCATTACTGATCCTGCCACTCTCGGGTCTTTTTTCCACCAGGGGACGCATCCGTTTCTGTTTTGTTTTGTTTCAAATTGAAAAGAGCTAAATTGATAAGCAACGAAGCGTGTCTTTTGCAGTCTTTCGCGGACAATTGCTCACGCTGGCAAGAAATGTCCGAGATAAGAATGACGAAAGTAATAATAATGGCAACAGTGCCACTGTGACCTTTCCGCAGCGCGGAGGAAATCGCTCTTCGGCAGGGACTCATTTCTCCGGCTTTCATGTGTGTAGCCACGGGGAATAAGGGCGGCGCCGCGCCCTGCCCTCGGATCCGGTGCTCCCGCCTCTCGTTCCTGTTTCCTGGTAAATCAAACGGGTGCAGCCTTACAGGCTTTTCTTACTGTCCTAGCTGCTGGGAGCTCGGTTTTCAAAGCCTCAGCTCTTCCCCTACACCTCCCCCCAAATCTCTAAGTCGGCTCTCCCTAGGAAAACTTAGGTAAACGTTGTTCAAGGAGATAAGGCCTTCTGCACATAGTAGGTGCACAGCTGCAGGAAGTGGCGGTGCTGACAGCCCCTCCTCTTGGTCCCAGCCCCACGGAGAAGACGGGGGATCTGGGGAGGTGTGCGGACCGCTCCCTTGCCCCCAGCCCCCAGTCTGGCTCTCTCTCTCCCATGCTCGTCACCCGAGATGGGCACTGGGGGTGCGGCCCCGCTCCGTGTCCCGGGAAGAGCTCTCTCCCACCGTGCGCTGTGTCGGGGAGGGAGCGGGGCCCAGCCCAGCCCAGCCCTGCCATAGCAGCCGTGTTGGGGGTAGCCATAGCAGCCTGCGTCCGTCAGCAGAAGGGACGGGTCGCATGGGGCCACCCTGCAGGGAAGGAGACACACACTTGCAGAGTGGAGGCCAGGGGCCCGGCACACTGCCCAAATCCTCCGAACTCTCCAAAATGCCCACAGACTGAAATCATCGCGGCTTTGTCCCTTTTTTCTCTTTTCCCTCTTTGTAAACAGCTCGCTCCCTTCCTGCTTCTGCGCCCCGACCACAGCAGCCCCTAGTGGCCGCCCGCGGGAGTGCACAGGGCTGCGGGCTTCAGGAGAACTGGGGAGTTGCGGCTGCTCTTCTCTCTTTATTTTAATCCCTTCCCTCCACCGCCCCCCCTCCCCCCCGCAACCTGCACCGTCCTCCCCTCCGACAGTGGCCAGTCTGGGGTCTAAGGGACTGTCCTCAGTGCGGCCCACAAGTCACTAGGAGCCTAGAACCTCCCACCCAGCAGCCCCGGCTCACCTTCGCCCTCGCCAGTCTCATTTTTATTTCCAGGGCCGAGGTGAGCCTTCCGGTCGGTCGACACCTGCTCCTCCCAATTGTGGTGGGGGAGGCATCCGGTCAGGGAGCCCCTGGGCGGGTGGGGGGTGATCTGTGCGGACACATTGCCTGTTCCTGGCCCAGGGTGGCCGAGGAGACAGAGAGGTGGCTGAGGAGTGGTTTCTGTCCAGGAGAATCAGCTGCCAGGGAGGGAGGGGCTCAGGATGAGCTTTCAGTGTCAGGAGCAGCAGCCAGCCAGCCGCCTGCCCAGGTGAGGAAAGGGGCAGAGCCCCCGTGAGCGAGCCTGTCCCCCCTGGGAGTGACCTCACCCAACCCCAGCACGACCCCGGGTGACAGTGCACCACTGGCTCTAGAGAAGCCCACTGAGACAGCTGCCTGGGCACGGCGCCCCAGGCAGGCGGATGCCAGCACCGCGACCGACCGTGGACGCAAAGATAGCTTTTCCTTGGAGGGGCCTGAGAGCCAAGTCCCCGTGTCCCTTGCAGCTCCTCTTCCTGCAGCCAAAGGCCAGTGCAGAGCCCCAGCCTCCTCCCCAGTCCCGGGCCCACTTGGAAAGGCTGGGGATGAAGGGAAAATGGATCTGGGGGTGCCCCCAGAGTGCGGAGCCTCTGCGGGGCGCTCCTTTCTCCAAGCCCAGCATGCGTCAGACTCACGCCAAGAGCAGCCGTGAGGCCCGACCCTGTCTTCAGGGCCTGCAGACGTCTCAGCGAATCCGGTGGGACTGGAACCGGGCTGGGTGATGTGGGCGTCAATTAACGTACTCCCGTAAGGCCGACGGGAGGGGTCTTTGGATTAGACTGAACAAAAAGAAAAGGAAAATGCAGCCCCTCTAGCTCCTGCTCTGAATCCTAGGCCCCTGCCCAGGGCACTTCCCCCAGGACTGACTGACTACAAGGACCCGGGAGATGTCAGTCCCAAAGAAGAAGCCCAGAGCTCTGTGTCTTGGAGAAGGTGTGAGTTAGTCTGCAAGGGGACAGGAGACCCTGTTCGCCCCGTGTGACCTCGCACTTGGTGGGGCGTGCCCCGAGCCCTCTGAAGGTCAGGCGTCAGAGCAGACTGGCACTAGCAGGTTAACCAGGCCAAGTTCAGGAGGGGAGAAGCCCTTCCAGGGGACCCAGGGGACCCAAGAGCCTGAGGCCCCTCCCCTCCTCATGGCTCCTCCTAAGTCTCCAAATGTAGCACTGTGAGCTGTTTCGAGCTGTTTCTACCACTCATCCTGCCCCCAGGCTACACACACTGAAACAGCTCTGGAGAAGCTCATCTGTTTGCAGGAGCTCACCTGTCAAGCCCTCTCAGCTTCCAGGTCCACGAACCCCCTCCCCGTTCCGAGGGCCCCCCCGTGAGCTCCTCCTGCACCTTCACTCCAACAGCCCCGCTGAGAGCAGAGCTCCCCAGGCGCAGCGGTGAACCCTGCCCTTCTCACCGGCCTGCCGCCGCCCTTCACCCGCTTAGCCACTGACACGCACTAAGCACCCCCACCCCACCCCCGCCGGCCAGGCACTCCCCCAGCGAGTGGACACAGCATGGACTGTGACAGACCTAAGCCCTGCTCTGGGGGACCTGGTGTCTAGGGCAGAGCTCGGCCGGGAGAGGGAATGGTGTCGGCTCTGCAGGCCGGAGGGGCCGCGGGCAGCTCCTGAACACGGGGATGTGGCTGCAGCCGGTGACACTCTGTCTGCAGAACCGGGTTGTAGGGGGAGGGGTTTGGCCTGTGGACCCCTGCGGAGGGGAGCTACAGCGCCCCCAGTTTCCTCTGTGCACACTCCCTTCTCCAAGTTCATGTTTGGGGGGTGGAGCTCACTCCCTGTGTGACCCAGGCTCAGTCCAGGTCACAGTGATGACGTCAGGGACGAGCCCCAGACCAGGGAGCCTGGGCCCCAGCCATCCTGGAGCCCCTTTTCTCCCTCCACACTTTCCCTGGCGGCCCCATCCCGCCCCCTGAGTTTCTGGGGTCGCCTCTGCGTAAACGGCACTTCCGTCTGTTTCAGCCCTGACCCCAGCGCCGGGCCCGTACTCCTCCTGGCGTCTCCGGTGAGATGCTGGCCCCAGCCAGTTCTGAGCCGCGGTTCATCGTCAGGCGGGTGCCTCCGTGCTGGGGCATCTCACCTCCACCGGGTCACCCGGGCAGGGAGGCGAGTGTCCCATCGGCCACTCCTGCCCAGGGACCCTTCTGTGTCTGGGCCAGCGTTCTCCTTCCTGGGGTGATGCAGCGGCCTTCTAGATGCCCCCTGTCCCCGGGTCCTCCCTCCGCTCCAGGCCACACCCCCAGTGGACGGAAGTCGGAAGAATCCCTGCACCGGCGCTCACCGGCTCACCAGTCGCCAGTCCTCTGATGCCCAGAGGGTGGCGGCCAGGCCCCTTTGCACAACATCGTATCGTTAACTAGGGGCACTGTGTTCCACTGCTGTACATTTCAGTCGTACACGGAGAGTTCTAGAAATCCGCCGCGCAGCAGCATCAGGGCCATTCCCAGTCCCGCCCACGACCGGCCTGTTCGGCCCACCCACCACCCACCACTTCCTACGCCCTTGACCGGCCGCCAGCCCTTCTAGAGTTCCGTCCGCTTTCCCGGAACCGTCGGGACCACTTCCGCTCGGAACGACCCCCTGGCGGTCTGCCTCGCAGCCCCCCCTCGATTCCTGGTCCTCCCAGGACGCGCCCGCCCCTCCTCTCCGCGTCCTCGGACCTGCGCGCCCCTCCCCCTCGTCTGCTGCTGCCTTGAACTTCTCTGGAGGCGTCGTCTCAGCGCGTCGGGCGACACACGAGTCATCGTGACCCAACTGCGTTCTCCCCCCCCCCCAGAGGCCGCGCGCTGCTGGAGCCCGGCTTCTTCTGTGTGATCTCTCCGCCGTGTCTAGCATGTTCCTGATGACAGCTTCGCTCTGCGTTGTCTGTGCCTTAGAGTTTCCTGCAGAAATTTATTAAAAAAAAAACAAAAAAAACCACAAAAAACCACAAATGCCAGGTCCCACAGCCAGCGACTGGAATGTAACTGGTTGGATGTGAGGTCCCCGCCCCGGTGTGATGATAAACCGTCCCAGGTGCCTCTGACCGTCCCAGGTGTCTCTGACATGCAGTCCACCTTCAGCGCCCACCCACGGCCTCCGGAAACGGTGGGCTGATATTTGATTGGTGGACTGGAGTCCGGGGTGGGGGGGGCCCATTTCATAGTCAGCTACTCCAAGTTTGTTGGGCCGCCGTCTCCAGGTGCCCACCCCGGCAGACTGAACCCTGCTGTCCGGGCCAAGGAGGGTTGCGTCGTCGGCGGTGACGATGATGATAGATTGCCCCAGACAGCCGCGCTCCTAGTCTCAGCGGCAGGCCGTAGCTCCCCGGCAAGAAATCAGGTCAGCCCCGGGTTGGTCTCTGCAAAGCCCCCCCCCCCATTCTGAAGAGGCGCCTCGTGACTCCCAGCAGGGCTCTTTGCCAGCCGGCGGCCGCCTTCTCGCCACCTCTCAGAGAATGACCCAGTTCCGCCCCTCCCCGGCCCCGCGGTGTGAGGAGCTATAGTTCATTTGTCATTTCGAGGGGCCTGACACAGCGCAGCTCTTGTCTTAACGAGGCCTGGCTCCCCGGGAACGGGCAGGGACTCAGCAGGAATGCCTGTGGCCTGAGACGTCCCTGCAGGGGAGGGCTCGCCACCAGTTAAGAGACGTGTGCTGAAGAGGCTGGGGTCAGGCTCCGAGGTCAGAGCGGGGCCTGACCTCCCCAGCAGCTGGGTGGGAGGGGGCATCTTTGTCCATGAGGCGGCCCCACAGTTGCAGCCGAGCCGCTGGGGGCCTGGAGGCTGTCTCTGCCACTTTGTGGCAGAGATGACTAAAAACTATCTCGGTTAGAAGCCACATGAGATGTGAGACGCAAAAACCAGGCATGAGTTTTCCTCTACCTTCCTTCAGCTTCCACGTGAAGCCGGAAGGAACCGGAGAGGGCTCAGCGGGGCAGGAGCAGAGGGTCCTGGGCCGTGTGTGCGGGAGGCCTCTGTGGCGGGCATGTCAGCAGACCAGAGGCTGGTGGTCAGGAGCCCGGCCCTGGGGTCGTCGGCAGACTGTGTGCAAGCCCCACGCTGGCCTCACGCCATTGCTGTCACCGCCCTCGGCCTCAAGTTCCCAGCCGGAGGGACAGGGTGACACTGGTGGGCACCCGTGACAATCCCGGATGCTCTGGGGCAGGGCGGAGGGAAAGTGGCCTTCGTGTGATCCTGAGTTTGACCCCGACCCTTGCTCCGGCAGCCTGGCCTCTGTGTCTCGCAGCTCCTCAGCGGGGACATCGGCCCCTCGCCCCCCAGGCTGGCTGCCCCCCACCCCCGGGACAGAACACCGTCTCTGTCGGCGCAAGGCACGAGCCAAGGGGCCCAGCAGGGGACAGGGGGGCCAGCCGGGAGGTAGTGATGGCAGGAAGTCACCGTCCTCTAAGGCCTGCGGGGCGGCGGGGGGAGGTGGGTCTGCAGAGCTCAGCAGCCAGGCCTCCGGCAGGGGCTGCTGGGAAGCCCCTGAGTCAGTGGAGGGAGGATTGGGGTAGACCCCCTTCATCCTCCCCGCCCCTCACCATAAACAGCGGGACGGGGAGCCCCTGCCTTGTCCCCTCTTCCCCTCCCTCCCGGGGGGCGAGGGAGTCTGCGAAGTGTGGTTTCCCGTGACGCAGGAACTCGATCTGAGGGAAGCGGGAAGTGGATGGGCATGGCCTCCCTCTCCTCTTCCTCAGCCCAGAATTCTGACCCTTTGGGTGACAGTGCTGGAGGGCGTCTCTCAGCGGGAAGCCCCCAGAGCCCCGTCAGAGGGATGCTGGGACCCCCGCACCCGGGGCTGAAGAACATGCGGGAGCGCGGGACCGGCGGTGCCACCAGCACCGGGGCATTCAACTGCCTTGTTTCCTCTCTTCGTTTGTCCTGGCAAGCGCCCTGGTTCCTTTTATTGTTAGTCTGGGGTTTTCTTTCGTGTGCCTTATGCGTCTCTGGAAGATGAATTTCAACCACACCTGCAGGTCTCGAGGGGCTAATCCACCCTCCAGACTCTCTGGACGGAGGACACCTGTTATTTCCCACCAGCAGCACCCGGCCCAGGCCTGGCTCTCCACCGCGCTCCGTGGTCCCGCCCCCCACCGCCCCAGCCAGATGTTGCCGGGTTGCCTTTGCTCGGAGTGAGGATGCAGAGGAGACGGGGCACGGGCCAGCGACCACTCCTCAGTCCCCTCGATGGGGGGGTGGCTGGGTCCATCGTTTCCTACGCCGCCCCGCCGTGTGGACGGTCTGGGACTCGCCGCCACAGGAGCAGAGACGCACGGTTGACTGGACGTGCCCGAGGGGGCCGGCTCCCCGTCAGTTCTTCTGCGCGCCCGGGACACGGCTTCCTGCTGCCGGGGCAGCAGGCCCGTCACAGACAAGGACCACATGTGACGGCTGCGTGTCACTGGTGGCACGTCCTCAGGATGCCCACCCTGCCCCGGGGGAGGCAGGTGGGGGCGGGAGCAACGTGGTGGGACCCACGGTGTCTGTCCCCGGAGCTCGTCGCATCGGCCCTGCCGCTGCGCAGCCCCGGTGCAGCCCTGCCTGCCGTCTCCCCCAGCCAGGCGCCCCCAGCCCTCCCCCAGCCCTCTACAGGGTCCCCCCTGTCCCTGGCCGCTTCCTGGCCCCCACTGGTGAGCACTCTCAGTTCTAACCTCTCCCCACGCACACTCACCGCCCCCTGTCTTTGTCTCGGGGAGAAGGGTCGGAGCGGGAGTGATCGGTGGGACACGGAGTAAGTGGCCGGGCTCACGTGGGCCCTCGCCCTCCGGCCTCTGGCCTCTGACCCTTGGCCGTGCGCTCTGCGGCACCTTGGGCTCGTCTCCCCAGCAACACCATCGGCTCGCCGAAGGGAAGGTCACTCTTTCCTTTCCTCTGTGGCTCGGGGCCCAGAGCGGGACCCCGCTGTGCGGGGTCGGGAGGACGGCCTGGACCGGCCACTGACTGGGTGGGGACCCGGGACCCCCGTCCACCCCTGTCACTCTCCGGACACACTCGAGTGAGCGGGTTCTCCGCCTCCTGATCTGAGCAGCGAGGGGCTGGACCCGGGGCGAGTGCGCCCTGGGGTGGGAGCCCTGTGTCCTCCCCACCTGCCCTCTGGGTGACGTGGGCAGACCGGAAGGGCCGTGCCCGCCCTGTGGGCCGAGTGCAGGGCTCACTGATTGCACGCAGGCCGGGGGCTCGGCCGGGGGCGGACAGCGAGAGCGCACGCGTGTCCCCGTCCAAGTTCCGACACGGGGCCCACACGCCCATGCCAGACGCCGGGGGAGCGGGGACTCGGGGCCGTGGCAGAGCAGCCCGTCCTCTGCCGAGACGCTTCCAGGGAACGGCCCGGAGGCGGGGGAGCCCTTGGAAGAACAGCAGCGGGATGGCCTTTCGGGGCGGGTCAGCGTCCCGCTGCCTTTTAATGACCAACCGGGGGGACGGGCACTCGCCGTTTACAGAGAAGGCCCGCCGCCAGCTGGCTCTCCGGGTCATCCGAGCGGGTCCCGTGGAACCTGCCACTGGGCTTTTTTCGGTTTCTCGCCGAACTCTGTCATCGGTCTTCCGTGCTAACAGTCCAGGGAGTGACTGCCCGTCACACGCTCAACACACGGTGCACGGGCGTTAGACGCGAGGGAACGCGGCCTCTTCCCTGGGACAGCAAGGCAGGAGCCCCACACGCACTCTGTCCTCGCGGTGGGCCCAGGGCCGCTGATCGCACTGGCCGGTGCGGAACTGATGGGCACCGCTTTCCAGGCACGGGGGTGTCACTGACAAGGACACAGGAGGGACCCTTGGGGTTTGGGGAGGCGAGGGGCAGTTTTGTGACCCACCGGCTCTGTCTGCCTCTGTTCACCTGCCAGAGCCGGCCCCAGGCCCACCCAGTGAGGTCGGGGGCCTGGACCAGGTGAGGCGGGGATGACAGCCCTCGTCCCTCGGGCTCGTCCAACACGTCCCGCCCTACAACCAGCTGGTGTGGCCCTGCTGGGGCCTTCAGAATTGGACTTTGTTTTCCGCTGCCAGCAGCATGGCAAACGCCGACTCCGGCTTCTCGGCGAGGACCTCGGGCTTGTCGAACTCAACCACCTGGGAGTCAGACAGGGGGAGCCCACGCCGTCAGAAGGTGTCCGCCACCGCCCTCCCCGGGGGCCCAGGCCGCTGACCCCCCCGCCCCCCCACCGCACCTTCCCGCAGTCCAGGACCAGGACGAGGTCGCAGTTGAGCACGGTGTTGAGGCGGTGGGCGATGGTCAGCACCGTGCAGCCCTCGAAGGCGTCCTTGATGGTGCTCTGCAGCAGGCTGTCGGTCTTGGAGTCCATGGAGGCCGTGGCCTCGTCGAGCAGGATGATCTGGGGAGGGGGAGACGTGTCAGCCTGGCACCGAGCCAGAGCTGTGCCGGGAGGAGGAAGACGTATCGCCTTGGCTCTGCACATTCCTTGTTGTTGTTGTTGTTTGTTTGTTTGTTTTTATGGGGGAGGGCTGGGAAGGAATGAGCCGGGGGCCCGCCGGAAAGCCGCCTCACACCACCTTCGCCTGCGTCAGAGGGCCTGCCCGGGCGCGGCGGGCTGTGCAGCCCTCACTCCTTCCCCAAAGCGGCTGGCTCGGGCCCCGCGCACTGGCCGGAAGCGGCACCAGGGCCAGCTACCACGGGTCAGCGCGGGGCGAAATAGCAACGCTTACGTCGGCCCTCTGCCGCCGCTGCCGCTGCTGCCGCCGCCACTGCCACAAGGTCGTGCACATGCCACGGCGTGAAGCAGCGGGCATGGGCTGCCTCCCGGTTCTGGACGCCAGCAGCCCCGACGCCCACAGCGTGTGGGCGGGGCCGCGTTCCTTCAGCGGGTGTGCGGGGAGAAACCGGCCAACGCCGAGTCCCGCTGCTGCCTGCCCCCCCAGGCGTTGCTCTGACCCCACTGCCGTGGTCAAGCCTCCTTGCCTTTCTGGCTCTCCGGTCGCTCTCTCACACAGGCCGTGGCCTGCCTGGGTCACCCCGGATAGTCCCCACGTCTCAAGACCCTCAACCTCATCGCCTCTGCCGAGCCCCCATTTCCTGGGCGAAATAACGCAGCCACGGGTCCCGGGCACCAGGAGGTGGACGCCTCTCGAGGGGACCGGGGGGGGCATCACCCTGCCTCCCCCAGTGCTGGCCTGTGGTCAGAGGGTGTGAGCCCAGCACTTGCCCTGCTCGGCCTTGGCCAAATTGCTTAACTTCCCCGAGGCCCCGTTTGTTTCCTTGTGGGGAGAAGAGGTCACAAAGCTGACCCCTTCTTTGTGAAGAGCATGAAATGCAAACACAGCACAGAGCTGCCCGGCAGTCAGCACTCCGGGGGGGGGGAGGGGGGCAGGCCGGCCCCCTTTCAGCCATCAGCTCGTCCGGAGGGTTCAGAGAATGAACTCCCTCCAGCCCCACCGTCCCCCTCCTGGACGCCAGGAAGCAAGGACGTCTGAGGTGTTCCCATTCTCAGATCCTACCTAGCCTTCCCGAGTGTCCCGGGGACTACTCCTCAGGCCTCGGGACTGCTCGGGGACAAAGGGGAGATGTTGAGAGGGACATTCCTCAGGCTCTGACCACCCAGGAGGACAGAGAGATCACCTGAGCAAGACCCCCCAGCGAGAGACGCGGGACAGGCAGGTGCCCTCGCTGCAAATGACGGTGGTTACTCGGTTTCTACCTCTCACAACTTTGTCGTGAAAGAGGGATCGGTTTTTAAGTGGCTCGATTGCGCTGTCTTTGGCGGAAGACAAAAACGGGCTCCACCCCCTGGGTCGAGTGGCCCTGCGGGGAAACTTCCAGAAATCGACCGGCCCTTCGCCCGTGCTGTTCCCTTACTTTCGAGTTCCGGAGGAGCGCTCGGGCCATACAAAGCAGCTGCCGCTCCCCCACTGAGAAGTTTTCTCCGTTTTCTGTGACTTCTGCCTCTAATTTCTCCGGGAGCTTCATTATCTGGAAAACAGAGCGCGCGGCGCTCACGCGGGAGATCTATGAGCCGGACGGGGTCCTCTACGCACCCCTCCCCCTGCGCCGGCAGCTGCCTCACTGCACCGCGGGGAAGGAAGCGCGAGGCAACGATCGGTTCCGAGTTGCCCGCGGGCACCAGGAAAAGACCAGGGAGGGGGCGGACGGCAATCGTTTAAAACCGCAGCGTGAGTTCTCCCCGCCGACACCTCCCGAAAAAAGACAAACGAGGCTCAGCGGGGGCTGGAGAAACACAAACAGTGCACGTGGCTTCCCGGGCCCTACTTCCTGGGCCAGAGTGGAGGTGGGAGGGGCAGTTTTCTGGTCGCCCAGAGAGGAGAGACGGGGTCCGGTTTATCCAGCAGGACACGTCCAAGTGGTACCGGGACATGCTCCCCTCGGAACCGAGTCCTGGGGGGAAGCTGCCCCACTGTGGGCCACACAGGTGCCATGATGCCCTGCGGGACCCAGCCACAGCCCTTGCAGGCCAGAGCCCCGCCCACCAGCCCACCTGCCACTCCGGAGCAGGCCACGCCCCTCACCTTCCTGAGGCCTACTGTTCCCAGACGCAAACCAGGCTGCGGGCAGAGCAGTAGGGCAGGGCCTGGGCTCCCAGCCAAGTGGACGTGGGCTCGAGTCCCCACTCCGCCCTTCACTAGCCTGCACCTGCCCCTCCTGGGTCTTAATTTCTGCATCTCTAACAAAGGAGGCAGGTGCACCAACCTCAGAGGGTCAGACCAAGCAGGGTGATAGTTACAGAGGTCTTGGCTGGGTCGTTGCTGAGACCCAGGAAACCTGACCTACTGCTTTTTAAAAACCATGACAAGTTAACAAGGATCGTGTCTTCTGATGCGTGTGGGGCGGTCAGATCAGCCCGGCCCCGTGCTGGCCGGGCATGTGCCCGGCCGGGGGTCTCGTCACAGACAGCCCCGGGACCTACTGTGTCTCTCATGAACGTCCTTTCCAGAACCTGCCAGAGCATCTCGTCTGTGTACCGCTCGAAGGGGTCGAGGTTGTACCTGCAGCGAAGGAGAGGAGGGGGAGCTGGATGGCTGAGGGTGAGGGGCCGGGGCGGGGCGGGGCAGGGGGGAGCCGGCCGTGGCTGTGACCCGGCAGCCCCCGGGGCAAGGCTCCCTTAGCCCAGGACTGTCGCCAACCCCAGGCCCAGAGACCCGGGGCCTGCCACTCTGTGACAGCATAGAGACCTCTGAGGCGGCCCACAGGCAGGGCCGCCCAGACTCGGCACTGCGCGAGGCGCTCGGGGAGACCCCCTGGTCCCCTCAGTGGCCCGGGGCAGCCACGTGCCGCTGACCTTCTGCGTGGTCTCGGCAGAGAGACAGGGACAGGGAGCACCGTGACGGGCCGTGGCACTCACCCGGCCTTCAGAGGCACGGGCTGCGCCTGCCGCTCCCGGGGCTCCCGGGGGGCACGCGGCTCGTCGGCGGCGGGGTGTGAGTCTGCACACGGAACGTTCTGGGCACAACCCTGAACACGGCCCCGGCGCCCGCAGGGGAGACAGCCCTCTTGGGAGAGGCCCGGCCGTTTACGGGACCACGTGAGGAACCGGCTTTCTCCTCGAGCCTGGACATCGGATCCTCAACCTTACAGAAGCTGCAACGCCCTGTTCTTGCACTTGAAGTTCTGTTCTGATGCACCTGCCGACAGGTGGCTGCCCCGAGGCCTCACTGGGGAGCAGGTGGCAGCCCCTTGGGCCGCTGCATCTCTCAGGGCCAGCAGCCCCGGACCAGCAGCCCCGGGCTGGCCACGCCGTGGGCGCGTCCCGGAGCCCCCGGCCAGCCTGGCTTCACTCTCCAGAAAGAGGAGTGCACAGCGACCGCAAACAGCTACCTTACTGTACCTACAAACAGGACAGGGTCCTGGGGGATCACGGTCAGCCTGGTCCGGAGGTCCTCCAGGCCGACCGTGCGGATGTCCACCTGGTCGATGAGGATGGTGCCGCCGGCGGGCTCCACCAGGCGGAACAAGGCCACTCCCAGCGATGACTTCCCTGGGGACAGTGAAAGCGAGAACGAGGCCAAGGTCACATCTAAGTACAGTTGTGTCGTCAAGGGGCTTCTGACGCAGTGCAAGTGTCTCCGTGAGGGTGACACGGTCCCCGCGCCCCTCCCCTCGGCCGCGGCTTGCTCGCTCGCACACACGCAGCACTTCCTCCAGGTCCCGTTTCATGGGAATGACCCTCACTGAATTAATTCAAAACCCACGTGTGTTTGCTTCCAACTGCACACACCCGTTCAACCTGAACTCCTAACCTATAGTAAAGAGGTTTGATACAGCCAGTCTGCCCCCCCACACACCACACACACACACACACACACACATACACGCACACACCCTGCCCTCCGGGGGTCTGCAGCTCCGCGGGCGGACCCAGCGGAAACGCAAAGAAAACCGCGGGAAAGAAAGGCAGGCGGAGCCCGTCCTCACCGGAGCCTGTCCTTCCGACAATCCCCACTGTCTGCCCGCTCTGGATGTCCAAGTTCAGCCCGTCGAGGACGAGGGGCATGTTCTCTCTGTACCTCATCTGGTAGTCTCGGAACGTGATCTCCCCGTGGCTGGGCCAGTCCTGCGGGCAGGTGCCCGCTGGGAGGGGCTGCGCGCTCTCCGGGACGCAGGTCTGGAAGCAGAATGCCCACGATGCGTGAGTTCGCACTCGCCCTTCCGACCCTTCACTGCGTTCGCTCACACGCGTCTGGGGTGCGTGTCCAGGGGGAACTAGACCCGTAAGGACCCGGCACGTGGGACACTCACACTCACGATTTTAAGCTAAAAGCACATGGCCTATGTGCGGCAGGGGGATGGCTGGGCAGAGGGAAGCCCAGTGGGTATTCGCAAGGGGGTCACATCAATCTGTGGGCACGCGTGAATCCATATTCATCAGAGCCACGCACCCTGGGGGGGGTTGGTCGGTTCAATCAGACGCTCGGGGTACTCACAAAGGAAACGTAATCGATCACATTTTAAAGTGCCGTTTTAACTGTTTTAAAGAGCCGGATTAAGTCTGTCAAGGGGCCAGCGCTACTCAAGGGCCTTTAAAGGTGTCTGCTGGGATCGGCAGCCCCCTTTGCAAAGCGCGGCAGGGTTTGTGAGGGGAGCAGAAAAGCCTTTCAGGAAACGGCCCCGGGGACAGGTTTGAAAGGAGAGCCTCGCTCTCCGCGTCAGGGACTCTAGGCTGCGTGGTCGTGAATACGGGGGTTTAAGGAGAGGGGCGTGGTCTGAGTTCGGTTGTGAAAAAGTTCCCTTTCGTGTGCACTCTGCCACGGGACGCGTGTGCGCGCGCGGAGCTTACCGAGATGTACTCCCTGAGCAGCTCCACGGAGGTGAACTTGGCCTGGGTCTCCGTCGCTGTCCGGACGCACACCTGCAGCAGCCCGCTCAGCTGCGGGACAGCGGCCAGCGCCGTCAGGGCCCCGCCCGCCTCCGCGGTCGAGCCCCGCCTCTGCGGTCCAGCCCCGCCCCGCCCCCGCCCGCTGGCTCTGGATCCCGCCGCCGCCGGCAGCCGACAGCTGGCCCGCCTTCCCAGCCAAGCGCCCAGAAGTGCAGCTCCGCTGGTGGGTGTTTTGCCGGTAAACACTTCCTTTGTTTTTAGAAACAAATGGTGAGCTCGTTTTCCCTGGCACTCCACGGGGTGAGCACAGCCCCCCGCCGCGCCACCTGCCACCGCCTCCTGGTCTGAGCAGCAGCTGTGAGCGGGGATGCCGCCCGGGGCTGCTGGGTAATGGCCTCGGCTGCCCCCCCAACCCCCACCCCGGGGTCTCCACCCTCCCTGCTTCACCCCTCCCACGGCCGAGAGGCACCCAGAGGACCAGGGGAGGAGGAAAGCCACCCAGCGCATCTGCTTGCTAGGCCCAGCCTGGGGCAGGTGGTTTGGTGAGGTCACGCCCTTAGGCCCAGGACCCCCAGAAGCCTGCCCTGAGCGTTGGGTGCAAGAAGTTGTGTCAGGGCGAAGGGTGTCCCCCAGAAGGCCCGTCCACGGGGGCGTCCCTGGGACTGCGGACGCCACCTCACTCGGACAAAGGATCTCTGCGGGCATCATCAAGGGTCTTGAGATCATCCTGGGTGA
This sequence comes from Phyllostomus discolor, assembly GCF_004126475.2. Classification (NCBI taxonomy): domain Eukaryota; kingdom Metazoa; phylum Chordata; class Mammalia; order Chiroptera; family Phyllostomidae; genus Phyllostomus; species Phyllostomus discolor. The sequence goes on from NC_040914.2 coordinate 48,088,710, forward strand.
CCTAGGTGGGTCCTAAATGAGAAGTGTCCTTACAAGAGACAGAAGAGGAGACACAAGAAACAGGACACGGGAGAGTGAAGCCGGGGGCGGGGGGGCCAGAGAGCGGGTGACGCAGCGATATGCCAGCGAGTGCCGACAGCGCCCAGAAGCTGGGGCAGAAGGAGCAACGCACGCCCCCCCCCCACCTCCACCCCCGGAGCCGTCAGAGGGAGGACACCTTCCGTTTGGGCTTTGCCGCCACAACCGTGAGGATCCACATCGAGGTTTCAAGCTGCTGGGTTTGGGCTGGTGCCACAGCCACTCTGGGAAGCGTGGCCGGGAGGCAGCCGGGAAGGCACCAGAGGGGCTGGGGGGCGAGGCCCCGGGGAGGGTAGCCGGGCGAGGTTCGTCTGCAGCAGTGGAAGCTCCGTCGCGCCGGGAGACGGCGCCCACACACGTTGTGAAGTTCAAGGGCATCTGCACCTCACGGCCTTGGGCTGCTGTCCACGGGTTTAGAATTGGCCCCCAAGTGTTTCCCCTCTGGGGGGGTATCCATGTCCCTTTGCATTCCCTTGCTGCTCTGCGGGGCTTCACCCCAGTTCTCATCCCCCCGGGGAGCCCGCTCCATCCCCGGGGGGATGTGGTGTCGCTCCTGTCCCGCGTTCTCCGAGGAAGCTCCCGCTCCGCGGCCCCCCAGGCCTCCGTGTGCACCGGCTCCCCCCGGCCGTACGGTGACGACTGCACACAGCTTCCCGGGAAGCTGGCGGCACCCCCCGAGAGGGTGACCTCAGCGGGTGAGGTCTCGGAATAAGAAAATCTCTCCGACATTATCTGCTTCGTATTCTGCCAGCATCAACAAGCGAGAACACCCAGCAACGAGGAAAACCCGTTTTTCCCACTTAAGCTAGAGTCCTGAGAATGTATTTTTGTTTCTTCTTCCCCAAATACCACTGAAATGGTGTCAGAGACTTTCAGAAAGGAAGAGGCCCCCGCCAGCAAGGCCGTCGGGAGCGCCGGCTCTCAGGACGCTGGGCAGAACGTGGGCAGTGCGCTGGGCCGGTGCCAGCAGGCCTCCGGTCCCCCCCCCCCCCCCCCCGCCCCGCAGCGCTCAGCGGGGGCTCCGGCAGCAAGGAGGGGCCTTGAGGAGGCTGATTGACAGGCTGTCCGCACACAGGACCCCTCTCGGACCCATCGACCCCACTCCCTGCTTGTTTCTCCAGACCCGGGGCGGCTGGACTCTCTACCCCTGGGCCAGCACGCATGGGTGTGTGTGCACACACTCCTCTCTGAAGAAGCTGGGTGCACGCCTGGGGCTCAGTGGGGCTCCCGGCATGGAACCCGAGAGTAAACGCCTTCAACTGTAGCTCCCGGGCTGCTCTCCGGTGGGAAAGCCTCCCCCACTCCCCCACCCACCGTGACCCGACTCCCGTCAGGAGAGAGCCCTCAGGGCCCGGGCAAAGGCGGAGCAAGCCCCGGACACCCCACCAGGCCCCGCCTCCTCCAGCACACCCGGACCCAGCATCGCACAAACAGAGGCCGCGGCACCGGAGGCCGGGGACCGGGCAAGCGAAAGGAAGAGCCGGCCCGGGAGAAGCCGAAGGTAGTCCCAGGAGAGACGGCAGTTTAAGGCAGGGCGGGGCCTCTGATCAATGCGCTCAGATTTAGAAGTATATGGGCATCCATTCAGAAAGGATTCTTTAAAAACCCGCTGAGACAGAGCTCCTGGAAACCGGGTATGTGAGCATGAGATCTCCAAACTGAAAATGCAGAGGAGTGGCTGGACGGCAAAGCCAAGGAGAATCCCCAGAATAAAGATGGGAAGACAAGAGCACAGGGGGTTGGGGTACAAAGAAAGGCCCCGGGAAACTGTGGGTGCAAGAAACTCACGCCCCCCAGCAGGAGTCGGAGGCGGGAAGTCAGGACGGGGGTGGGGTGGGGCGGGGAAGGGCACTGCCCAGAGGAGAAGAGCGGAGAGGGGAGCGTGTTCCCGGCTGGACGAGCTGACCCCGGTGCGGAGGGACCCGCAGCCGTGTGCAGAGCACAGGAGGAGAGCGCCCACCCGGACAGGCCGTCCTGGGGACTCAGCGCCCGGAGAAGGGCAGCGGCGGGAACGCCCCCCCTTGGGGAGAAAGAACTCGAGGCGCCTGGAGAGCGTGGGCCTCGGAGGGGACCAGACCCCGACGGCCGGCTCTCGCACGTGACGGACGGGCGACCCCAGGCCTGTCTTTCCCACCCCCGCCTGTCTCCTGTAACACGGGGATGTGGCGGTGCCTCTGTCGTGTGGCGGCCGTGGGGACAAATGACTTGCGTGTGTTAAAGGGTTGAGAACAGTGTCTGAGACACAGCAAATGGCACGCGACTCAGTATTGTTATGTTTCCAAAGAAAAAACCAAAGCAACCCGAAAGGGAGGTCGGCGATTATCGGCCACAGGCAGCAGGGCTGCCTCTCCGGCGTCCTTCCCCTTCTCCCCATGGGGGGCAGCCGTGCGACCTGGGGGGAGGACCGGGTGTGACTCCACCCGCCCCTTGGCCTACACCAGCGGCCCCCATCCCACCGAGCCACGGATGCGCCCTGGGGTGCCTGAGTTCCCCCAGTACGGGTATAGAGCCCAGGGCGTCTCTCTTCCTACCGTAGCCCTGGGAAGCTGCCGCTCACCACACCACAGCCATGACCAAAGTCACCTCGGAAGGAGGACACGGGGGGGGGCCATGGCCCAGCCACGCCGAAGCCCACCCCACCGCCAGACCCTGAGGGGTGGGAACCGCGGAACTCTCTGTATCGCTTAGACCCCATCGAGTTGGGTTCTCCATGGCGCCCCCCCTCCCTCACGCCCAGCCCCCCCCCCGCCCCAGCTGTCACCTGGATGATGTAGGACAAAGACAAGCCCTTGGACGAGGTGCTGATGGTGGGGAAGCTCAGGATCACCAGCAAGGCCACGATGAAGGTGACGACGTTCATGAGCACGTCCATCCGCAGGGCGAACCACCGCAGGGCGCAGTTGAAGTACAGGAGGTGGCTGGAGTTCTCGTCGTTCAGCACCTTGAACCTGGACGGGGGAGCCGGGGAGGCGAGGTCGGGGCGGGCGACAGCAGGGCGGGGGCGGGGCTGCCGCAGAGACAAGGCAGCGGGCGCTCCTAACCGTGGCCGCTGGCGCGCTCTCACAAGACAAGTGTGCACCCATGCTCCCTAAAACCTGCTGTGGTCGACGTCGTTGGCCTGCTCGTGTTTGGGGACATCCCCGGGGGCCGTGCGGCGTGCGCCGGGTGGGCCCTGGCTGTCTTTCCCAGAACGGGCACCTAGAACCCCAGCTGAGAACAGAAGGGGTGAGCACCCCTCTCTCTCCCTTCCAAGGATCCCTGCCTGTCCCGGTGTCAGCCACCCCCAGAGTCCTTGGGGAATCGACTGTCAGTTCCTTAATCTGTCGGACAGGGGTGGGGGCGGGCCGTGGAGGAGGTCGCCGTGTTGGGGACGACCCATATCTGTGGGGGTGGAGGACGGAAGAGAGGGCACTGCATCGGTTCCCCTCCCCAAGTGAGGGGAAGAGGCCCCCGGGCTGTGGCTGTGAAGCTGGGGTCCCTTCCAGAAGAGGACGCTGACCTGTCGTGCTTCTCCTGTACATCCGCCGCGGAGGGAGAGCAGGGCGGAGGGACAGAGAGGCGGCCGCCCCTGGAGTTTGGCCCCAGACCCTGCCCCGCCCTGCAGTGCCTGGTGTGGGTGCAGAGGGGAGGGGCCCCAGTGGCACAGCTGTGAACGCCTCAGGCTCTGCCGCTGGCTCTGTCCTCGGTTCCCTGGAGGGTTCTGTTTGGGAAGCACCTCCTCCGTAGCTACTCTTCCCCAGAGCGCAGTTAGAACATTCTGGCCAACACCGTGGAGTTCTAATCGTGTAGCTACAAAGCCTACCAGTAACCCAGCTGACAGTGCTAAGCGACTTAGAAGTCACCCGAGGTCTTATCTGTGAGGCTGGTTGGATTGTGCAGAACCCGGGCTTGGGATCACACTGGAATGCGACCTCTGACCTCTAGTTACTGCTTCTGCATCTTTGTCTGCTGGCAAAGGCCACAGGTGTCAGGAGCCCCGGCCCCCCGCCAAAGTCCGTGACAGGCAGGAATGTATTGAAAGAGGGCAGACCCGCCCGGCACGCAGGGCCCCGCCCTCCTCCAGGGCCCTGCTGGAGGCCGTGGTGGGGGAGACCCGCTGGACTCTGCTCCCCGCGTGGACAGACGCCGGGAGGAGCCCCAGTGTGTGACGCGGGGCTGCTGACACCCGACGGTCAGGCCACCCTAGGAACAGAACCGGCCGGTGCCGACCAAAGCCAGGGATGCCGAGTCCATGCCGAGATCTGGGTGGCGAAGGGCGGAGAGAGAGAGGGAACTGGATGCAAACTTAGAAGTGTGTGTTAGGTTTTTAAGGAAAGAGAAGAAAAAAAAAAACACAAAAAACTCATTGCTTCAGTATCTCTGAAGAGCGTAGCAGGCACTCAGTGCGTGTTGGATGCGTGGATAAATAAATGAGTAAAAAACAGCAACAACAAATCTGTGTGCCAGAGACGGCTATAGGTTCACCAATTTCTTTTCCTCTTGCGGGCACGGTGGGACTACATTTCCCAGCCTCCTTTGCAGTTAGCAGAACCCGTGTGACCGAAAGCTGGCCAGGGAAATGTGAAGAAATGATGGGCCTCTTCTTTGGGGTTAGGCCAATAAAAATTTCATGCGGGTCGCCCACCCAAACCTCTCCCCTTGGCTTCCAGGCGGACACAGAGGGCCCGGGAAAAGTCACAATGGAGAGAATCCCTAGCCCCGCCCCAGGGACCCCCATTCCACTGGGCCTCGAGGAGGGATAAGTGTGTTTTGTGCGACACTCCTACAACCCGGAGCTGCTGGTTCCCACAGCGAATCCGCTGCGATTGGGACCCAGAGGCTCCGTGTGATGGTGCCGTGCGTCCCAGGTCTGGGGCTGGGAGGCTCCAGAGGGATTCTCCAACCTGCTCCCCACGTGCCCCAGTGAAGGAAACCGGCCTGTCTGCTGAGCAAAACGTAACGTGACCTTTAAACGCGACCTTGACGAGGACTATGTAGTCATGGAAAAGACGCCACTTAAAAATCAAGCAGGACAGAAATGATCGCACGTACTTGGGAAAGAGGAAAAAAGACCGGAAGGAAGAGTACGTTCGTAGGATTTGGGTCGGGGGCCTACGGGGGCCTTTTCCTTTCTGTTCCCCGTTGTCTTCCATCCCCCTACACTGACCGCACCTTACCTTCACCCTGGAAGAGGGGAGCGCGCCCAGCCCCGCACTGAGGCTGCCGCGCAGTGAGCCCCGCTCGGGGGCCCCAGGCACCAGCAGGCCGGGCGTCTGAGGGGCTTCCCCCCGATTCTGTGTGGCCCCAGACGTCCCCCCTCGGCCCCGGCTGAGGCTCGGGCGGGCGGCGGAGCCGCCGCGGACGCACCTGCTGATGCAGTCGCCCCTCCGGCCGTAGGCGTGGATGACGCCCAGGCCCTGCATGCTGGAGGTGATGTGCGAGAACCAGGGCGCGCGGCTGATGTTCTCCACCTTCTTGAGCTCCTGCACCCCTCTGTGGAAGACGCTGCGGGGGCAGCAAGAGGGTGGCCCGTGGGGTCTCGGAGCCGGGCTCCCCTCAGCCCACGCAGATGCGGCCGTGCGCATCTCGAGACTAAGGTCAAGTCCGCTGGCGGCGAACTGGGGGCCGGGGTTGGGCCTCTACTCTAGGAGGGCCGTCCGGGGTGTGTGTGTGTGTGTGTGTGTGTGTGTGTGTGTGTGGTGGGGGGGGTCGTCCTGTAAACCAGGGTCTCACAATGGGAGCCGTTCCTCCCTGTGGTCTCGTTCCGAGTGCTCCTGGGAGCAGGAGTGGCTCGCCACCCGCCACCCGCGGCGCCATTCTCGTCCTAAAGACCAGGCCTTTCATGCGGGGCAGCCCGAGACAGAGCCAGCCCGTTTCGGGGTCCAGCCAAAGGAAGGGGGTCTTTTCCAGTTCTGGGGAGAATCCGACACTGGGCACTTGCCTGCCCGTCTCCCGAAGGGGTTTTGGAGCAAACGTCACAGGAGCCTCAGGAGCTGCCCTTGAACCTGAGCCCTCCGCAGGCCGCCCCCGCCCCCCGGGGGGCCCACGCTCGGACAGAGTCACCCAGACGCGTGTAGGTTTTGCCGGCCCCTTCGCAGGGGACGGGCGCCGACCCACCGGAAGAGAACGCAGAAGCCCACGGCGAGGCCGGCCAGCACGAGCAGGACGGCGGGGAACACGGCCCCCAGGATCAGGAGCACGGACAGCACCGTGAAGAACTGCTGCAGGAAGTTCTCCGTGTGGAACGGCAGCCGCACGTCCAGCTCGTCCATGTCCTTGGAGAACTGGTTCATGAGCCTGCCGCTGGGCGTCGCGTCGAAGAAGCTCATGGGGCTCCGCAGCACCTGCAGGTGCGGCCGGGGAGCCCGTGGGTGGGGGCGTGCGTCCGGGCGGGCCCGGCTGGGGTGCTGAGCGAGGGCTGGCCGTCCTGCCGAGGCCCAGTGAGAGGGGCCAGACGCTTGCCGGGGCCCCCTTGAACAAGAGTGGACACGGGACTCGGCCTCCGTGTGGAGCTTCCCTCCTCTGAATCCAGGGGTGCAGCCTGGGGCCCCTTTGGAGGATGGAGGGGTTTTGGGCCCAAGGCAATAAACAGCCAAGTTCCACTTAAATGTGGGCCACGCCTGAGCACGCTGGCCCCGAGCCATCCCAGCGAGCGGAGGGGTGCAGGGCACCTCTGAGGCCCTCGATGGGCTCAGGGCTCTCTTGGGAGCAGGGGACGCCCTCTCGGCCACTCATGTCTGCCCCAGTATGGCGCCCTTGGGGGACCTTCCTGACCACCCCAGCCTAGCCTGAGGGCCGATGACACCCCGCTGCAGCAGACGCCAGGAGACTCTCCCCAGACTCGACGGTGAGCCCCACGAGCGCCGTGCCTGTCCCCGGAGCCCAGCGCCGTGCGTCGGAGCCACAGGCGCTCCCCAAACCCCGTGGGCCAAGGAGCCGGCTGAGGGTGCAGCCCCCGGGGCTGTACCTTGTCAAACAGGTGGTCGTGCAGCCAGGAGGACGCCATCAGGGTGGTCTTGGTGAAGGTGAGCCCTTTGACGATGCCGAACACCAGCACGGACACCATGCTGCCGGCGTACACCCACGGGAGCATGCCGTGGCCCGTGTCGGCCAGCACGGCGCCCAGCTCGCACGAGCTCTGCACGCTCTGGGGCCCGCAGGTCACCTGGGCAGAGCAGCAGGGAGAAAGCACCAGGGGTCGGCAAGTGGCCGGGAGAGGCAGCATTTTCCAGGAAGAGGAAATCGGAGCGAGGTCATAATTGTTAAGCATGAGCCGGGTGGTCAAATCAAGTGGGTTCCCTCTAGGGGCCTCCGAGCTTTGCCTGGGTCCTCCTGCCAGTCCACGGTGACCCCAGCGGGCGAAAGGAGACCAGCCAGGCAGACACAGGGCAGTGGTCCTGGGAGCCACCTGAGCCCAGAGCACTGGAGGTGACACTGGGCCAGGAAGGGGCGGGAGCAAAGGAGACTGGAACTCCAGGGGCTGGGCTGAGCATCCGTCAGTCAGGGACCTGCCTCCTCCTGCCCAGCCACCTGGCCTTGGGGGAGACAGGGGCCCTCCCTCCGTGCGGCAGGGCGGCCCCAAGCCCCTCCCTCTCCTTTGCTAAGGCTCACCGGCCTGGAGTCCCTGGGGTGGGGGGGCGGGAGCCTGGAGACCCAGGGCCCTGGGACGTTCGGAGGGACCTCGGTGGCCGCACCCGCCCGGGGAGAACACGGTTGGGTTTTTTTTTTTTTTTTCTGCCAGCGTTTGCGGAGAGCGGCTGTCTCTCTCCCTGAGAAACCGGCCGCTCCGTTGTCCCCCGAGCCGGGCGCTGAAAGTCAGGGCTGCGTGCGCTCGGGGAGCCGACGAGCGTCTGCCCTCCGAACACCGGTCTGCTGCCGGCAGCTGCGGCCGGAACGTAAGCCCGAGGTGGCGGCTGACGGGTGAACGCCCATAAAAGCAAAAGTGTCCCCGGGGCCCCCAGTGACGGGAGAGGAGGCTGCTCGGGGCCTCGGCTGGGCCCTGTGACTGGGGGACAGGCAGACACGGGTCCGCCACCGCCGCTGCCTGCCCGCTAGCCAGCCGCCCTGCCTGGGAGGAGGCTGCACCCGGCCCGAAGCCTCGGGCTCTCTGTGAGCGGGCGGGTGGGGACCTGGGGGCACACAGCCGGCCGCCCGTCGGCTTCTGCCCTTGGAGATGGCCTCAGGAAGCCGCGCCCAACTCCTGGGGGACTGTCGCGCCTCTCTGCTGCCCACGCTTCCCCAGTGCCTCCGCACTCTGGTTGCCATAGCAACAGAACTGTACCAAAATGCAACCTTGGCGGATGGGCAGGCAACCCCTGAGCATTCCCTGGGCCTCCATTGGCCGGGAGCTGGGCGAGCTTCCAGCCTGCTCCAACGAGAGCTGAGTCATCGGTCCCCGCCCCCCAGGAGGGGCTCTGGCCCAGCGAGGGCCTCGGGAGGCAGAGAGAGAGGCACCCAGGGGCCCGCAGCACCCCTGGGGGCCAGCCCGACTCTCGCACGCCTCAGTCCCGCAGAGAGGCTTTGGGGAGCAGGGCCTGGAAGGGCAGAGCCCTCCAGCGCCAGGCAGGGTCAGTGGCTGGATGCAGGGGCAGGAAGACAGGGACCTGGTGGGCTTCCCCGGCCCCTCACGACGCAGGCTGCGCCACGAGCCCTGTGCTGTGTATCTGTGGCCCTGCAGACGGGCTGTATCCGCCTGGGACCATCGTTAGCCAATCCTTTCAAAACCGAAGGTGGCGAATGACACTCCGATGCCCCATTCATTCATCTTGAAACATTGAAGGGGACTCCTCCAGGGTCGCAATCGTGTGGCGTAAGCAATGGCTCCAGCCCCTCCGGCTGGGGCCCCCTGGGAGGCAGCCCAGCTCCCTGTGTGGCACTGGGTGGGGCGGGGCTCTCCGGGAGCCACGCCCTCAGTGCTTCCCAGGGCCGGGGGGGGGGGGGGGGGGCAGGGGGGGACACTCACCCGGGAGCCCAGGTCCAGCCAGTAGCCCAGCCACCAGTTGCTGAAGGCGGAGCTGCCAATCATCAGGAGGAAGAGCAACACGGTGAAGAGGGACAGGAAGTACCCTGCGAGAGCGGGGAGGGAGAGGGCCAGCAGGTTCCGGGCGCTGGGGCCCAGGCCTGATGGGAAATTCCAGACCTGCAGGAAAAGGGCCCCCCCCCAGCCCTGGGAACCCCCTTCCAAGCTGATGGGACACTTCTGGGGGTGCAGCCCCTGAACCCGCATCGGGGCGCCCTTCCCCCCGGTGGGAGAGCAGATCCAAGTTGTCAGCTTCTGGAAAACCACCACTACACGCGCTGGACGCGACCAGCTTTCTTGGGAAACAAGCCGGTTACAGCCGGGCCGTGCCGGGGAGAGCCAGGGAAATGACAGCGGCGAGCTGGGCGTCGAGCCCGGATGCTGCGCTGAGCCACTGCCGCGCAGCGGGGAGGTTCCGGGGACCGCGGCTGGGCTACGTCCCCGCTCGCTCGGCCCCCCTAACCGGAGCCCGGCAGCTTCCGTGGAGATGCAGGGCGGTCCGTTTCAAAGGCCCTATTACCAGACTTTGGGTTTTTAGGGTCGGGGGGGGGGGGAATTAAAAGCATTGATCAACAGCCCAGCCTAAAGAGAGGACTTGTTCAGGAAATCATGCAACGTGAACCCAGCAGTCTAAGAAGGAATTTCTTCTCAAAATGCAAAGTCAAATCAACTCGTGGATTGTTTGGTACCGAACCTCCAGCCGCCATAATGTACGTGTGGTACGTTTTCCAGGTCACGGTTCCTTCCCGGCGGCCTCCGGGCTGGACGAGCTGGTGCAGAGAGCCTGCGGGGCAGACACAGTGCTGCAGCCCCCGGCGGGGGGCGGGGGGGCCCTCCCACACACCCCAGGCCACCACTCCGGGCCGGGGTCCTCCCGGCCACGTGCCCCGGGCTTCCAAGTTCCCAACGCACATTGGTGATCTGATCTGGTCCTCGTGACAGCCCTGGGGGCAGCTGGCTTCTGGAAGTCTTTTCGAGAACTATTTGCTAAGCACCTACTATGTGCTCGGCCCCGGGGAGACAGGGATTGTCTGGCCGAGTTCTCCCCGAGCAGGTGCAAAGCTGATGCTACAGGTGCATGTGGGTTGGGCGGGGCCAGAAGGAGCGGGGGAGCCAGAGCAGGCAGCGGCAAAGGGTGCCGCACCGCCCCAGCCGCGTCTTAACCCCACACAGAGGGATCGCGCATCCGAGGGATCTGGGATCTTCCTGTACCCACCCCATCGGCCCCTGGGGGAGGGCGGCTCCCTTGGGGGTAGACTCCCAGCACTCTCAGTGTGACCTTCGACCCTGCCTCTGCTGCTGCCAGGGAGAGGCCCCAGGCACAGGAGAGCAGAGGGCACCCCCAGGCATCTGCTGCGGCGGAACGAGGAGGAGGAGGCCTGTGTTCTCAGAGCTCACGCCACACCCGAGACACCCCGGTGTCCTCCAGGGTCGGCCCCCCCCCCCGGACTCCTGGTCCCGCCTCATGGCTGTCCCAAGTCCTCTCCGAGGTCCCAGGGCAAGGGAAGTGACCAGCACGTTCTTGTGGAAGCCACGTCTGGGGAGCGGGTTGGAGCCAGCCCTGCAGCCAGGACAGAGCGCGGCTCTCTCCCCTCTCCTCCGGAGAGGCGTGAACGTGTCGGCCCCGAGGCAGAATCCTCAGCCTCACTCGGCCTTTATAAGCAGCGACGCAAACCAGAGCTAGACCCGGGGCTCCCGGCCCCGGGCTGCGCGCACCCTCCGGGCGGGCAAGCTCCTGGACCTCAGAGGCGCCTCCGCGCACACGGCCCTGGTTACCCCTTGCCGGAACCTCTCCCCTCTCGCCCCTGCGCGACCCGCCGGCCTGACTCCGGCTCCTCCCGTCTCCCCTGGGAGTGTGAACCCAGGGAGCCCCCTCGGCCAGGCTCCGCTCACCTGTGCTGTGCTCCCGCGGGTGCCCAGCCGAGGCCTGGCGGGCGGCTCCGCCTTCACCTGGTCCCCTCCCTGTGGCCTCGGGGGAGTTAACTTCACCGCTTTGCTTCGCTCTCCAGAGAGGGGAGTGGGGGGGGATGCGAGAACGGCCCAGGACCCCAGACCCCACGGGGGCATCCCGTGGGGGCCCTGGCAGCCTGCGGAACAGCAAGGACGCCGCTCTCCCCAACGCGCACGCCTCTGTCCCCAGCCCTTTCCGGGTGCCAAGTCTCACCCGCTGGATCAGAAGACGCGTTTCCCCCACATTTTCACGCCTCTGAGATCAGGCGTGCTTCCGCGCACCGCGGCGCGGCTCAGCACCTCACTGTGTCGCTGGCAGAGGCCTTTCTTTCTAAGCATGGGGGCACGTGCACGGGGGCGCCGGCGGTCCTAACATGGGTGGCCGCTGAGACCTGGTGACAGAGGCTCTGGGGTTTTTAGCTACACGTCATGGAGGGAGAGAACCTCAAACGCAGCGGGCGCTCTGAGGAAAGGGGGGGTGGGCTCGCCCCCCGTCCTCTCTCGCTGCCCAGCACAGGGCAGGGGCTCAGCCGTGTTGAGTGGATGATGGATGGACGGAGACAGGGTCCGAGGCCACAGAGAGGCCACCGGACCAGCCTGGCCCCTGCCGGGCCCATCCACCGCCTCGCTCCTCTCTGCCTTCCCGGATTCCCTCTCGGCCTCCACCCCAAGCCCTCCCCACCCCTGCCTTGTGTCGCTGGCGCACTCCTACGTATCCTCGAAGGGCCGGTCCAGAGGCTGCCTCCTCTGTGAAGCCCTCCCTGATTTGCTACTCAGACCGCAACTCCCCATTACTCTCGTCACAGCATCCCATGATGCCCCACTGGCCTGTGCCTGCCCCCCCGCCCCCACCCCAGACCCTGAGGACAGGGACGTACTGTCCCCTCTTCTCAGACCGGCCGGGGGCCAGCACGTAGTTGATTGCTTAGCCCTGATTTGTTCAAAGCGGGAATAGCCTGGCCGCGCCTGGGTCTCTTTTCCGCCGCCCTGTCCTTTCTCTGCAGCGCCAAGTGGCTGCTGCCTGGGCCCCTGCCTGCAGCGAACCTGACCGCGCCCCGTGCAGAGCTCGGGCCTTCTCAGCTAGCACCAGTCATCACGGTTGAGGGCCGTCGTGTGTCAGGCACTCTGCTCATTATTCTACGTGCAGCTTCTTAAATAGTTGTGCAAGAACCCACGAGGCTGGCACCCCTGCTTTCCCATTTCACGGATTGATAAGCTGAGGTTTGGGGTGGCCCCGTTATCTCGCTCAAAGCCGTAAAAACCGGTCAGTGGTTGAGGCAGGACGCGGACTCCGGCCCTGGGACCCCCAGGCTCGCCCTGCAGCGAACCCCAGGACCCTCGTTGGCCCGCAGGACGAGCACGGCGCGCCCACTTCTCTGTCCCGAGCCGCGGACGCTCCACAAACGCAGGGCCCGGCGGAAGTCACACCCGCTTGAGTGCGGTTGCCAGGCTGATCGCATGGGTGTCCTCATTTCGAGTTTCAATGTGAACATGTCACCTAAAATGCCCCACGGCGTGCTGGAGCGTGACACTGTCATGTTACCGAGTTATGTGCGTGTGATTGTATAATAAACGAGGGGCGTCATTTGTGCCGCGCCCTGTATCTCGGGGCGCGTACCCAAGGGAGGGAACGCTAGGTACCTTTGGCGTCCACGAACTCCGCGTGGGTGTCGGCTCCTTCCCCTTCCTGTGTCTCCTCTCCTGGGGCCGGAACTAGGAGGAGAAAGAGACAGCTGTGTGTCCGCTCAGGGGCCACGGGGCGGGCGGGCGGGAGGCGTGATTCGAACTCGGGGCATACCGGCCCCTTCGTCTGTGTCCTCGGGGCTCTCCTTGGGCGCTTCCACCATGGCCGTGTTGTAAATGTGCTCGGGGTCCTGGAGACGAGACGAAACGCCCTCTGAAAGCAGCGAGACGGGCCTCCCCGCGGGCCGGAGGCCGGGAGGGGCGCCCGGGTACCTTGAAGTGCAGCCCCTGGAGGTGGTGCACCAGTTTTGCGTAGCGCCCTCTGTCCTCCATGAGCTCCCTGTGGGTGCCCTTCTCACAGACCTCCCCGTCTTCCAACAGAACGACCTCATCGCAGGACTCCAGGAACTGCGGGACAGGGGCGCCGCTGCAGCGAGCTCCTGCCCGCAGTGGGAGGGCCTGGGCTCCCCGGGTCTTCTAGAAACTTCTCCCTTTTCCCACTGGAAGAAGGGTCTTGGCCCCACTGAGCCCGAAGTCAGGACCACGACAGGCCATGCGGACAGGACTGGGGTGGGCAGCGCTTGGTCGAGGAAGCCAGGGGCACGGGGGTCTCCAGCGTCTCCCCCCACCCGACCCCGCCCAGGTGAGGACAGCCCCGCCCAGCAGAGCAGGAGTAGGCAGCGGAGGAGGGGACTGGCATCGGGGGCCGCACCCACCCCGGGACCCCATGACCCCACGGGTCCTTCCAGTCCCAGCCACCTGCAGCTGGTGGGTCACCAGGACGACCGTCTTGCCCCGGAGCGTCTTCTTAATGCACTGCTCGAAGATGTGCTTCCCCACGTGGGCGTCCACGGCCGACAGGGGGTCGTCCAGCAGGTAGATGTCGTGGTCGGAGTAGACGGCGCGGGCCAGGCTGATCCTCTGCCTCTGCCCCCCGGAGAGGTTGAGGCCCCGATCCCCGATCTGCAGACGGGGGCCGAGGCTACTGCCTGCCACCGGGCCCCTCCCGCTACCCCACAGCCCTCGGGGAGCAGGAGCTTCTGGAACCTTCTCCGGTCTCCCCTGAAGACTGGTGGTCACCATGCCCCAGCTCCTCCGCCCCTTGCGGGGACCCCACAGCGCCGGATGCCCTGGGCGTGAGGACCCCACTGTGGCCGGGAGCCCAGTGGCCAGTGGCGACCGGGGACTCCCCAGTGCTGAGAGAGGAGCACCTGGCCCCCCATCGCAGGTTCAGGTGCCGTCGGCGGGGGCTCCGGCTTGCTCGCTCGCACCAGAGAGGACTGTGGAGCGACGCTCTGGGGAGCGGCAGGCTCACGGCGGGGGGCGCGGCTGGGAGCCGCTGGACAGGCACGCGGGGGCCGAGTGTGGAGGGGCCCTCGCACTCCCGGGCGCAGCAGAGGCAGTGCGGCGAAGGGGGCCCCGAGACTATGGCCACAGCCCCCCACTCGGGCCTCCGTCCCCCTGCCCTCGGGGTGAGGAAGCAGCTTCAGCCAGAACCTCCCCTGAGATGAGGGGCTGATGGGAAGCGGCCCTGAGTGTGACCACAATGACCCAACACCAGGGAGCTGGTGGCATCTCCATGGTGACGTCCCCCAAGGACAGACACAGACGGAGATTTCAAGGTGGGAGCACCTGACTCCCCCTCCTTTCCCAGGACTTTCTGTCCTCGGGGGCAGGGGGTGGCATTGGTGTGACAGGAGCCGGGCTGCGCCCCCACCCTTCGGCCCCGGGCAGTCGGGCTGCCTTGTGGCGGCCGTGGGACCGCGGGGCCGAGCTCCGGGCTCTGCTCACCTCCGTCAGGTCTCCGTAGGGAAGGTCGTTGAGGTCCTGCTGGAGGGCGCAGACCCGAACCGCGTGCTGGTACCTGGGGGGGGCGGAGGGCAGAGGTCGGCATGGGGAGGAGTGCCCCACCAGCCTGGCCTCCGGGGCTGCATCTAGGGACAATGCCATTGCGCGGGGCTGGGCGAGGGGGTGGTGGCTGCTTGTCTCTGATGTCCCAGGGCAGCTTCCCGGGACCCCTCACAGCCCCCGACCTGACGCGGAGTCCACCCAGGAGGGCCGCCTCTCCTCTCCGGGCCTCGGCCTCTTCACCTGTGGAACAGGGGGCCTGCGGCCTGGGTCCCGCTGCTGGGGCGGCTATGGACCCTGAGTGAGAGCCTGGACAGGGCAGCCCCCCAAACTCGGCAAAGAACCACGGGAGCCCGGAGCTAGGGGTCAGTGACCCGCAGTGCCTGCGACGTTGTGATGCAAGCGCCGTTGTCGTCCTATCAGATCACCTTGAGCACATCGACGGCAGCGTGGCCCGAGACCCTGGTGCCAGCTTGTGAGACTGCGGGGCCCGCTCGCTGCCCACGTGGGGCCCAGGGTTCCAAGCCCACTTCCGGGTGCTTGGCCTGACGCAGGCTTGCCAGACTTACCCTCCTCCAGCCTGACAACCCATGCACGGTGACAGGCCCCTGAATGCACAGTGACAGGCCCCTGGATGCAGAGTGACAGCCCCTGAGTGCAGAGTGACAGGCCCCCTGAGTGCAGAGTGACAGGCCCCTGAGTGCAGAGTGACAGGCCCCTGAGTGCAGAGTGACAGCCCCCTGAGTGCAGAGTGACAGCCCCCTGAGTGCAGAGTGGCAGGCCCCTGAGTGCAGAGTGACAGGCCCCTGAGTGCAGAGTGACAGGCCCCTGGATGCAGAGTGGCAGGCCCCTGAGTGCAGAGTGACAGCCCCCTGAGTGCAGAGTGACAGGCCCCTGGATGCAGAGTGGCAGGCCCCCTGAGTGCAGAGTGACAGGCCCCTGAGTGCAGAGTGACAGGCCCCTGGATGCAGAGTGACAGGCCCCTGGATGCAGAGTGGCAGGCCCCCTGAGTGCAGAGTGACAGGCCCCTGAGTGCAGAGTGACAGGCCCCTGGATGCAGAGTGGCAGGCCCCCTGAGTGCAGAGTGACAGGCCCCTGAGTGCAGAGTGACAGGCCCCTGGATGCAGAGTGACAGGCCCCTGGACGCAGAGTGGCAGGCCCCCTGAGTGCAGAGTGACAGGCCCCTGGATGCAGAGTGACAGGCCCCCTGAGTGCAGAGTGACAGGCCCCTGAGTGCAGAGTGGCAGCCCTTGGACACATGCAGCCCTGCGCTGGGATCCGTCCGTGCCCGGGGCACGATCACGGATCTGTGGGATCGGCAGGAGGTGCCGCCACCCCCGCACTCTCGGCCAGGAGACACCGACGCCCCTCGGGACCCGATCGGAGTGGCACCAGCCCTTGCTAGCGAGGCCCGCCTAGCAGCCGTGACCGACGGAGCCGCCGCCCGTGGCGGGAAGCCCCGAGCTCCCCAAGGCGGCGTTACCTCTGGTGGTTGTACTGGGCCCCGAACAGGATGTTCTCCCGCACGCTTCCGTGGAAGATCCACGCCTGCTGGGACACGTAGGCCAGGGTCCCGCTGACCGCCACCACACCGTGCTGCAGCTGCATCTGGAGACACCGGCCCCGGGGGCCCTCAGCAGCCAGCCGCGCAGACGTCTCCCCGGGGGGCCTGGTGGGCACTCGCCACCCCCCTCGTCCCGCGAGCACTCGTCCTGAAGGTGCCGGGGGCGGCAGGAGGTCTCAGCCCCGTCACTGGCACGTGGCTGCTGCGTCTTCCCGGCGACCTGCGCGGCTCACCTGCCCCAGGAGAGCGGCGATGAGGGAGCTCTTCCCGCTCCCCACGTTCCCGCAGACGCCCAGGACCTTCCCCTGCCGGAGAAGTGGAGAGAGGCCCAGTCATTCTCCCTGTCCTCACGGGGTCCGGGGACCAGAGGGTCCCCCCCGGACCGCACAGGCGGGACCCAGGGGTCACCGCTGGCTCCAGGAAGGAGGTGGCTGGTGCAGCCTCGCACCCCAGCCCGGAGCGCAGCGCAGAGGAGGCAGGGACCGAGTCTGGAGAAGCCGGTGCGGGCGCTGGCCCGGGGCACCGGGGCCCTGGACACGAGGGAGGTCCGGCGCCCAGGCTCCAGGGCCGCGAACCCGGTAGGGGTGACGGGCCCGTTGGGGGACGGTGGACAAGGTGGGGAGGTGAAATCTGCAGAAGGAGGTCAGCGGCGTGCAGGGAAACGGACAGAAGGGGCGGTGTGGAGCCGGAGAAGCTTCCTGGCAAAGGCCCAGGTCTGAGCGTGAGTCCCCTCGGAGGGGACAGACAGACGGACACAGGCCCTCGGGGTCAGAGACCAGGGTCAGACCAGCTTGTTCAGGAGGAGGGAGGGGTCCCACCGGCTGGGCAGGGAAGGGTGGTGCCCTGGGGTCAGCTCCCCCGGCAGGTGCGGGGAGCTTGGCCCCCTGAGGAACGGATCCCACCACCCCCAGCGGCCCAGGGAGTCTGGACGGATTCCTGACAGCCAGGGGTCGAGATCTGCTCCTCCCCTCCCACCCTCGGACGCCTCGGCTCCTTGTGGGGGATGGGTGGGCCCTTGGGCGCAGCGGCAGATCTGGTAGCTGGAGGGTGGGTCCCTGACAGTGTGTGCTACGGGTGAGGGTTGAGTGAGACCCGGCAGAGCGCAGAGGGAGCTGCACCGCAGCTCCCCCGAGCCCGCATGCGGGGAGCAGGGCACAGCGCAGGCCGCAGAGCTGCAGTGGGAACACCCGAGAACGTCCTCATTACCACCCGCTCCCTGTGACCCCTTAGAGCAAAAACGCCCTCCTGGGGACGAGGGTGGCTCCTTCCACACCCTGACGGGCCGCCAGGGCGCGTCACCTGCCTGCCTCCCCTAGCCCCTGAGGGCTGCTGCCTGTCATCACGAGTCCCGGTGACAGACTCTGTATGGAGCACCAGGCGCCCTGCCAAGCCCCGGGGGTGGGGGGGAACCTGCGCGGCCACCGAGGCAGATGCGGCCGCTGCCCCACGGGGCCCACGTTGCCATGGAAGCTGCAGGTGAGCGAGGCTGACCCGTTTCATCTCCACGACAGGACCTCAAGGGCCGGGGGCGTCCTGGAGACTTGGGCACAAGAGGCCACAGGCCTGGACGCGGCCTCCCCGGGCAACCTGGCTGTCCTCGGGGTCCGGCCCGCTGCTTGGGGCCCGGTCTGGGTTGTTCTAGATTCCTCCCTGTCCCAGCGGAAAACCCACGAGGCGCACACCCCCAGGTTCCGACTGTTCATTTGTTCGTTCGGAAGACAAGGCTGGGGACCTTCTCGGCACCGGGCGCTGGGCCCCGAGTACAAGGCCACGGCTGTGACCAAGGCCGACGCTCGGGCTGGCCTCCGGGGGGTCCCCGCCCCGTGGAATCACAGAGGGGCAGCGACAGCACCTGCCCCGCGGGGCCACGGGGGCAGTTACATGAGTTACTGACGTGCCTGCTCATAAGCGTCAGCTGCTGTCATCCGCGAGAGGACTCCAGCCTGACAATAAGAACAAACCTCGGAGCGTTTACAAAAGCCGGCCCCGCTGGGCCTCGGCCACCCCCTTCTTCTCTCAGCGGGGAGAGGATGTCTCCGCTGTGCCGGCGCCTGGCTTTAGCATTCGGGGACCGAGAGCAGCCTGGTTAGAGACACCCGCCACCGCCTGCAGCCCAAACAGCCCCTCGGGCGGCCAGGAGGCGGCCAGGGCTGCATGGCCCTCGGTGGGGGGTGCGCCCCCCCCCCCCCGGCGGGCTCAGACCCACCTTTCTCACGGCCAGGCTTATGCCGTGCAGGACCGCCTTGCAGCTGCCCTCCTGCCCCTCCGGGCCGACGAGGTCCTGGGCCGATGGGCTCAGGCTGTACGCCTCCAGCCGCTGGCTTTTGAGGAAACGTTTTTTTTTCGGGGTCTCCGCTCTCTTTAGGTCGCTTTTCCTGCCGGCGCCTTGCTCCCATGTCAAGGTGGCATTTGCTAAAAGCAAGACAGTGTCTGGGCCTTCCGGCTGGGTGATGTAGGAGGGGAGGCTCTTAGCTACGAGAATTTTCTACGATTAAAGAGACAGAAAGGAACTGGGTCGGCGTCGCCCGTTGGCGGGGACCGTCCCGGCACGTCTCCCAGGGGCCCCGGGGCACTACGGCAGCGGTGCCCCTGGAGACGCCCAGGAAAACCGTTCTGAGCACCTCCCCCGGGGGGACCTGCAGCGGAACCGGGCCCCCAGCTTGCCCTGGGTCGGACGGCGGCGCTGTGGCCACCAGGCTGTGCAGGTCACCCTCGAGGAGCACGCTGGTCCCCGCTACGCATCACCCTCATGCCTGGGACGGCGGCTCTGGCCCCTAAGTCTCGTGGTGGTGGGCTTCACGGTGTGGCACTGGAGCCTGTGACACTGAGGCCGCCTGCCCAGTGTCCACCGTGTCCTCCTCCTGGGCCCCCACTCCGCTCAGCTCCACAAAACACCTGCCAGGGGCCTCCTGTGCGCCAGACCCCGGGGTGAACCCCAGAAATGCGGATGTGAAAGGAGCACAGCTCCTGTCCTGGAGGGGGGCGCAGTCCGAGGGGATGGGGGACGGGCGCGGATCGTTTCTGCGAAGTGTGGCAGGGACAACGTGGAGCAGGGACACAGGGCCCCCGGTGCTAGGGCCCTGTGCCGGATGGCCCGAGCCTGGCTGGTACAGGGGCTGGGCGGCAGGACCGGGCATGGTGGAGTGGGGGGGGGGCTTCCCGCTGCGGGGCACACTGGGAAACGCGGGGTGCAGCCAGCAGCCCAGGGTGATGGAGGCCCAGAGCCCACGGTGGGGAGGGGACAGGAAGTGAGGCGGAGACACAGCTGATGGACAGCTCAGCCGCGGCGTGGCGGGGGACAGGGGCCCAGCCATGTCCAGCAGGTGGATGCCAGTGGGCAGGCCAATATTTTGGCCGCTCCCCGGGCACCGAAGGCGGCCTGCCTGTGAGGGGGACAGTGTCGGGGAAGGACCGTCGCTCTGTGAGTCCCACGAGAGTTCAGATGGGGGACACAGTGGGGCGCTGAGTGAAGGCCAGGGCTGTGGGGCGGGGGCCGGGGGGGCCAAGAAACAGCGCCGTCGCTCTCGTCTAAGGGACCCGGGGTCATTACGCGATGCGGCTGGATCGTGCGTTTTGTTAAAAAAAGGAAAGGGGTCATTCAAGGACGCGCCTCCTCCTCAATCTTGGAAATGGCGCCTTTTAGAACAGAGGCGACCCGGCGAGCGGGAGCGGAGCTGGCCGGGCTCTGGCGGGTGAGGAGTGGGCAGCGAGGGTGCAGAGGCGCTCGGGCACCCCGGGGTGCTGGGGCCGGCTCCTGGGTCTCTGGATCCGGGGAGCAGAGCCTGCCAGCCATTCACAGACACGTGGACATGCCCCCCCCCAACCCCCGCCCCTGTCCCGGCCGCGACTTCAGAGCCCCTTCCCCTGCCCTCCCCGTGCGCACTGATCCCCGCTGCGCACGGCGGGTACTGGGTCGCCTGGTCCTACACTGGCCCGGGGCTCCGAGAGCAAAGACTCTCCCTTCCCTGCGTTTGCGTGTCCCGCGGGCCTTGTGCACGGGAAGCGCACGGGAAGTCTCGGGCGGACAACTACACGAGGGAACGGAGTGACTTGTGCATAAACGGGTGCCCCGTCCCCCTGTCCCACACTCGTGACTGCAGACAGGTAGCCCCCCACGCCCGGGTAGAGAGGAGAGGGCCAGTAAGCGGCCTCTCAGCACGGAGACGCCCTCTCCGTGTCCCTCCGAGGGCGGACCACCGACAGCTCTTCGCCTGCCCCAGCCCCCACACGAGCACCCCTCCGGGTCTGCACGGGGGATCCCCCCACCGCCGCCTTGTCCTCCCAGCCCGGGACCCAGCCCCCCACCCGGGGGTTGACCTGGCTTCCCCGCACCTGGGAGTTCCTCCACCCTGCAAACAAGCACCCCCCCCCCGCCGCCCCACACCCTCCTCCTCGCTCCGGGCTGGTCATACCTTCATCCTCCGGAGAGAGACGCTGGCCTCGGCCGCCGCCTTGATGGAGAAGGGCAGGATGGCGATGGAGAACTTCATCACGTTGAACATGGAGATCACGCTGAAGGCCTGGGGAGGGAGGGAGGGAGGGAGGGAGGGAGGGGAGGCTTGGGATGGGGCGTGGCCTCGGCCCCGAACCCCAACATCCGCGGGCACCAAACTCACTGAGATGCAAACAGTGTGGTGTGGCCTGGGTTCTCAGACCAACAATTTTGTTCGTTTCATGGCTCAGAGACTTTGCTTTTGCATCTTCACCAGTGGCTGAGGTGGGAAATCTGTCCCTGTCTCCGGGACAACCAGGCCCTCGGGGTAGGGGGGGCTCTGACAGCCTGCCTTCGGGAGCCCCATCTGAACTGCATTTGAACTTGGCCTGCGCCGTGGACTCAGACCCCACACAGATCTTCCCAAACCGTTCCCGTCTCGTAGCTGCTTCAGACGCATCTGGCCCTTGGAGCCGAGCCTGCGGCTCCACACGGCACACGGCCCCGGGGTCCGGCTTCTGCACACACTGGGGACAGACTGAGCGCCCTCCTTCCCCTGCCCCTTCCCCCCCAACCAGAGGTCCCCGCCCCTCTTCAGCTGGGGCCTCCCCCACTAAGCCCGGCCCAGTGGGTTGGTCAACATCCCAGAGGCTCCACTGGGCATCCTCACTGGGGCGGTGCCCTACTGGGGGGGCGGGGGGGGCGGGGGGGGCAGCCTCGGCCCTGCGACTTCGTCTTCTCGTCTGTGCGACTGGTGGTTAGCAGCCGTCCCCGCACCACCCGTTTACGGTCACGTAAACAGCACAAGTTCCATACAAGTCCGGAAGGACCCTGCCTGCCGTCCCGGGAGCCCCCGGGCCCGGCGGCAGCTCATCCCCGTTGGTGCGCTGAGAGAGTGACCGAGGTGCTCCGCCCACCCCCGAGAGGGCCCGGCGCCCACAGGGCCCGCAGTGCTGTCTGGGCCCAGGAAACACAGGCCCCGGGGGACACCTGTTCAGCATTTACCGCGGGCCTCGCCCTGTCCCGGCGCTTTGCCCAAAAGACCTTCTCTGGCCCTCACGCCACGGACACTCTGCTCGCCCCACGGAGGGATCACAGAGTCCAGGCAGGAGAGGTTCCGGGGTGTGCCGTAAGTCCGGCCTCTCCCCGCACTGGCCTCAGGGACCCACAGCCCCGCCCACCCAGAGAGCCCCCCAGACACCGCCCCCCCACCCCGGGAGCAGTGTCTGGGGGTCTGTGAGAGTGAGACAGTGCACTCAAGCCCCGGACACACACGGCGCGTGTGGCGGCCAGAACCCGGCAGGGTGGGGGGATGGAGCAGAGACGAGAACAGGTCCCCATCGGGGCCGAGCAGTGGCCGCATGGGGGAGGGGTCTCATCACATCACCGGTGCCAGACCCGTCCCGGCCTGACGTTAGCTGCCCGGGGGTGGGGGGCCTGTTGGGGCTCTTCCTCTGCCAGACACAGGAGAACCAAGCCCCCCCACCCCAGGGAGACGGCACTTCACTCCGACTGGGGCGGCTGTCGTGACGACAGAGAGGACAGGAGTGGAAGTGCGGGCCACCGCGGTGCGAAGGGGGAGCCCTGGTTGGCACACAGCTGGGGTGTGGGGGGTCTGGCATTGCGCAGCCGCTCTGGACGGCAGACTGGCAGCTGCTTGTTTGGTCTCGATTTGGTTTTCGAAACATCAGGCATGTTCCTGCGACCCCTGGGACCCCTGGGACCCCTGGGACCCGGCCACAGACCAGGGAGGGTCTCGTCGTGTGGACTGAAGCAGGAGCAGGTGGTCCGAGGCCAGGGCAGGCGGAAGGGGGGAGGAGCCGCTGCCCACCTGGCCCCTGCTGGCGCCGGCGGGGTGCACGGAGGCCAGCGGGCGAGGTGCCCTTACCACGGAGGCAGTGAGCCGGTGGCGCAGCAGGATGTGGCCGGTGAAGGTCAGCACGATGGCCATGGTGGACGCGATGGGGGCCAGGGCTGAGTTCCCGCTCTGGACGAACCCGGCCTTTTCCAGCAGTTTCCTTTCCTTCTTCCGTATATCTGCAACCCAGAGAGCGGGCCGGGCAGGTTTACTCTGCATGTCAGGCCCCTGCCAGCTCCTCCTGCCAACGAGCCGAGGGTCCCTGCTGGGAGGTGTAAGTGCGAGCACGCAGAGAGCCCCGGGCACACAGCCAGCCCTTCCGGGAGCGCAGTGCTGGTCGGCTGCCGGCTGGAGGGTGTCCAGGGTCCCCTCCGAGCCTCCTCCTCCGTGTGTCAGGAGTCAACACTCAGATGGCTGCAGGGACCAGGCAGGTAAACACAATGACGGGCCTGGGCGGGGAGTAAGGCCAGAGGGAGCGTGCGCGGGCAGCCCCGTGTGTGTCGGGGGGCCGGGGGAGGAGGACGGCAGAGGCCGCATCTGGACGTCCCCGCCGTGGTCCAGGGGAGCACTGCGGCTGGGACCAGGGTGGGGGTGAGCGGCGGAGAGGCGGACGGGTCCCAGAAATGCGCTGGAGGCACAGCCAGCCGACTCAGAGCCGTTTCTGAGCTGGGTCAGTGCAGCCTCCCTGAACGTGACCAGCCGGGGCCCTCTCACTGGTCAGACAGTCAGGGCCTCCCAGAGCCTTGCGCGGCGACAGCGTGGCGACCAGTGCCTGCCTCCGCCTTGTGCTACACTGCGTTAAGCCAAACGGAACCAAACGCATCCACGTCGAGTCAGTTGTACGGAGGCGAGTTCGGGGTGTGAAAGGGTATTTCTGGGTCCTCCCAGAGGGCCCCCTGGGGTGGGGCGGCCGGCGACCCCGCCTGGGGCCCTTCCCCTGTCAAGCTCAGGAGAAGCAGGGTCCCTGCAGCCACTGCCCGCACAGCTTCAGGCCCGATTACGGGCGGGCCAAGAAGCGTAATTGCCCGTCCGGGGAGCCCATTGTAACGGCGGTCAGATCATTAACCAGCCAAGCACCTGAGTCTCCGTCCGCGACTGTGTAAACGGTCCTGCAATTAGATTTGCATTTGTATTTGATGGAAATGGTGCTCACGCCACCTCTAACACAGAGGAGATGCACGCACGCTCCCCTCTGTGCCAGGGGCCCGCCTGACGCCCATGAGGCTCCTGCAGGCCGGGAGGGGGTTTCTGTGCGCGTGTGAGTGTGCGTGCGTGTGTGTGCACGCACACGCGTGTAGACGTCTTCTAAGTCAAGCGGGCAGCTGGGGGCAGCTGTCTGCCAGCCTGCACCGTGTTAGCGGACTATTTTTGCTGACCAGCACCGGTGTCCTGAGCCCCGGTGAAGGCTGTGCCGTGTGGCGCTGAGCCCCGGGTCCGCCAGAACAGGTGCTTCTGTTGTAAAGTCTCCCCTCCCCTTAGAAAAGCCCGCGGGGTGGCTCAGGGGGCGCCCTCGGCCCCCTGCTGGGCCGCCTGACCCCGGGAAGGGCCGTCCCAGCAGGTCGGCGCGCCCCTAGGCCGCCGCACTTCCTACCTCGGATGGTCTTGGTGAAGGACCTCTCCCAGGCGTACATTTTAATCAGCTTGATGCACGTCACAAACTCATTCATGGTCTGCACCCGCTTGTCCGTCATCGAGATGGCTGACCTCCGGAAGGCAGAGTTGAGCTTCGCCATGAACATCTGGAGTGGAGGCGTGAGCCCCGGGCGGGGGGAGGGGTGCCGGGATGCGGCGGCCTGAGAACCCAGGACGGGGGCGGGGGGCGGGGGGTGGGGGTGCAGGCAGGGGAGGCCCTCGGGCGGGCCGGCCTGAGGTTCTCGGTCGACCCTTCCCTTCAGTGGCGGCAGCCAGTGTGGACGGTGGGGGGCACTGGGGGTGGAGCAGGTGGTGGGTCCCGGCCGTGTGAAGACAGTGTCCCCTCCCCGGGGCCCAGGCAAACCGGGGGAGCACGCCCCAGCCCCTCCCCCGGGCCCTCAAGCTCAAGTTTCTTCAAAAGCATCAGCGTGCCCAGGCAGGAAAGGGAGCACCCCTGTGACCCGCCCCCCGCGGGGGTCCACGCCCCAGAGACGGAGCCTGGTCTCTAGTCCGGGGACCGGGGGTGTGAGACGCCAGCGTGCGGCAGCTGCCGCTGCGAAGGCCGGCCGTACCTGGATGGGGATGAACGTGACGTACACCGAGATGCCGATGAGGGCCGTGGGCCCCAGGATGAAGAAGGAGTACACCGCGCACACGACCAGGAGGATGGGGATGGTGGCTGGCAGGGGACAAAACAAGGCAGCTTCGAACAGGGAATAGCTGTCGCTGGACAGTGTGTTCACCACCTGGAGAGGAAGCACAGGGGTTCAGGCTGGGGGCGGGCGGCCGGCGGGTCTGTCGGAGGCCGGCGGGGCGGCGGGGGGAGCCGAGGAGGCAGGCAGACTCTGCCTTAGAGGGCTCGGGGGGCCTCCGGGGACCAACGTGGGGGTTCTCCGGGGGCCAGCGCGGTGGGTTTTGTGAGCCTCGTCCGGGTCTGACTGGGAGGAGGTCAGTCTTTGAGGGCAGGGAATGCTAACGAGGAAAGACAGAGAGGGGTGTCACCACGGGGCAGCACGCCCGAGAGACTCCCTCCGTGTTGGCACGGCCCTGCCGGAAGAAGCATGTCCCACTCCCTGCTGGGGAGGGCGTCTGGCTATGGGACCACGTTAGGGGCGACGAGATGGAGCCCCAAGCGTCCGATCGATGGGACTTCGGGGATGAATCCTCGAAGGGAGCCAGCTCAGCCCAGAGGACACTGCCTTCTGGTCCTTGGGTCCTTCCTCCCACCAGCTCCCTGGGGCACGGCGGGACAGACGGCTCTCCAGCACCCACCTGGGACCCTCAGGGAGCCCCCGGGAGCCCCCAGGGAGCCTTGGATCAAGGGAGGAACGGTAGAAAGGTGCAGAAGTCCGCAGGCCAGCCCTGGGTGGACCCCCTCCAGGCTGCTTTTAGACACGGGGAAAGAAATTCGCTTTGTTAATCCGTCACGTTCTGTTCTCGGCAGCAGACTCTAATCTTAAGGGATGCGGGATGCTTTGAACATACGTCGCGCCATCTGGGGTTCCCTCGGCGAGGGGAATTTTCCTGCGTACGCACACGGCGAGGGTTTCGTTGCTAAGGATTAAGAGCTTAAGAAAACGTTAACTCAGAGGGTCCAGCAGGCTCGGTGCTTATTTCGGCGTTGGCACCCCGCGCGCTCCATAAATGGAACCCCCGGACGTGTGGGCCACTCCGTTCTGTCACGTGGCTATGATATAACCCCGTAGCACCCTGCACCCTCACTGGAGTTAAGGGGTTGGCCCGAGGTCGCCCCCAAGCCCAGCTGGCCCCAGGGGGACACGTCCCAAATTCTCCAGCTTGAGGGGAGCTCTCCTTCCCCTGGGTGATTTGAGTCGGCGCCACCTCACCGAGCCCGGGGAAGGGACCGGATGGGCGGGACGGCGGCAAACCAGAGGGAGGCAGCTGCACTTCACCCAGGGGAGCATCTCACCCACAGAGAACTTGGCGCGCCGCCCCCGGGATCGGACTCCCCCGGACCCGCCTACCTCGCCCACGGAGACGTGCGTCAGCATCTTGAAGGACACCAGGTGCTCGAAGACCAGGGTGGACACGGCCACCTTCAGCCGGATCGCCGTGCGGTAGTTGATGGCCCAGGCAAGGGCCCAGAAGAGGACCTTGGTGAACTCGGTGGCGAAGAGGGCGAGGCACAGGCCGACGCCCACCCAGATGTTCTTGGCGGTGCTCTCCGTGTGCCGGAGGATTTGGTG
This sequence comes from Phyllostomus discolor, assembly GCF_004126475.2. Taxonomy (NCBI): domain Eukaryota; kingdom Metazoa; phylum Chordata; class Mammalia; order Chiroptera; family Phyllostomidae; genus Phyllostomus; species Phyllostomus discolor. Next base: position 48,114,960 of record NC_040914.2, read on the forward strand.
AATGAGGACTGTCTGCAAAACAGCGCGGCGGGGAGCGGAGAGGCCGCTGGGGCGGCAGGTCGGGCGGGGGGCCTCCGAACGTGTCCGCCAGCCGACTGGAGGGGGCGGACTTCCTAATTAATTCCGGGGGCCGCCGCTGTGCCCGGCGGGGATCAGCTTCGTGAGCATGCACCCCCAAGGAGCTCGGGGATAATGGCAATGCACTGACCCGCCGGCGTGTGGAGGGAGGAGCCGATGGCACTCCTGCCGGTCTGGGGGTCGGCGGTGGGGGGGAGGGGGCCGCCGCACTCACCGGCCCCACGGCGGCCATGACGATGCACAGGATGTTGGCCACGACGTCCATCAGCACGCGGGTCCGCTGGAACTTCCAGACCACGCGGCCCAGGGAGGCCCTCTCGGGGCCCTCTCTTTCCACCTCCTCGTCCCAGAGGACTCGGAATCTGCGGGGACAGCGGAGGGCGGAGAAAGGGGACTGACGTTCGCACCTGCTGCTCCGAGCCGCTCCGGGGCCGCCCCTCGAGAGGGGGCTCCGCACGACCCTCGGCCCGGCTGGGGAAGCGTGGGCCGGGCAGCGTGGTCTCCCCGTCCCCCTTCATGGGGGGGGGGGGACGGCAGGGACTGGAGGATAGGCTGGCGCCCCGCATAGGCTGGGGGGGCACTCCCCACGCTTCATCCCCTGCCCCGCTGCCCGTCTCTGGGGCACGAGCAGTTCTGAGCCAAGACAGAGGCGGTGGAGACATCAAGAGGACAATCTCCTCCGGGGCGGGAGGAACTTGTCCCTGTCACAGATGAGAGAGGACAGTGTGACAGGCGGGGGGAGCGCGGAGGAGAGGGCTGGCGCGGCACTGCTGGGGGCCGGAGCTCCCGGTGCAGAGGAAGGCTTTCGGGCTGACTGCATACCATGATGCTACGTATTTAAAAAAAACGTTCTGGTCGCTGGGAAATCGTGGATCATGGGGGAAGCAAAGGCAAAGGCAGGGGCACCACAGAGAGACACTCGGCGTCCAGGCGAGACGCAGCCTGACACCGGGTGGGGAGAAGGTGGGTTTCGGCAGGGATGGACAGACAGGCAGCAGGACCAACAGATGAGGGACGTGTGCGTGCAGAGGGAAGGGGGCCGGGGCCCCGGGTGTCTGGCCCGGCCAGGTGAGTGGACGGAGTTGGCAGGGACGGGCAAGGAGCGAGACACGGAGATTTGACCGGGTGGGGCTGAGGATGAGCAGCACAGCTCTAGGCAGAGCCGCTTTAGCTGTAAGACACCCCCCACCCCCCCGCACCGGCACGCACACAACAGCCGCTCAGCGGATGCTGGGCACGCAAACCAGAGTCTGGAAGAGAAGGTAGCGCGTGAGGGAGGTGGCTAGCTCTGTTTGCTGTCCGGGCCTTCGGAGTGGACGGACCACCCGGGAGCAGAGCGCAGCCGCGAGACAAGGGGCCTGGGTTGCCGTCGGGAACCAGGCCGGGGACGCTGAGGGCAGGAACGGCCGGGCAGGCCTCCTCCTTCCTGCCGTCACCCGAGGTTTTCCCCAGACCACAGGCTTCGGAAACCGCCCCGGACCGCGCTCTCTGCAGGACACGAGTGGGGGCAGTGCGACCGCAGGGGCCACGGCCAGACCGAGATGCGAGCTCCCAGCCCTCGGAGCAGGGCTCCAGATGGCGCCTTGCACCTCACCCCTGTGGCCGGAGGGAAGGAGGCTTCCAGAAGAAACCAAGGCAGAGAGAGGGCTGTGACTCTTCCCCCGCCTAAAATTCGGCTGCTCCCCGTTTTTGTAACGGCCGGGAACGAGGTTGAACCAATGCAAGGGACGTTTTTGCCAGACAAAATTGTTTCACTGGGTTCAGTCTAAACCTACTTTGTAATGTAAATGTCCCCCCACGGTATTTAAAGGGAAACACTACGTGCTTCGTGGAACTGTGGGCAGCAGCCCCAGGGGCGTCCAGCCAGCGCATTCTGGCCCCTCTCGTCCTGAGGTGCCGCACCTACAGACTGGCGTGCACCTGGGCCCCTGGTCCTTAGCCTCAGGCCGTATCCCCGGGCAGTCCCTTGTCCCCACCCACCCTGCCTAGGCCTCACCTCCCCGGAGACTCGAGCAGCCAGCCCGGTCCCCGTCTCAGCCACTGAGAAGGGCCACCAGCACCCATGTGCGTTGACTTCCACACCCGAGCAGCGGGAGCACCCTAAAGGGCTCCAGGTCACCTTCTGGGGGCGGGGTCCTCTCCAGAGGCGACCCAAGGGACTGCTGGTACCTTTTGGAGTTGACGTCGGACGAGTCGTACTGGGACAGCGGGGGCAGGGAGTCCACAGTCAGCTCGCCCTTGTAGCCTCGGACCATCACGGGCGTGAGCCAGGAGAAGGTGGCGAAGGACAGCAGCCCGGCGTCGTCCATGGGGTTGGGCGCCAGCCTAGGGCACAGGGGACACGCGGGGTTCCAGGGTGCACCTCGGTCCCTGGCTCGGCGTCTGAACAACGGTGACGACCGCGGCCGAGCTCAGAACCTGCGACTCGCACCCAACTGTCCTTCGACCTGCTGCTGCTCACAGAGCTGGTGAGCGCGGTGGTCAGATTTGTAGGGATTTTGCAAGTCGGTCGTCAAACATGGATGATATTTAAAATCAAGTGACAAATTTAAATACGTTGTTTAAAGACAAAGGTGGTAAGGACTTGAAATGCGTCCCTTTCTGATTATTTTTTAAATAGTGTTAGTATCTAAACTCTTTAGATTATGTACATTCTCGTGTGTGTGTGCGTGTGTGTGTGCGTGTGTGTGGTCAACACCACATACAACAGGGCGCTACTGAGCACCTCCTTGAATTCAGCTGTTGTCTCCCTCTCACCCAAGGGTGGGAGGGTCAAAAGTGGGGGGCCCATCAATGAATAATGGTGGATGGATGATGGATGGATGGATGATGGATTGATGGATGGATGGATGATGGTTAGGTGGATGATGGGTGGATGAATGGTGGATGGATGGACAGATGATGGATGATGGGTGGATGGATAGATAGATGGATGATGGATGGATGATGGGCGGGTGGATGGAAAGATAAACGGACCAGCTCACAGAGGACAGACAGCGTGGGGAATGGGCCGTGCCCACTCTTCTGACGGACCAGAAACCATTCCCGGAAGTTCCGGCCAGGCCTTCCCTCTGACCCTCCCCCCCCAGCTCACCTCGCGTAGGGCCTCACGGGGATCATCGTCCTCAGGCTGGGGTCGTATCTCTCCGCGAAGGACCTGCGCTGGCCTCGCCGGTCCAGGTCGGAGATGAGGTAGGGGCCCTCCCCCACCATCATGGTGGCGGCGGCGGGAGCCCCGGGGCTTGCTCAGCCGAGGGGCTTGCACTCTGTAGCAGAGGGATGAGAGGTTTCGCTGAGGGACACGGGCCCCCTCGCAAGGCCGCCCGCAGGACCAGGTGCACGTGGACGGGCTCGCCCGGCCCCACTGCCGTGGCCGCTGCCCCCAAGGAAAACCCACGGTCCAGGCGGGAAGACGCTGCGGAGGGCCCGTCCCATCCACACGCCCGCCACCCCGTTCACCGGTCCCCTAAACCCAGAGGCCAGAGAGCCACCCCTGAGGCTCGTCCCTGTCCGGACCTTTCCTGGGGTGTCCTGCAGCCAAAGGCCTCCTTGTCAGGGGCAGTGACATTCCTCTGGAAGTTAGCGTGGCTAGAAGCGTCACAGAAACCAACCCCCTCCCCCGTTTCAGAAAAGTGAAACCTTTTCCAAAGAAGTGGCCTTCAAGGGTGTGACTCGTTTTCCGCTGTGGGCTGAAGGTGACGTTGCCCAGCCGCTCCGCTCGGGGGTGCGTCTGCACCCACTTGTCGTCACGTCCCTGCTCCCCAGCAGCCCGTCCATGTGAGGTTCCCCTCGTGTCCAGCCACGCGTCTGGGGGGCTGGGCCTCCTTGTCCCCGGGGGACGCTCACCTATGACCTCTGTGACGCCCCTGTTCTCTAAGGAGGGTCCAGACTCCAAGATGCCCAACACAGGAGACAGGCCACCCTGGCCTCCTCCGGGGACGCAGAGGGCCCGGGAGGTCGGTGGGGGGGGTGATTCCCTGGAGCACGCCCTGGGGAGCCTCAGTGGCCCTGGCGGCCCGGACACCCAGCGGCAGGAACGGCACCGAGCTACCTGTGGCTCTCCCAGGGAGTGAGGCTTTTGAACCAGGATGTCTGCTTCGGCCGACATCTCTGTCCTCAGTGTCACCCGGCCTCTGCCGGGGGGGTGGGGGGCGGGTGCTGCCCAGAGTGAGGTCTGCCTACCGGCCGCCACCGTGGGGCGGGGCAGGGGCTGCTGCAGCTGGGAGGAGGGTGGCCCCGGTCAGGCCAGGACCCTGGCCCCAGGATTCTGTTCCACCCAGAGCATTCGGGGGCTGGCGGGGTGGGAGCAGCTTCCCCCCTCCCAACCCCTGTTCATCCATCTGCTGGCTGGAGGGGTGGCCTAACCCGCCGTAAACAGAGGGACGAGGGCTGGGTTCAGAGCGGAGGTTACAGGCTGGCCCGTTCTGGACCACGCTCAACGGGCAGGTCTGTTTTCTCTGGTCTGCACAGCTGGGTGTGTGTTTGTTTTTAATTCTCACCTGAGGACATGCTCACTGGTTTTTAGAGAGAGGGGGAAGGAGAGAAAGAGGAGCATCGATCTGGGGGAGAAGCATCGATCAGTTGCCTCGAGAAAGCGCCCCCACCAGGGATCGAACCCACAACCCAGGCGTGTGCCCTGACCGGGGATCGAACCCACGACCTTTTGGTTACAGGACGACACCCAGCCCACTGAGCCAGGGCACGCACAGTGCTTTCAGTTGTTTGAACCTGAGTGAGGAGGTGTCACAACAAAAATCAGGGGCCTGTGGCTGTTCCCACCGGTCGGGAGTGCTGTGTGCCCTGCGGCTGCCGTCCAATCGAGCCGCGCACAGTCAGCCCCTCGCGGGCGGGACACACAGGCCGCGGTTTGCCACAGTCCCTGCCCTGCCTTCGTGTCCCCCGACGCCGGGGCTCTGCGGGACCTGCCCCCTGGCACCGCCTCTGCGCTGCGGTCTCCCTTGCAGCAGCCCCGTTTTCCGCTCCCCTTGCCCCTCTCCAGGGAGGGGCACGAAAGATACCCAGAGGGCGTCTCGAGAAGAAACACTCTCCACTTCGCTCGATTGTGTTCTATTTTTGCCTCTCTAACCCAGAAATGAGGGACGAGCGGTATCTCCTTTGAGAGCCGATTCTGAAGCCTTCCACGGGGCTCCGCTGCACCGGCCACTGCACCAGTGATTTAAGGTGCACTCTTGGCCACAAGCCTCCTGCTCCTTTCTTAGTAGGGCCGTCCTTCCCTTAACGCCACCCCGTCCAACATCTGGCGGTCCCACGCCCTGCCCCCAGCTCTCAGCCCTTCCCTCCAGGCCCTGTGACCAGCCCCCGGCTCCGAGGAGAAGCCACGGGAAGCGTTCCTCAGCCCCTGTCCCTCACCTCCCTGGCCTGTCCCCCCGGCTGTCCGCAGCAGCCGTGTGGACGGCCAGACCGGGGGAAGGACCGGTGAGTGCCTGCAGCTGGTGTCAGAGAGGGCGCTGGGCAGCGGGTGCGGGGGAGAGGGTGCAGAGCACGGGGGGGGTGGGGGGCGGGGCTTGGCTAGAGTGCGCTCATCCCTAGAGGTCCCAGACGGTGACCAGTGACCAGTGACCAGTGACTAGTGGTGGTACCTCCAGATGAGGCCACCCATTCAGTTAACGAGGTTCAGGCAAGACAAGGAAGAAAAATGAGGACCCCCATTTCAGACCTGTGCGAGCCACACGGTAGTGGACTCTGGAGTCAAGGCTTTTAAAAATGAATCCTGTGATTAAACTGTGTGTGTGTGTGTGTGTGTGTGTGAGAGAGAGAGAGGGGGGGGGAGGGAGGGAGGGAACTTCATTTGGTCACTGTAGGCCTTCGTGGGTCGGATTTGGAAAGCCTGTGGTTGATGTTGCTACCCTTTGTTTTATGGAGGTGCCCCCCACCCCGCCCCGTGTGCCGGGAGGCCCCTGCCTCTGCTTCCTCCCCCACGGCCGTGCTGGAGTGGGTCCCCCAGCACAGCCTGCCCCGGGGGTGGGTGACGAGGCCCCGGACTGCCCGAGGCCGGTGGCCGCAGAGAGGACCTTACCTGGGCGGGAGCACTCGTGCCCCAGGGAGAGGGAGAGGAGCTGTGGGTCAGCAGGCGGGCGTGGGGCTCTGCGGGTGCTGGCTGGGCCCCCTCTCCGCGGCCTCAGGTCCGGCTGCTCGCCCCACCCGCCTGGGGGCCTCCTGCCCAACCGCCCGGGTCAACTGCCGCTCCCCCCGCCCAGCGCCTGCGGAGGGAACTCTGGGGGACCAACATTCCTTCCGCCCTCACACCCTCCCCGGAGGGCGCTGCCCCTCCCGGCAGGACTCAGGCACCGTCGTCACCCCTTCCCTAGCCTGTCACAGCCCAGCCCCGCGCAGAGGACGGGAAAACCCTTCCCTGGCCCCCGATCTGCCCAGCAAGGAGACCCGGAGGCAGAGGGCTTCCGGGGACGGGCCCAGGGCCAGGCTGGGGCAGCAGCCCAGGGTCCTGCTCCCAGAAGGCTCGCGTCCCCGCTCTGTGTCCCTGCGAAGGGGACAGCTGTGCCACCGGGGTGGGGGGGGGAAGCCCATCTTCGAGGCAGACCCATCCGGTTGTTCCCGTGCACTGAACCAGACGTGGACAGCCGTGGGGGCCCGGTTGTCTCAGTTAAATGGGAGTCCCTCACCAGTGCCCGCGGCGGGCTCGCAACTGTGAGACGGTCCCGTGAGTCTCGGGGCCAGGCCCTCACATGTGAGACGGTCCTGTGTGTCTCGGGGTCGGGCTTCCCTGACCCAGGAGCTCAGGCCTTCCCCGACGTCGCGAGTCCCATGAGGTTCCTGGCTGCTTCGCTCAGACCACGGCCCGAGCCCGGAGGGGCGGCGGAGCCCGCGGTGGCCGGTGAGTAGCTGGAAGGGAGCGACACGTCCAGGTTCAGATGTGACAAATCCGGACATGTCTTCAAGATTGTTCAGACACCTTAGAAGGCCGTTCTCACCCAGCTCCCGTGAGTTTGGGACAGCTTTTGAAGCTGTGGTGTTTTAAACCTGCCCAAGGCCTCTCTCTGCTCACAACCTGGCCACCCCCTCCCCCTGCCAGCTGCTCTGGGGACGAACTCACAGAGGAGGGAGGCGGTGGCTGGCCCGAGAGGGCACTTCTCTTCCTGCCCAAAGGGGAGGTGGGGACCGGGGAGGCCTGGGGACGGCCACCGGCCAGGGCCAGCCGTGGGGAGACAGCCCCTGCGGGGACGGTGCCTGGGTCTCTCTGTCATTCTTGGGTGTTCCCTCCCGGAATAGCGGCCCTAGCGAGTAAAATAAAAGACCAAGGCTTGCCAAGAAAACCAGTTACACTAAAACAGGGTTACCAGAATATGCATTAAAAACCCACAATCGAATATGGTAACACGTGCTTCCTTATCGTCGCATGAACAACATGATGAGCGGCACGTGGTCCTTAGACTTAGTAACTGCCCTCGTCCTGCAGCAGCGAGACGCAGAGGCCACCATTCGGGAGGTCCGAATCGGCGGGAACGCGATCTGGGAGTGTCCGCGGTTTCGCTTGGGGACCCAGTCACAGCACCGCTCCGGCTGGTGTTGTCTGCTGCCCCATTGGTGACCGACAGCTGCACAGGCTACATCTCCCGTTAGCAAAACCAAAGGCGCCATTTCGTCCCGGTCACATCGCGAGCGGCTGCCCTGCGCCTAGCCCGGGAGTCCGCAGGCCGGCCCACAGGCCAGCACATCCGGGAGGGAGGCCCGTGTCTGGAGCTGCTTCCCACTCCCACGCAGCGGGATTCCAGCGTCATTGAATGAGATGGGGGCAGACTGGGGGACACTTAGGGTAACGGGGCAAAATATTACAGTCTTCACAGCTGGCGCCAGAGCGTAGCGGAGGGTGAAACGGGGGGTTTAGAGAGCGGCTGTGGTGTGTCTCTTGGGGTACACAACGAGGCCCCGGGACTTGTCGGCAGGAAGAGGCGCCCCTCGTGAGAACGGAGCTGCCCTCTGCGACTCGGGTCCAGGAGTGAGGAGGTGGGGGCCGGGACGACCCCGGGGGTAACGGCAGGGAGGGACCGGACCCTGAGGGTGGAGATGCAGAGACCCCTTAGGAAAATGGGTGCTCAGTGTCAAGTGCAAGTTGTTGGATTACCGGGGTAGACACCCCTCCTTTGGTCCAAAACTTCCCTGAGGTCGTTGACACATAAAAAACAATGAGGATAATAAGGAAGTTCTCTTTCCAGGTCAACGTGAGGGGGAAGTCGGGGGTGTCGTGGCTTAGGAGACGCTCAGGGCGCCTGAACCAGGATGCCCAAAACACAGAAACTCGGGGGTGACATGAGAATGGGGGTTTGAGCCCTTCCCCTCTAGATCGAGTGGGACAGGCCCATCGGGCTCACCTGGGGGTTCCCAGAGTGGGGCCCCAGATCAGCAGCACCAGCAACAACTGGGCAGTCGTGAGAAAGGCAAATTCCTAAGCCCCACCAGGGACCTCCGGAGGAGTGGGAAAGCCTGGGGGTGGGGCCGTTGTGATGCTCCGCCCACTGAGGGGCCCTCCCCACAGCGTCCTGTCCACGCTGCACCCAGAGTCACACCCGCTGCGAAGACACCCAGTCCAGTTTCCCGCCTGTGCAGACTCCCAACGCCACTGGGCCTCGTGGGACCACTCATGGAGCATGAGTCCTGCCCACCCCCACCCAGGGGAGGGCGTCCAGAGCCCGCTGAGGCCCCTCCCGCAGCCCCTCCCTGGGAGCCATTTCCAGAAGACGTCTCCAGGAGAGCCGAGACGGGCTCTGAGCCCTTCCTTCCAGTTCCTCGCACAGCAGGTGTTCAGGCCCCCCCTACTGGTTGTCCTCGGAAGAGCCTGTGTTTGCAGGGTTCTCTTAAAGGGCGTCCGGAGTGGGGACAGAGGGGAGGCGGGGGCGGGGGAGTGTCACCCATGGTCGCTGTGGGCCAGGGTCCCAGAGCTATGCTGAAGGCCTTGACCACGTGGAGGGCCCGCCCCTGGGACAGAGGGGGGCGCAGAACCCCCAGCACCCTCCCCACCGGGTGCAACTGGAAAAGCAAGCGCGAACCATTACATAAAACTAAGGACCTAGAACCAAGGCCCACATTCTCTTATTACACTTATTTTTGTATTATTTTTTAGATTGTATTACAAAATAGTCCTGGTGCCCCCAAATATGTAAAGAATTATTTAAAGGAAACAAACTCCTATCTCATCGCTCAGGTTAAGAAATGAAATATTGCCAATGCTGTGAAATATTTTTATTTTTTTAAAGATTTTATTAATTTATCTTGAGAGAGCTAGGAAAGGAGGGAGAAAGGGAGGGAGAGACACATCGATGTGTGAGAGATACAGTGACCGGCTGCCTCTCACATGAACCGAATCCGGGACCTGGCCTGCAGCCCAGGCCTGTGCCCTGAGTGGGAATCGAACCACCGACCCTTGGGTTTGAAGGCTGGCACTCAATCCACTGAGCCATATCATCCAGGGGGGGAAAAATGCTGTCTTTTTGTTTTGTTTTGTTTTGTTTTGTTTCCCGCTGCTGGAAGTGGAGGTTCTCGAGTTCTGTGGACTTCAGACCCGCCTACGGCTCCCCAAATTCAGTCTCCACCCCAAACCAGGGAGACCAGACCCTCTGGGAACGGACTCCAGTACTTTTTAAATGTGCGTCACTCCAGTGTGCAGCCAGGGTTGTGAGGGGCTCGGGGAGAGGCTGCTGCGAGGGGCGGCGGGGCGAGGGGCGGGGCGACCTGAGGATGGAGTGGAAACGGGGCCTGTTTCCCGGCCTCTTAACTCAGGGGTCAGCCCTCTCCTTGGCGGAGGGCAGCGGATCTGGATTTCTGGGAAGAGCCTGCCATCTGCTGGCCACCACAAGGAACACACGTCTGCCGAGCGTTTTCTCAGGGCAGCTTGTGGAGGGGCCTGGCCAGGTGGGTAGGGTCCCCTCCAACCTGCAGACCCTGCGGGGCTGGGTTGAGATGGGGCAGAAGGAGCCCCCAGGCGCCCTTCAGGACCCAGGAAGGACAAGCAAGAACTGAGGGGAAGGGGGCCCACCCGGGCAAAGGGCCCTTTAAGAGAGAGAAGGCATTTGCCCATAAACACCCTAGGAGGAGACACAGGTGCTGCCGAGGAAGCCCAGGTGAGGACAGAAGTGAGGCGCACCTGTGGCTCAGCAGGAGGGCTCCCTCTGCACCTGGTCTGCTGCCAGAGCTCGTTCCCACGGGGACTGGTTTGCTGCTCTCCGCCTGGAGCTCTTTGCTGCCCCAATCCCTTTCACCTGAGCAAATGCTTGTTTTTCAGGTCTCAGTAGACCACAGCCTCCCCTCCTCCAGGAAGCCTGCCCAGACTGTCCTCCCCTCCTGTGGCTTGGTTCTGTTTACTTGTCCACTGTTGACCCAATAGGGCAACTTCCATGAGGGCGGGGCCATCCCCACACCAACCCCCTGCCCTGCCCTGCCCCCAGTGCAAGACACAGCGTAGGAAATATTTGTTTACTGAACTGATTTTTCTCCTGGCAAAACCAGACCCCATAATCTGAAAACAAATGAAACAAAAATACTTTGAAACTTGTTTCCCCACAACAATGAGGTCTCCCTCACTGACAAGCGAATGGAAAATAATTACCTTTTTAATTATCTATTTATAACCACCGGGGGAGGGGCGGCAAATGGTCTTATTTACAGTTGTCATATGTCCCCAATGAACGCTTCACTGCACCCATCCGGGTGGGACAGGCGGCTCCTGCTTGGGGCCCGCCCCGCCTCCAGGGCCACTCCTCCCTCTGTTGTAGGCGCGCCCCGAGGCTGTTTTGCAGAAAGAAGCCTTTCTGTTCTCGGTTTCTGGGATTCAGGGCAGCTGAGCCCAGCCCCAGGCCCAGGTGTGGGCAAGTGAGCTGTATGGCAACAGCCTAGCACATGATTGGTTCAAGGATGAGCACGTGACCAGAAGAGATTTAGCCCTGGAGCTTCTGCTGGAATCTTGGGAGATTCCAGATCTCAGGATGTTGGGCTGGTGGGATGCAAGCCTAGGGCTGCCGGCAGCCATTCTGCCACCATGAGGAGGGCGGGGCGGTGGCCAGAGAGTGAAGCCAAACAAAGGAAAACAGACGGAGAGAGGGAGAGAGGCAGGGTCGGCAAGTCAGGCATCCTTCTCCTGGGCCTTCCTGATACCTGAGCCAGTCAAGCTCCCTCTCCCACAAGTCAGTTTCAGGGAGTTCCTGCTCCTGGCACCTGAAGGGACGTTAGCTCGAGTAGAAAGCAGGACGGAGAAGGAGACTTCTCTTTACAGAGTTAACACATCATTTGCGACTCTTCACACAGATCAGAAAAGTATAATCAGCTTTTACATTACGATGACATTACTCAACACATCAGTCAAAAAAGAGACACAACATCATCTGACCCCATGGTCCCCAAGGACGCTGGGGTTCTCAGCATCCCCAAACCACCCTCAGTCTCCTCGTGTGTCCCCTCCCCAGCACCCCTCGACCCCCATCAGCCCGGCTTTCGGGAGGAGTCTCGGCTGCCCCTGCCCCTGCCCCTGCAGGTCACAGACTGCGCGGGGCTCACAGCGGCACACCCGGCGAACCGGGGTGATGCGCTCGGCCCCCGGCCCCCGCGTCTCCCGAGCTCTGTGACCGGGCCATCGCCAGGAGGGTTGCGAACATGGACCCGGGCTGCCTCTGCAGGACCTCGGGCCTGTCGAACTCCACAACCTGGAGGGTGGAGAGAGGGAGGGACAGCGACCTGGCTGGGCTCAGACTGGAAGGACCGAAGGCCTCCGGGGTGCTGGCGTGCACGCCAGCCCTCCCCCCGCCCGGGCTGCCGCCCTCACCTTCCCGTTGTCCATGACCAGGATGCGGTCGCAGTAGAGGACGGTGGTGATGCGGTGGGCAATGACCAGCACCGTGCAGCCCCGGAAGGCTTCGCGGATCGTGTGTTGGACCAGGGCGTCGGTCTCCAGGTCGATGGAGGCTGTGGCCTCGTCGATGAGGAGGATCTGGCGGACACAGATGGGGGTTGAAGGTGAAGGTGGCCTTGGGCCCCAAACCTGGGTCTGGCCCTGGGTCGGCCCCTATTCCGCCGAGACCCTGAGCTGCACATTGAGAGTCTGAGACTGCCGTCCAAGCCCGCTGTGAGCTCTTGTTACTGGCTGCGTTTTGAAGACACTGTGAGGTCGCCACCAAGGGCTAACTCTTTTCTAGTTAAAATCTTTTCCTAAATTTACCGGTTAGAGAGAGAAACATCGATCTGTTGTTCCCCTGAGTCCCGCACTCATGGGTTGACCCCCCTGTCTGTGCCCCGACGGGGGCTGGGACCCTCAACCTTGGCGTGCTGGAATGCTGCTCTGACCAACCGAGGCCCCGGCCACGGTGACAGTGAAACTCTTGAAAATGTCCCAGGGGCCCTTCTGCTTTTATGAACCGCCTTCCTGCTCGCCGAATGGACGCAGATTGATGAACCGCAGGGCGGGGCAGGCACTAGGCACGGGGTGGCGGGGCAGAGAGGGACACCTCGCCAGCGGGGAGAGCCCCTCCCCCACCCCCAGACCACCGTGCTGTCTACTGCGGCGTTTTTGAACTTGTTTCATGAACCACCTGCGTTAGGGAGCTGTCACGAGCACGGGGTGTGACTTCACGAATGTCACCGTTCACGACGAGACCCTTTGTAAAAAGAGGGCATCGTGAGTGAATCACAGGGCACCCAGACACGACGAGATCGAGTACGTGCACACGTGCGTGTGGGGGGGGCGCATGTGGGCGTGCTGTGGGTAGCTCGTGAGAGAAAGCTAGCCGCTCACGAGCCCAGGGGGTCCGCTACCCGTATTAACTGGTGAGATTATTTATTAGAAAACTCCAAGAAACACTGTCAGATGAAATTCCTCAAACCTCTATAGTTTTGCCCCGGAACGGCCGAGCTGTCCGTCTGGGTCCTAATAAGGACAAGGGAGCATGCTGCCCCCACGTTTTAGGAGAACGTGCAGCGAGCCACTTTTACATCAGTCAGCTCCTGACCTCTGAACCTTTCGGTTCTGGGGCCCGCGCCTGGGCTCCGGTGCGGGACGTCGGGGCTGAGGGCGCAGGTGCGCCCCCTGCCGTGCGCGGGCGGTCCTGCAGCCGCGGAGGGAGACGGTCCGCGAAGGGAGACGGTCCCCGGAGCCGCCCGGCCTCACCTTGGAGTTGCAGAGCAGGGCGCGGGCGATGCAGAGCAGCTGCCTCTCCCCCACGGAGAAGTTCCTGCCGTTTTCCAAGACTTCGGCCTGCAGCTTCTGGGGCAGCTTCGAGATCTGTCACGGCGGGGTGGGCAACAGGAGGTCAGGCGGGCCTGTGCACGCTGCGGAGGAGACCTACGCTGACCCCCCTAGGGCTCCGCCCTGTTCTGCCCCTGTCCTCCTCCGCGCTCTCTGCACTCCACCGCGGGGGGTCTCCTTCCTTGCCTGCGCCCGCCCGTGAGTGTCCAGTCTCAGCTCCAGTCCTTAAAGGGGCCCTGCCTGGCCGGCCCAGGCACAGGGGCTGCTCCCCCACCCCCACAGAAGTGCTGGTGGTCTCGCTGCGCCCCTTCCAGCCCCGGCCGCCATTGGAAAGGATCTCTGTGGTCGCAGGCTGGTTGCCTGGTTGCCTCCCACCGAACGCTGGAGGATAAACACCCCACCTGCCTCCCCTCTGCTGCGTCCCCGAGCCCAGCATGTGCCGGGCGCACTGTCCGTGCCTGGGCACCAGCAGCCCATCCCAAGGCACTCGGGTCACGCCATCTGCAGGAGGCGGCCCCGCCCACGGCCCAGCGCGGCCCCCTCGGGAGCTCCGTGCGGGAGGCCCCCTGCGGGAGGCGCAGGCTCAGACCCGGTCGGGCTACTGACCGTGTTGCTCAGGGACGTCTTCTCCAGAGCACCCCAGATCTGCTCGTCCGTGTAGTTGTTGAAGGGATCCAGGTTCCACCTGCCCGGCAGAGGAAGACCAGTGTTCGGTGACCATCTCGGCCGCCGAGCGGTCTGTCCTGGACACTGTGGATGACCAAGGACGCTAAGAACGGACACTGGGTGTACAGAAGCCCACGGGACTGCCGTTCGTGGGCACGTCTCATGCCGGTCAGTACCCGTTCCTTCTGCAGACAGCACCCCGAGTTTGGTTTGGGTGCCCCCTGACCCCCAGCCCCCAAGCCCAGGCGGTCCCGGTGGGGCTCTGTCATCAACCCCAGGAGTGGACGGAGCAAGTGACTCGGGTACAAGCAGACCATATGCGACCAGCCCCCGGCCAGAGCGGTCAGTCGGGGGTGGCGGGTCACCGTGCAGAGCGCGTCTCAGGACTTGTAAGGCATTCTCTGGAAAGGAACTCTCTCCGAGTGAGCAGGAGAGGCTGCGACCGCCCTGCTCCGGCGGGGGGGCACACGGAGCCCCCCAGGGCCCTCCCTGGGGCCTGAGAATGGAGCCAGAGCAGGGCTGGGTGGACCCTGGCCCTGGAATCAGCCCGGGCCTTCCTTGGGTCATGAGGCAAAAGAGGACTTTTTCGCTTAAGCCATGTGCGGGGGGGGGGGGGGGGGGGGCAGTGTGTGTGTGTGTGTGTGTGTGGGAGAGAAAATGTGTATAACATGCTCATCACTGTAACCATTTCCAGCTATGCAGCCAGTGGCATCCAGTGTATTCACAATGTCCTGTAACCATCCGCTAAAATCCATCAGCCACAACAAAATTCCTTCCGTCCAACCGTCTCCCTCCCCGCCCCAGCCCCTCCGAGTGAGCGTCAGTTCTACTTTATGTGTCTGTGAATTTGCCTGTTCCGGGCACCTCGTTTAAGTGGAAACATAGTATTTGTCCTCTCTGCCTTGGGAAGCACAATGTTCCCAAGGCCCAGCCACGCTGTAGCTTATGTAGCTTTGTGTACATAGAGATGCATAGCGCAAGTAGGGTACTTTGTTCATAGCCCTGACCGAGCAGTTAGCTCCCGGTATTATAATGTGTCAGGTCCTGCGTCTCTGCAACACCCCCATCCCCCCACTGCTCTGTGACCCTGGGGGTGGGGGCAGGGGTTGTTCATGTCCCCAGGCCCTAGCCAATGTCTGGACCTGGCAACGTCTCAGAAAAGACAAGCCGATGGATGAATGAATGAATGAATCAATCAATCAATCCTCTGGCCTCTGAGAATGCCCCGGAACTAGACCTGAACCCCAAGGCCTCAGGCTTCACGTTCAGCGCCTCAGCCCCCTCAGTCGCCAGCCCCTGGTGGTCCCACACAGCCAGCATGCACGATGGTCAGGCGGGAGCTCTCGGTGGCTGAGGTGGGTCCCTGAGCTGCCTTCGGGGGGCTACAGCCTGCGAGTGCCTCTTCTGCCTGTTCACGAAGTGGCCGCCAGGGCTGCTTCTCCTTCCCCCACCCCGCTTAGAATGTGTGCCCCGGGGGGAGGGACCCCTTGCTAACTTCCAGTGGAGGCTGGGTGGGTGGGGAGACGAGACTACACTGCCCAGACGGGGAAGCGTGTGGTCGCCACGGCACACGCGAGGGACAGTGAAAACGGCGCCTTGCTCTGGTTTGGATGTGGTGGGTCCCCAAGAAAGAGGCCTTGTGTTTGCTGGGGTCTCCTTCGACCCTCCAGGACAACTCGGTGCTGGGGGGGGAGGGGCCTGCCTGGAGCCCCGACACCAGTCCCCGCCCCCCGCTGCCCCCTGGCCCAGCCCCCACCTGACGGTGCCGGAGAACAGGACAGGATCCTGCGGGATGACGGACAGCTTGGACCGCAGGGCCTCCAGGCTGATGCTGCTGATGTCCACGCCGTCGATGAGGATCCGGCCCGCGGCAGGCTCCGCCAGCCGGAAGAGCGCCACCCCCAGGGAGGACTTCCCTGCCGGGCGAGAGGCGGGCGGCGCGTCTGTTCCCCGAGTCTGCACGGGGACCCCGGCTTGCACGCCGGACCCGCTCCCCGCCGCGGCCCACTCTTGGTGAGCACAGGCGCACACGGGGCACAAGAGGGCTGGAATCTCCGCTGCAGGGGGCGTCCAACGAGCAGCTTCCTTAGAGCCGGGAGCGGGAGCGGCAGGGGGGCGGGGCCACCGCGGAGCCAGTGTATCCGATCCAGCCACGTGTGTGTTTCGTTTCACACACACAGTGTTACTGTTATTTTTAAAAATTCTCTGCCAACACTTCAAACAGCCCAAGGTCCTATACATAACATTCAGACCGCACGCTCCTAGCCCCCCGGCCCCGGGACCATCGGCAGCTGGAGCTGCTTTCCTGAGAAAGCCCCGGGGGCTCCCGCTCAGCGCGTGGCCTGCCCCACCCCCACCCCACGCATCCACGTCACTTGCCAGGCCCCGGCACACTTGAGCGGTCAGCCTCTGCTCGAAAAGACAAGGTCAATGCTTGTTCTTGTTCACCTTGGCGTTCCTATCGCCGCGCTCACTGATGCTCAGTGAGCGCCAACGGAGCGAACACGGGCCTCTGGCCCCCGGTCCACTGAGAGCCTCAGCTCGGAGTCAGTCCTCCCGGGCCCATCCCCCGCGAGTGCCCTGCAGGGTCTGGCAGGGCTGTGAGCCCTGCAGGGGCCTGAGGAGGAGCGCCCCGTGAAGGCCGTGCTCAACCCTGGGGGGCTTCCTGGAGGGGGCAGCTCCAACGTGCACAAAGTCAAGGCGAGAACCAAGTCTGAGTGGCGTCTCTGAACAAGTGGAGCTCAGGAGGGAGTGACCTTGGGTGGGATCTCCCAAACGTGCCGGGAGGGAAGGGAGGAGAAAGGAGAGGGGAGGAGGAGACTGGTCCAGGTCCAGGAAGGGAGGGCGGGGTGGGCGGAAGGAAAAGGGGACCCCGATTTCACTGCTTGGCCTGCTTACCCCCTGCTTGAAGCGCTCCACCCCTGCACACCCTGGTCTTCCTGTCTCCGCTCCAATGCGGACCTCAGGGCCCAGGGCACCATGGCTTCAGGACCCCCAACCCATCACCAGCTGGACCCCACCCCTCCGGTTTCCTCCACACGCTCACCACACCCGTCAGTATCTCGCTTGTTTCCCGTCCGACCACTCACGCTCAACACCCGCCTCCTCCACTGCCATCCCCTGACAGCAGGGACTGGGGGCTCCATCCGCCAGCATGCGGGACAGGGCCCCGCGCAGGGCGAGGGTCAGCGAACGTCTGTGGGGTCCCCGAGCAAACCCATGCCCCCAGGTCGGCCCAGCACCCCGAGACCGAAGCTGAGGACGGGGCGTGCGGGACCCTCAGCTCACCGGAGCCTGTCCTGCCCACGATGCCCACCACCTCCTGGCTGCGGATCCTCAGGTTGATGCCTTTGAGGACGATGGGCGTGTTGTCCCGGTACCTCATCTCATAGTCCTGGAAGGTGATCTCCCCACGCTGCGGCCACCCGTGGGGACAGCTCACGCCTTCCATGTGCAAAGGAGCCTCGGGGACACACATCTGGTTTGTGAAGAGAGAAACAGAAATCGGCAGTTACCACCTTCCTCCGCCCCCCCACCGCCCACCCGCCGGCGCCAGCCGGGGGGGGTGTGTGAGTCACAGCAGGCCACCCTGCGTCGCGGGCCAGCCCCCGGCTGGGTGAGCGCACAAACACTCCAAATGGGGCTTCTCTCCCGCCACCTGAAAGGCACACGGTTTCCCCCCAAAGACGGAGAAGCCACACAGCCGGCCCCCTTGTCTCTGACAGAGAGAACTCTTTCTGATTTACTGTCTGAGGTCGGAGAGAAATGGGGTCCAGGGTGAGAATGGTGACAAGGGCGGCAGGCAAGCACGCCCCCTGCAGGGCGAGCTGGGCAGCTCAGGGCCCGCGGCAGACGCGACCCCGGGCGCGGTTTACCCACGCGTCTCACGGACGGGCGAGGAAACCGAGGCTCAGACCGCGCCCACGGCGAGCTTGAGGCCACACAGCCGGGGAGTGGACAGGCGAGGACTCCGGCCCAGGGCTGCCGGCTCCAAGGCCACAAGCCCCGTTGGGAGGAAAGGACGACGGAGAGGAAACCAGTTGCTCAGCGCGGTGTCACCGCAGCCCGCCACAGGGGGGCGCGCGTCCCAGCTGTGCGGGTCATGGGACCCAGCAGGGGCCTGGCGTCCGGGGGGCTCTGCCGGCCCCTGGCCGTGCGACCTTCGGCCAGATGCTCCGCACGGCCCAGCCTCGGCGTCCTCTTCTGGATGACGACCCGCATTCAGTCGACCTTCTACCAGGGGTTTCTGGCTCTGCTGACCGAGGCTGCCCTGCGGCCAGGCTCCGCTCGGTGGTGCCTCGGACGCCACGTCACTTAACCCGCGTAGGAGTCCAATGACGCGGCGACGGGGGTCCCTCCCGTTCCAGAGGGGGGGGGGGGGGGGCAGCGTCGGTTGTCCCCGGCTGCATAGCTGATTGGGGCGGCTCCAACGCCTGTGTGCTTTGCTACTGTGACATAGATAGAGCAGCAGCAAGGACTATTATTATTGTTGTTGTTGTTGAACTCGGGCAAACCTCTCGTCTATACAGAGGGGAGATCATTCCTTCTGCCCCCAGGCCCGCTGGCGCGGGGACGGATTGGTCGGTGTGAGCCAGTGAGTCTGGAAGGGCTTCGGAGAGGGAGCTCTCCCGGGAAGACAGGGGGTTTTCGGGGCGGGTAGCGGCCTGAGCCCCGGGCTGGCGCCAGGGCCAGACCGTGCCCACCTTCATGTACTGCAGCATCCTCTCCGCCGCCGTGAAGTGCGCCTCCGTCTCTGAGGCCAAGCGGCCCATGGCCTGGAAGTTGTTCGCCAGCTGGAAGGGAGGGCGCACGTCGGACTGGGTGGCCGAGGGGGGTGTGCCCAGGCTCCCCACGCTCCTGAGACCTGGTGCCGCCGAGCCCCCGGGAGCGGCGCGGTGCTCCCGAGTGGAGGCGAGCCGTGGTGGGCAGTTCCAGGTGAGAGCCCCAGGGACGCCTCCGTGCCCGAGGCCCTGGTGAGGGGCGACCCTCCCCGAGTGAGGACAGGGGACAGGGGATGGGGCCCCGTTCCCTCAGCCCTCGGGGACAACCCAGGGAGCGTCCTGTACGCTGCCAGGGGACCCCAGTCAGTCCTGTGCCGGGGCCCCGGGACCCGAGAGCTCGGTGACACGCCCTCGTGATGCAGTTCCTCGTCCCTGCCCCCCAAGGCCTGCCTGCCTGCCTTCCAGAAGCATCCCCTGGACAATCTGCCCGCACCCACGGCCTTGCTGTCAGGCTCTGCCTTCAGGGGAGCCCAGGCGAGGGAGTCCTGGGGGCTCCCCAGAACTGGCCGCACCACGGAGGAGGAAACGGAGGACGGGAAAGAGGACGGGACCCTCACGGCGCCCCCGGGAGCCCGAGCGGAGCTGGGAGGGGCCCTGCCTCCACGCTCCAGGCCTGGGCAGACAGGCCGTGCAGAGCGCTGGGCGACCCCTTCCCGGTGCGGTCGGTCACCAAACCCCGAGGCCGGGCTCCGCGCCCCTGAGAGCAGAGGACAAGGGCCTGCCCATCAGGAGAATCCCGTCCAATGGGGAGAAAGGACAGGTCGACAGAGAATGGTCCTCTCCACGATGCAGTCGACCTGGAGAGCCATCGGGGCCCAGGGGACAGCCACCCAGGCGGGGGTCGCGGGGAGGGCTCCCGGAGGAGTTGGCACTAGAGGTGCACTTTTACGGAGAGGTGGGAGTTAGCAGGTGAAAAGTGGGCGGGGCCAGGTGTTGCAAACAGGGGGCAAAGTGCTAAAGGTCATCAAATAGCAGGATGCACCCAGGCCCCGGAAGTCCAGGGTCCGGAACGGGGCGGGAGAGCCGTCCGTACATGAGAGAAGGGGGACCCTGTCATGGCGTGGCACTAGGCTGGGAAAGGAGGTCAAGGGTGGCTGGGGGACTGGCTCTCCTCCAATCAGCAGATCAGACACGCTGCCTGCCTAACCGATAGCTGAGCCCTTCTTTCTCCTGCTGTGTTCAGGCAGGCAGCGGTTGGGGGCTCCAGGGGGCCTGGGTAGTTCAAACCAGTCACATGAACCCCACTGCTGGAGTGCCAATAAAGCCTAAGGAAGAGTCAGGTAGGAGCATTCTGCAAAACTGCTCCTTGCTCTTAAAAAGGGACCTGTGGACAAAGCCGTCTCCTCTCTAGCCTTGGACAGATGTTGGATGAGGATGTGTAGGTTGGGGCTGCGGCAGCTGTTTTGTGGACTTGAGTAGATAGGCTGTGGATGCCAGACAGCACAGACACAAAACAACCACGGGTTCCTGCTAGGCCACTAAATTAACCAACAGAGCACAGCCCTGCCTCAGCCCTCCCGTCACATCAGGTAAGCACCTGGACTGCCACGGCCCCTTTGATTTGACTCTGTGGCTTCGTCTGGCAACCAGAAGGTTCTCCAGTATTTACTGAGGAGCCTCTCAGGGCTGCGGAGCAATGCAGCCTGAGGCTCCTGCTTCCCAACGAGGGACCGTGGCTTCCTGGAGCCGCACACAGCAGTCAGCCGGGGACCCATGCGGGCAGAGGAGAGAGTGTGTGTTGGGGTCATGGGGTCAGATTTGAGGGGCCTAGACGGCAGGGCAGAGCTCAGGAGGAGGCAGGGGGCCTCCGGGGGCCCTGAAACAGGCAGTGACGTCAGAGCCACTGAAACTGGAGATCGCTCTGGGGAGGGGGCGGAAGGTGGGAGGGGAGGGTTTTGAGGGCAGGGGGCAGGAGGGAAGGCAGGCAGGGAGGCTCCCCAGGACACGCATGGGGCAGGACAGCTGACCTCGAGGAGAAAGGGTGTACCCGGGGCTGCTATGTGGCCAGGCCAGGCCTGCAGGCGGAGCCCCTCCCTGGCCCCTGCGGGACGGAGCCAGGGGTTCCTGGGAGCAGGCGCCCTCTGGGACAGGAGAGCCTCTGCCCACGCTGCCCTGCGCCGGCTTGGGAAGGCCTTCCCCCCACCCTGGCCCTCCCCGCAGCCGGGGGCAGTTTCTGGCCTTAGCGACTCTTAGGTCCCCGGGGACACCCCGTGGCACCTCGCCCTGCATCCTGGAGGGCTTGGCAGCAGCCGCGCTCCAGGGCGTGTGTGCCCGCGTGTCGGGGACCAGGACGGAGACCCTCAAGGCTGCCGCCGGCCGTGGGGACACGCGCTCTCACAGCCGTCCCCTCTCCTCGCGTCGGGGAGGGTGCAGGTCTCCCGGGCGTTTCCCCCACTCTGACCCGCACGCTCACGCACACTCCTCCCCGGGCTGGGAGGCGTCACCTCCCTTTGGCAGGTGAGGAGTCCCGGGCAGGAGCATAACACACTTCCCCAAAGTCACGCTGCAAATGGGGGCCAAGCCTGGGCCGACGCCGCCCATCCGAGACCACACGCTCTGTACCACTCCGCTGTGCCCCTCAGCGCGTGATGAGGGCACCGTGGAGCAGAGGCCAGTGGGCGCCCAGCCCAGCCCAGCGCCAGCCGAGGTCCGGCTCCCAGAAAATCCCACGGTGGACGCACCGTGTGGCCCGTGCGCCAGGGAAGGGCCTGCGCACACAGGCGTGGGTGGTGCCGGGTGCGTGTGCAGACGTGCGTTTGCTGCGCTGCCTCGCCCAGCAGCAACACGGAGCCCTTGGCTCGCCCAGAAGGAGGCGCCAGCACTGGGGCGCTCAGCTCTGAAGCCAGTTGGAGAGGAAGCTGCACGGCTCAGGGGACGGTTCATGAACTCTCCGGGCGGTGGGGGCCGGGGGTTTCAGGGACCGGGACCCGGCAGCCTGGGCTCTCGGAGGTGGCTGCTGAGCCGGCCTCTGGCCTCGAAGCCCTTCAAGGGCAGACAGCCCTTCCGCAGGAATCTGTGGACGTGAACCCTGACCACCCAGTCCCCACTCGCCCCCAGAGCCCCGGGAGGCAGGCAGACCACCACATCAGACCACCCCCCCTCCAGGCAACCTGGCTTTAAAAGTAGATCCCAGGCCCCGCCCAGCCAGGACTTGACTCCGCACCGAGCTGGCCTGGGAGCACTGGGACCCCTCCCCGTGTCACCTCCCCCGTTGACTCAGACAAGTTTGCAGGGCGTGACCGGTGACGGGACAAGAACCAGCCAGGCAACCGAGGGGGTCAGCGTTCTCGCCCTGGCTCTGCTTCTAACGCTCCGTCTGTTCGAACGACTCCTTTCCCTCCCTGGGCCTCAGTTTCCCCGTCTGCGCAATAGAGGGCTGGCTTCCCCTTCGATGCCAATATTCTATGATTCCATGTGACACCTTTAAATACAGACTTCCCAGTTCAGAAGTGACGAGGAAGCAGCAACAGATGCAGGAGGCCAAGGTCACGGTCCCTAAGATCACATGTGGCCCAAGGTGTGGCCACAATCCCGTGCCCGGGGGCCTCAGGCTGAGCGCCCTGCCTCACCTGCAGGATGAAGCTGAGAGCCATGGCCTTATAGGGGTAGGAAGCAGAGGAAACGCCGAAAGCCACAAACAAGGCCACGGCCAAGGTCACCAGGTTGATCGTGAGCTCCATCCTCAGCGCCAGCCATCGTGTGGCGGACAGGAACATCAGCAGGTAGTTACTCTGCATGTCGATCAGCCTTTTAAACCTGAGGGAGAAAGGACCGCCTGAAAGCCACGCACACACGTGTGTGTGTCTGCCCCAAGGCTTCCCAAGGGCGGGCACTGGCTGCGTCCCCCACCCCAGCCAGCGCCCACCCACACAACCTGACCTCTCTCTGGGGGACTCCTCCCTACCCCTTTCCCAGGCCACGGAGTCGACCTGACCCCACATCTGCGAGTAGGGCTCTGGGCAACGTAGGCCTGTCCACACACGCTCCTCCCAGCCTTGGTGTCAGGTTCAAGGGCGGGTAAGTGGCCCTCGGGGGGCCGAGGAGGGGGAGTGGTGAGTCCTGGGATCTGTGAGCGAGGGGAGGCCCGACTCCGTCCTAGCCACCCCCGAGCGGGGCTGTGTGTGCCTGGGCCGCCGAGTGTCTCCAGTGGGTGCTGAGCACCACCTGGGCTCCCGGGGCCGACGGCCCGAAGGTGTCGCCCCAAGGGCCCCTCAGCCCTGCTGCCTGCACCGCCCTCGAGGGCTCTCGCCACCACCCCTCCGATGTGCCACCAGGTGACTGGGCTCGCGCCGTCTCCCATGCCCACAGCGCAGCAGGCTCCGGAGCTGGCTCAGACGCCGCCTCCTCCTGAGAGCCTTCCCTGATATCCCCCGCAGGCCGCCTCGTTTGCCCCCGAGCCCGTCTGGCGCTTCACCTGCCCGTCTCCTCGGCTGTCTGTCGTAGTCAGGGAGCCCTGGGTTATTACGAAAATAGGCCCTAGTGGGTGTCTGCTGCCTTCCTCCTGTGTGTGAGCTTCCTGTCGGTCAGGGCAGACCGCGTGGGGTCCGTCTTTGCAAGGAGCTAAGCTCAGAGGGCACGATGAGCCCCCGGCAGCCACCACTGGGCTTTTGTTTGTTTGTTTCAGCCGACAGTTTAGGGGGCAAATCGGCGCGTGTGAACAGTAATGGAACTCTGTTCCTTAGAAAGCTCTCGTCCCTTCCTCTTCTCAGAAAATGAGACTCCTGTTTGGAAGAGGAAGGGAAAACCAGGAGAGCAGCGCGGCCCCAGAGAGACTTGTCCCTGCCACCCTACGACTAGAGGCGTCCGCACCCCCCCCCCGGGGGTCAGGGTCACAGACATTTTCTGTGTCGCTGTGCGTGTCGTTCCTCTGCGGGTGGTCTGAACAGAGGCGTCGCGGGAGGCTCGGAGGAACACACGGAGCAAAGCCAGCGTTTCCCTGGTCCTCCTGCAGATGGCGCTGTTCCCGGGGCTCTCCGCACCCTGCGCCCGCCGCCCCCACCCCCACCCCCACCCCCGGCGGCGGCGTCAGGACTCACTCGCTGATGAAGTCTTCGGTTTTCCCGTAGACGTGGATGGAGCTCAGGCCCTGCAGCGAAGTGAGGATGTGGGAGAACAAAGGGGAACGACTGTAGTTCTCCAGCCTCTTGAAGACGTTGACGGCCCTCTTGAACTTCCTGCATCGAGAGGGACAGGGAGTGGCCCGGGCCGTCCGCCGCGGGGACCACCCAGGTCTGGCTGGGCCCCCACCTCGAACCCCCAGTCGCGAAGCCCATCGGTAAGCACGAGAAAGCCCCTCACGTGTGACCGATGAGGCACACCACTATGAGCACGACGCTGATCAGCAGGATAAACAGGGACACCACGCTGGACACCGCCAGGTTGAGGACCACCAACACGAACAGCGTCAGGAACTCTTCTGCCACCATGGGCAGCAACTGGTCCAGCTGGTCCAAGTCCCCCACGAAGCAGTTCAGGAGCCGGCCTGTGGGCGTCGTGTCGAAGAAGCTCGCGGGGCTGCCGGTGACCTGCGGGGACCAGGGTGCCGGGTCCTGAGCGGAGCTGCGGGCCTCACCCAGGCGCCGCGCGGCTGGAGCCCCGCCTCCAGCAGGGGGCGCTTCGCCCCACCCGCTCTGACCTGCCTGCATCCGCCTGGTGGCGCCGCGCCCCCTTGCGCCCATGTGACACTCTGGGAAAGGCAAAACTAGGGAGACAGCCCAGGGATTGGTGGCAGCCAGGGGTGGGAGGTGGAGAGGAAGGAGCAGGTGGGCCGGGGGGAGGGGGGGGCCTTAGGGCAGAGAAAATAGTCTGCACGATACTACGTGGCAGGTCCACGTGGGCGTACCTTCCTCAAAACCCTAGAACGCACAGCGCGGAGAGTGAACCTTAATGGCAACAGTGAGCCTCCGTTAATAACACAGCAATAATAGACCCGCGCTGGCTCCCCGGCTGTGACAGATGCCCGCACGGCTGCAGGAGGTTAGTGGGGGGGGGGGGGGGGGGGCTGCTGAGGGGCGAGTGAGAACTCCCTGTCCCTTTCACTCAGTGTCTCTGAAACCAGAAACTGCTCAAAAAGTGAAATCTAGAAAGAAAAAGAGAAGCCCAGGTCGAGTCCAGCCTGCGGCCAGGCCCCTACCCGGTGTAAGAGCTGGTTGTGCAAAGTGGTGGACGCCTTCCGTGTGACCTTGGTGAACACCAGCGAGGAGCAGCACCCCACTAAGGTCAGGGCCAGGGTGCTGAGGCCAAACACCATCTCATAGAAGGACAGGTCAGGGTTGTCCAGGATGTCGCCTGGGTCCGCGGTGGTCACGTTGGCCTCCCGGCTGCTGTTGGTCTTGGGGAGGGGACAGGGACGCGGCAGGATGACGCCTGTGTTTGGTCTCCGCCCCCGGCCCTGACACAGAGGTCCTGCAGCCCTCGGCATTTCCCCACACGGGGTGGGGCTGCGAGTTTCTTTGGCTCCAGAACTTGGACTCTGACTCTGGTTCCCCATACAGAAGTGTCTGAGCCCCCTGGTGTCTCCAGAACAGTAAGAGAGACTTTGTATCTGATGGGCCAGCAGGGGGCTGGGGCCCCGCCTGGCCTCAGGGTGCAGCTGGTCGCCAGGAGACCAAGCCATCAGTAAACACCTGGACCCTCAGCCCCACCTCAGCCTCGTGCCAGTGGGGGAGGGGCTGGCGATGTCACTAATTGCCTGTGTGACCCAGGCACACGAGCATGGATTCCAGCGGCTTAAGGTGTGTCTGTAGGAGGACCCCAGCCCCCCAACTAAAACGCCCATCCGAGAAAGCCGAGGGGTGCCCCGAGAATTCCCTGGTGGTTCCAGCCAGCACCTCGCACGCTCCCCTGAGCTGCCTCTCCCCACTCACCGAAAAGGGTCCGGGGTGGGCAGGCTCCAGCCCGCTGGCATTGAACGACACCTCCCCTACAGGTGTCACTTCTCTGACTGCAGAGCCCCGCCCACCCGCTCCCTCCTGCTCCCTCTAAAACCCCAGCCAGAGTGGAGCTCAGCCCTTCCGCCCGCCGCCCGAAGTGACCGGATAAAACCTGTTTTCCCTCCTTCGCTACGTTTCTCTTCCATGCGGCCTCCCACCCACGGGCACCCACCCAGGGCAGGGCCAAACACTGCCCCCCGAGGACACGGTCCCTGGGGTGGCATGGAGAGCAGACTTGGGGAGGTGCCAGCGGACCGAAACCTCGTGCTTTTGTCCCCAAAAGTCTGCACGGGTGACGGCTCATTTGGGGAACACCGGTTAGAGCCAGGACAGAGCAGCCCCGGACGCCTCCTCCCAGAGGCCCTCCCTGGGGTTCCCCGAGTCATCTCCGCACTGGTGGCCCCGGGCAGCTCGTGGGGTCCCCAGCCTGTGCTCTGGTCATCGGAGAAGCCGCTTGCTCCCACCACGGCACTCACCCCTGAGCCCTGCTCCATCCAGTAGCTCAGCCACCAGAAGTTGAAGACCGTGAGGAAGACGAATGTCACCATGACCAGGAAAACCAAGAGGCAGACGACGTACCCTGCAGGGCGAGGGGCAGTGACACGGGCACCCCGAGACTGTGCACAGCAGCTGCGGACAAAGCCACTCATCCGCCCCAGGCCCTCGGCTCTCCCCGACCCCCTCCCATCTGCCTGGGACACCGAAAAGGACCAGAAACAGCTGGGCTCTGAGATTGGACAGCCCTGGGTTCAAATCCTGGCTCTGCTTCTTACAAGCGGTGTGATCCCAGGCAAGGCACCAGATGCCAGTGACCCGCCACTTCCTCAGCTGGGAAATGGCAACAGTAGTCACAGCAGCCTCCAGGGTTGCTGTGACAAGGACATGGGATGATCTGGGTCCTGGCTTGAGCCCCGTATCCGGCCCACGAGCAGCGTCCTGGAGAAGCCAGCTCCCCCTTATGCAGGGCCTGGGGCTCAATTTTCAAAATAGCGACACCAGCCCCCACTTCTGCGGTGCGAGCTCTTGTGTGTGACCCGCCAGAGGTGGCCCCCCACACGCGTGCCGCTTCTGAGTTAGGGGTTCCTCCCCCCACCCCCCATTCACTGAGTCTCCCAGAGAAGACCCACCTCTCACAGAGTTCCCAAGTCGGGGGGCGTGAAAAGTTGCCACAGAGTCAGAATTGCTCTCAGAATCTCATAAGTCACTCGAAGAATACAGACCTGGGCCCCGGTTTGGGGGATTCTAACGGGGTGCCGTGGTGCGCACATGGATTGGACAGCCCACGGGTCCCAGGACTCCGGGGCTCTGAAATTTCTCAAAGCCACCCGCCTTCAGAAATGCAATCTAATGCCATCGCAGTAAAAGCTGCACCCCGTCCCAGCATGCAACGGGCCTGACGGGTTCCGTCCTGCTCCATCTCTCCACGCTGCTAAGAACTCAGCCCAAGCGAGTGTGTAGCCCTGCAGCTTGGAAATCGCCGGAATGCGGACAACTGCGCTAAATACCATGCTCCCTCAGATCTCGAATCCGGGTGCTTCGGAATCGGGGCCTCGGGCCCTGAGAGGCCGCCCTTCCGGGGTCAGCCCGTGCCTGGAGCTGGCAAGTGACCCCCGTGGGCCCGCCCACAGCCCACACACCCCGCGGTCTCACTCGTCACGCTCTCGCCCACCACGCCAGGGATCCCCCTGCCCTGCACGCCCCAGGGCCAGCTACCTGACAACGAGGGGACACCCCGAGAGCCCAGAGCCTCCCGGAACCACTCCGGCCGTCCAGCCGACCCTAAGCTTGCTCAGTGTATCCGCCCTGCCTTGGCCGGCTGTTTCCCACGAAGACCCCAGGAGGGGCTCTGGGCCACGCTCTCCCTGTGCAGCCCCCGGCCGCCTGACCGGCGGAGGGGCCTCCCCACGGGGCTCCACACGGCCTGGCACGCCGGCTGTTTCTGGGGACCCGTGAGCACACACCTCTTCCTTCGAGACTGTCACTCCTAAGTCTGCGTGTCTGACCCCACCCGCACAGGACAAACCCGGGTCCATCGTAACGCAAGGATGCCCGGAAGCAGCTCCCAGCACGGACTGGGAGGGCGGGGCTGCCAGAGCTGAGGGCGGCCAGGACTGTGTGAGGACCACGGCTCCTCTGTGCCGCTGGACCGCACGTGGCCTCGCGGGGCAGGGCTGGTCCCACAGAGCCCGGGCTGGGCAGGGGGCAGCCGACAGACCGCACCTCCAGCTGCCTGGATGTAGTCACGATAGACACGCCACCTCAGGGACCCTTCTTTTATCTCCTCCTTCGTGGTGAGCTGGTTCTCCAGCCCTGGGGGTGGGGGAGAGAAGAAGGAACCGGTGTGGTCGCAGGCTCCGTCCCGCTGCACGGGGGGCTCCTGCAGACCCGCCTGCTCCTGCCTCCCCCGCCCCCTTTCCCAGTTCCCTCGCCTCCTAGCTGCTGTGTGCCACCCCGCCTGACCCGAACTGGCTGGCTTTCCACAGAGCACTCTGGACTCGAGTCTGGAAAGGCAGGGTCCACCCCCAACTCTTCAGTGAACCCTGGAGGGCCTGGAGCCCCCCCCCCCCACCCCGACGGCTAGATGGACTGAGAGAGGCAGGTGGAGAGAGTGGGGAAAGCAATGACCTTGGACCTGGAAACTGGGTTCCAGCATTGTCCCCAAAGGCTGGGCAACCTCAAGCAGATCACTCAACCTCTCTGCGTCCACATCCGAAAACTGGGAGGAAGGGTCCCTGCTGCAAGACGCTTCTCGGACAGCCCCCGCCCCCCAAACCTCTGCGGCACCCGCCCGGGGCAGGTTCTGGGCCCAGAGCAGGGCTGGGGGCCGGTGCCTGGAGACGCCAGCAGGGGGTGCTGACGGCAACCACCCGGGAAGCAGCACGTGGAGAAGGTCTCCTATCTCTGCTAGATGCCCCTGGTCTCCCTACAAGAATGCCCCACGTCTCCTGGGGGAGAAGGGGCTCCTCCTGGAAGATTTGAATTTTGAGGGGAATTATACCAGCAAGGAAAATATTCGGGGTAGGTTTCCTTTCTCTTCCTTCTTTTAAAGATTGTATTTATTTATAGAGAGAAGGGGAGGGAGGGGAAAAGAGAAAGAAACATCCGTGTGTGGTTGCCTCTCACGCGCCCCCTACTGGGGACCGGCCCACAACGCAGGCCTGCGCCCTGACTGCGGACCCTTTGGCTCGCAGGCCGGCATGCAGCCCACTGAGCCGCACCAGCCGGGGCCAGCGCCGGTTTTCCCGGATGGATTCCGCACCTGCGCCGGCTCCGGAGCCCCGGCGGAGGCCCGGCGCTCCAACGTGACTCTCCATTCTGTGCTCTCCGCCCTCGCCTTCCAGCTAGTTTTCCGCCCCCCTCGGTTTCCGTCCGCCACAGCCGAGGCCGCGCCGGGCGACAGGGGCCTGCGAGGGGCCGGTCTTCTCGGCACCTGACCTCCTGTAACCTCCGCGCTGCAAAGTCAGCCCTGTGACCTTCCCTGGTTGTGCCAGGGAGGGGTCGGAGAGGTTAGGCCGCTGGCCGAGGTCGCACAGCTTTGCAGGCGGCAGGTCCCCAACGCCGACCCGGAGCGTGTCTCACTTTAAAACCGGGGTCTGCCTGTCCCGCTGCGCAGGCGGGCGCAGAAAGGAGCGACTGGGCCTTGAGGGTCCGGGCGGCGGGGGCGGGGCCCAGGGCCGTTCCGATTTAGTTCCTTTGTTTTCCACGTTTGCTTTCCACAAACGCGGGATGATTGGCAGTCCAGATGCGGCGTTTTCCACGCAGGCCACTTGGAGCCAAAGCGATCCCCATCCCACCGCACCCCCCATAGCACTCACGTCCTGGACCCTCTGGCCTCCTGACCCGCACCCCCCGGCCCTCCACCCGTAGGGCCCTGCAGCCTGCTGTGTGCATGGTGTCCCGGACCCCCGACCACGAGGGTGGTGGCCCAGCCTGGGGCCTCCGGGGGGGCCCGGCCAGACACAGGGACGTTCCGGCCTGTCCCCAGCCTGCTTACCGGCACTGTCACTCTGAGAATCTTCCTGGCCGAGGGCCTGGGCCTGACCTGGGCCCTGATGTTCTGCAGCCGCCTCTGCCACATCCTGAAACACGTCCTGGGGGGAGGCAGGACCGTGAGCGCCGGGGTGCTCCCACCTGCGGGGCATGGGCTGCGGGAGCAGTGGGGGGTTGGGGCGAGTCACCTGC
Organism: Phyllostomus discolor; assembly: GCF_004126475.2. NCBI lineage: Eukaryota > Metazoa > Chordata > Mammalia > Chiroptera > Phyllostomidae > Phyllostomus > Phyllostomus discolor. The sequence goes on from NC_040914.2 coordinate 48,144,803, forward strand.
TTGTCTTCCCCGTGCATCTTCTGGATGAGGTGGGCATACTGCCCCTTCTTCTGGACTAACTCCCTATGAATCCCTCTCTCGGAGATTTCACCACCTTCCAGCAAGATGATCTGGTCACAGAACTGTAAAAACTGAAGAGTCAGAAGGAATGAGGTTTTCAGGGTGTGGACAGGGATGTCCGACTTCGCTATTCAGAAGGAAAACATAGATTCGCCTTGTGATAAAGTATCGTGATGTCATGCCGGACAGCCCCAGGTAGCGGCAGTGACTGGAGGTTCGGGGGACACTCCTAAAATGTTGGGGTGCAGGCTGGGATGCGGGTTGTAGACCAGTACGACCCCTTTGGAAAATAATTTGACCGCCTCTAGTCAAACGAGAGGTTTCTGAAGAATTACAAACCAGCAGTCAAACTGTTAAAACCCTGTCCTAAAACAAACAAACAAACAAAAAAACCTCTCAGGAGCTCACAGAGGGACCCGGAGACTGGCGCACACTGAAGCATTTTTTTTGTAAAAGTGAAAAACGGGGAGCAAACCCCAAATGTCCGCCTTAGAGAAACACACCCCAGGGGTATGTTCCGGCGCTGGAGCACCTCACCAGGGAGAACTCAGGTTCCCCGCGCCAACAGGGGAGATCTCAGAAATGCGGTGCTCAGCGAAAAGGTGGACTAACCCAGGACTCGGAGAGTAAAATATCAACTGGACGAAGATTTAAATGGATGCGGGAAAGGAGATGAGACTCCGTCGGGCACAAAGACCCACGTATGTGTGGTAAAGGGACGAAGACACACCAGGAGCCATGAACAGCGAAGCCGGGAACGGTGGGAGGGGCCGGAACGCCCCCTGGGAGGACCCGTGTGTGATGAGGTCCCCTGGGGGCCAGATGCGTGGGTTGTTATTAGAGTGCTTCCTAAAGCTTTTTTGTGTGTCTTACATATTCTACCCCAGAAAAAATCGTGAAGCCGAAATGCAAGATGAAGAGGGAGAAATAACAATAATGGGTTAAGGCCGAGACCAAATAGGAAACTACCCAGCAGGAAACACCTGTGAGAGGCAGCCCCGGGCTCGGCGTTGCACTTGACCCAAGAACGGGACACCTGGGGCGTCCTCCCCTGAGGGTCATTGTTTCTCCACCAGCGCTGGCCCACCCAGATGTTTGGTTGTGGTTGTTCCCAGCCTGTCTTCTTCATAGGGAGAGCAAAGGAAGTCCAAGCTGTTTCCGACACCCCCTGCATTTGGGGGTCCAGTCCGAACTGAAAGGGCAGCTGCTATGAGGTGGTCATGAAGTCACAACCGGGAAGGGCGGTCACCTGCAGCTGGTGGGTCACCAGGACGACCGTCTTGCCCCGGAGCGTCTTCTTAATGCACTGCTCGAAGATGTGCTTCCCCACGTGGGCGTCCACGGCCGACAGGGGGTCGTCCAGCAGGTAGATGTCGTGGTCGGAGTAGACGGCGCGGGCCAGGCTGACCCTCTGCTTCTGGCCCCCCGAGAGGTTGAGGCCCCGCTCCCCGATCTGCGGACGGGGCCAGAGGCACCGCGTCTAGCAGGGAGGCGCAGCCGGGCGTGCTCACGCCAGCCCAGCGGGCAGACGGGGCAGGCTGAACCCCCACCGCACGTATGCCTGGGCACCCCATGATTTGGCATCCCTGGCATTTGAAAAACGAGTTTCAAAGTTGGCGTCGTGGCCGGTGTCCCCCCGTGGGTGACCGCACAGAGAGGGTGTGGCCAGTGCATACAGTGGAACCCCACTCAGCCACAGCAAAGGGTGCGGTCCCGCCATTCGCCGCAACAGGGGTGGGCCTGGAGAGTGCCCGGCCAGCGAGGGGAGTCGGACGGAAAAGGGGCAAAAACACGTGGTTTCACGCGCAGGTGGGGTACGGAACAGAAAGCAAAAAATAAATGAGCACAACTAACGAATGCGTGCGTGGACACGACAGGACAGAGGCTCTCGGAGGGAGAGGGGGTGGGGCGTCTGCAGCCCCCCGAGGCAGTGCCCCCAAGTCGCCGGAGCAGCGCTTTGCGCAGGGCAGGGGGCGCACAGGCCGTGCCGTGGTCGGGCAGTAAAACCGAGACCACCACCCCGCCTCTACCTCACCGGGGGGGCGTCTGTGGGGCGAAGGCGGCCGCAGGTGTGAAAGGTGGTGAATTAGCCGGAAAACGCAAGTCAGAAGTCAGAACCCACATCGGCCCTCTGGGGCCGTGGCGGGTGTGCCGGCCCCCCGGGCGAGGGGAGTGGGGGCCTGGGGGGGCAGTCGGGTGGGGGGCCAAGGGGGCGGGCGGGAGGTTTCTTATCTCCTCACTTTTCCCTCCTGATGGGGAGGCTCTGCTGTAGCAGCTCAGGCTGCTCTGTGAAGAAGCTGGGGTCCCCAGGCTTTCTTTCCCCAGGGAGGCAGCTGGGGGACCCCGGAACATCCCCGCAGAACTGGGAGAGGCCCACCTCGCACTCACCTCTGTCATGTCTCCGAAGGGCAAGATGTCCAGGTCGCGGTCCAGGGAGCAGCAGCGGATCACCCTCAGGTACCTGCCAGGTTGGGGGGCAGAGGGGACAGGGCGGGGGGCCCTACGCTGAGAGGGTCCGGTTTGGTCCCCTGTGCGCTGGCTACCATGGGGCGGGGCTCTATGCACGCCCTCCCATCTTTTTCTGCTTTCAATCTAATGCGGATACTTCGTGAATATTTGAGCAGAACAGAAAGAAGATACGGTGGGAACTCGTCTCTCTCAAGTCTTTGACCTCCAGGGGCTTCTCTTAGAAGCCGCACCACCCTTGCGCTCTCTCGTGTGTTTATTGAGAAGCGGCCTCTCCCTGTCTTTCTGCGCAGCGAGCACAGGCTTCTGCCACCCTGATGCCGCCACTTGGCCACGCCGTAAAGGTTTTAGCCCGTGCTCCGGTGGGGACACTTGGGTTCTTTCTGCTCATCTGCTCCTGTGGTCAGTGTGCCGTGAGGACACTCTCGCCCACGGGGCTTGGTGTGCGAGGGCGAAACCATCTGCCCACTGAGCACCCGGTGTGGCTGAGCTGCTGTGATTTTGCAGAGGTGTTTCCACACGGGCCTGTGTCGTGTCCGTCTGAGGGCAGAGCCACGGCCGGAGGAGACCGGGCGCCAGGGGCCAGGGCAGGAGGACAGTCCCAGCCAGAGACCACAGCCCCAGACTGGCTGCAGAGACACAGCCAGAGACGCTGGGAGGAACCCGGGAGAGGGGAAGGGGGTGGGGCTTCCCAGGGCTGGTGACCAGTGAGACGGGAGGGAGCTGAGGAGGGGCCGGCAGGCTGGCTGCAATGTCATTACACTGCACTGGGCAGTTGGGGGGCTGGGCAAAAAGGGGGTTCACCAGTTGGTGTTGGGCCCGGCCTCGAGGAGGCCGCCGGACATCCAGCCGCAGCTGGCCAGTGCCAACACCTACGCGTCTAGGCCCCTGGGGCTGCTCCCGAGGGGGCAGGGGCAGATTGCAGCACTGAGCCAAGAATCCACGGAGGCCTGTGCCCCCCAGCCAGAGGCCAGCGGTGACATTCGGACCCCCCTCTGAAGAGACCTCACTGCGATTGCCACGTGACTGGTCCCGGCAGGTGCCCCCGGCGCCCAGGGAGGAGAGGCCCCCAGGCCGTGGCCCCAAAGGCGACCCCTCCACACTCACAGCCTCATCCCCTGAGGGACTAGCCCTGAGACCTAGAGGTCAGGAGCGAATCGGCACAAAGCTTTAAACGAACCCTTTGGACGGCGAAGGTTATTTTGGTCCCGATAATAACGTAGTGAAACATTGAAATTTCTGAAAGCGACTGGGTTCCATGCCGGCCATTCCAAACGCCACCAGCTGCGTGCCTTTGCGCCAGTTAGCTAACCTCCTGGGGCCTCACTGGCTCCCCCGGGAAACGGATGTGATGAGAACCTGTCTTTCACGGCCAGGAGGACTGAGGGCCAGGCCTGCCCGTGGGCTCGAGGAACATCGTAGCTTTAAATTACACCCCCCCCACCCCGAGCCCCTCCCCAGAGGCTCACCAGGCTTCCTCGAACTTCCTGCCCATGAGGATGTTGTCCCTGATGCTGCCCGGGACGATCCAGGCCTGCTGGGGCGTGTAGGCCAGGCGCCCGTGCACCCCCACCGCGCCCTCCAGCAGGTGCATCTGCGGGACGGGGAGCCCAGCCTCAGCATGACCGGCCCTGGGGACCCTGGGGCCGGGCCGGGCCAGACCCTGTGTCGGTGGCCGAACACCCCAGGCTCTCTCCCCTCTGACGTCCCAGCCCCTCTGGGGCCGCCCCGGCACTCCCCAGAGCTGCTGCTGATGTGACGATGTCAGGGAGGTGAGAGGGGAAACGGCCCTCAGGGTTGGGGCTCCACGAGGAGGTGGCTAGCGGGACAGCGTCATCGTCTCTGCCGCTAAAAATAGTCCCGCAAAGTACGTGTCTGCACAGACGCGGCTGGGGGGGCGGGGCGGGGCGGGGCGCAGCGAGTGCTGCAGACCGGTGTCTGGGCACTGGGTGTGCGGGTCTTCAAGGCGGTGGCTCCGCCCACTTTTCTGAGCGCTCGGTTTACAGACGCCGGGTTGAAAAGGTAGAGACCTCGGCCCGCACGACCTCACCCCGGCCCAGGGCCCAGCACCCCAGCACCCCGTATGGCTTTCTCTCTCTCATCCTGGGCACCCTGCTCCTGATATGGAAGAACAGATCTTTCAAGTGACTTCTTTCTCTTCTCCTTGCTTGGCGTGAAAGCGGCTGGGGCCTTGGCAGAGGAAACAACCCCTGGCCACGGAGGAAGGCGGCCCTGAACAGAAGTTCAAGGTCAGCTGCCGGGAAATGCAGCTGTGATGAGAAGCAAGGCTCCGACCACCTCCGGGCGGGGGACCTGGTTTCAGCCCTGGGCCCAGGCCTTCCCCACTCCGTGACCTTGGGCAGGGCGCCTCTCTGACGCCCCTCCCCCCGGGGGCCCACACAGCTGCTTGCAATTAATCGAGACAAACGTTTGGTTGGCTCAGACCCCTCTGAGGAAGGAAGTGAGGGAGCCACTCTCTGGGGGGACTTGAACTTGGGTGGCCCTGGTCTGCCTGAGGGTGGACAGGCACGGTGAGGGGTCACTCACCTCCCCCAGGATGGCCGACAGCAGGCTGCTCTTGCCGCTCCCTGTGTTGCCACAGACCCCTAGCACGGTCCCCTGCAAAGCCAAGGAGGACGGACAGGCGTTGGGACAGCACAGCGCTCCCCTCACCCAGCGGGGTCTGTTGTTTGAGCACGGTGACAAACAGAAAACGGAATAACCACACACACACCCCCAAAGCCCCTCAGACCAGCAAAGCTCAGGAGGACATGTGCGGCCAGTCTGCCGTGGCGGGGTGGGACCGCCACAAAGCCAGGCAGTCCGGGGGGCGGGGCGGCACAGAGGAACTGACGGATGGGCGGTCCTGTTAGGGGCAAACCCACAGTCCAGTCCTGCCTGCAGTCTGCGCTGCGGCTCTGGGCACGCCGCTGAGCCCCTCGGCTCCTCCGTTTCTCCAGCTGTGAGGTGGGGCGGCAGAGCCGGCCTGCACCCACTCGCTCCCTCCCTCACGCCTCCATCAGGCAGTCAGCCGAGTGTCTTCCAGGTACTGAGGAGTGAACAAGAAGCTCTCACTGGGCTTACATTCTGGTGGGGAGGGGGACACCGTGACACAAACAAGCACCCACACGAGCCGTGGCAGGTGGTGAGAAGCGGCAGGAGCCAGATGAGAGTGGCTGCTGTTTCAGACAGTCGGGGGTCAAAGCGACTGGGGGTGGGCTGGCTGAGGGGCTTGATGTGTGTGAGCAGCAACTCATGGCAGGTGCCGCTGCTGCTGGGACCCAGTGACCAGAAGGAGCAGAACACAGGAGGGCCTGGAGATGCTGTGGGAACAGCAGGCGCAAAGGTCCAGAGACAGGAACGAAGCCGGCTGCCGGCACGCAGGGCCGGGGTAGGGGTGTGCGGACAGTCAGAGGGAGGAGGAGGCGGCAGCAGGTGGGCAGGGTGCTCAGCGACCCGGGATCCCTCCCGTGTGCAGTGTCACCGAGGCGTTGAAGCAGGAGAGAGACCTGCACGGGCGTGTGCCTTAAAGAGATCCCTCCGCGTGTGGTGCGTTGGAAAAGGGCACAGGGGAGCGGAGAGGCTCACTGGGGGCTCCTGGAGGAGCTGGGAGCGGCGTGGCGGGGGCCGGGGGCTGGGGCGCTGGAGGGCGTTGGAGGGCGCTGGGTGGGAGGTGGCGGCTCTGAGGTGTGGAGGGGGAGCCGACCGTTGTCAAGGACGAGTCAGGCTGGTGGGAGGGAACGGAGGGATTGGACTTTGACTTCCAGGTCCTCCGCACCGGCTCCCGGGAGGGGAAGGAGGGGCGAGGCGGTCTCGTTGTGTTGGGAATGATGGTGATCCTTGCAGAGGAGAAAGTACATGAATCGCCAGTTGAGTCTGTGGCTTGGAGGAGGCTTCAAGGGTGCAGAAAGCCGCTCGGAGACAGAGTTTAAGGTGGCGGGCCGCAGGGGACCGCCAAGGGGGGGAGCAACATGGGTGACAGCTGTTAGATGGTGCCGTCTGTGGTTACTAGAGGCTGACCCTGATTCCTATTGAACACAAGCGTCTATTCAGGCACCTCTACCCTGAGATGTAGCTCAGTGTCTACAATTCTACAAGCTCTCCTGGTATCATTCTTATATGTCTATGTTACCTGACACAAGGCATGAACAGACCACAGAGAAGCGCAGGGCAGAAGCAAGTGAGCACGGAGCAGGGAAGCCGGCCCTTGCCAGTATGACTCAGAGAGGAGGCCAGGAAGGGGGGTTCATAGGCGGGGCGGGGCTTGGCACATGCCAGGAACTTGTTGCTAGTGTGATCTCCTTCCCCATCCCTCCCCGTGTCCTCAGTCCCTCCGAAGACCAGCAGGCATGCAGCCTACTCTTCCAGGTTTTTCCATTACAGAACAATTTCAGATGGCCAACTAGTTCACACTAAAGTGTGAAAGACTGCCAGTGTGTGCCTTCCATGAAAACTCTGTTGACCTCAGGCCCCAAAAGCCTGGCAGACAGCCTGCCCACACGGCCAGGAGGAGGTTACCTTTGACACCACCAGGTTTATCTTGCAAAGCTCTGGGGCCAGGCTCTCCCCTTTGCCCTCTGGCTCGAGGGCACCCAGACGTGGCTGGGCCCTGGCTGTCCCCTTGGGGGAAGCGTGCCCATTCCTCTCCAGCTCCAAGGCTCTGCTGGCAACCGCAGGGCAGGTCTTCCTCCAGGACAAGGTGGCGTCCTCCAAAACCAGCGCTTTGCTGGGGTCTTCCAGGGCCTGGACGTACAGATCGGGGCTCTCCTGCAGGAAGAACCTCTGTGCAGACAGAAGAAAGGGGGAGAGGAGGAACTGGGGTCCCCACTCCAGCAGGAATGCGGACCCCCTTGGCTGGACAGGCCCGGAACCAGTTTATGAACTCACAACCAGGGAAAGTTGGAAAAAACTACCATCGATGGAGAGGAGGCTCATTCACAGCTGAACACGCCCCGCCCCGTCCATGGTTTTCCAGGACCGGGGCAGCCGGGACCCGCGCCTGTCTCTGGGGTCCCGCCCCCCGCCGGCTCAGCCCCCCGCAGGGGCGCACCAGGGGGCTCCGTGCCCTCCAAGCACCGCCTGTAACCACTGACCCCACGTCCGGGGAGGAACGTCTGGAAGCCGAAGGCAAACACCACCCCGTGCCGAGGGCCGCACCGCTGGCCCCACGCCCTCACCTGGAGCCTCTCCACCGCAGACTTGGAATTGCTGAAGCCTTTGACCGAGAAGGGCAAGAAGAACATGGATAGCCGCATGATGCCCCAGGTGGCCGTCACGGAGAAGGCCTGGGCGGGGGGGGGGGTGCTGGTGAGGGTCCCGGCCCTGCCCCGCTCCCTCCGCCCCCCCAGGCCCCCGTTCCGACCCACAGCTTCCCACAAGCGGGCCCTTCAGTTGGCAGGGGCCGGGCTGCTGTCTTGGGGAGACCAAAAACTGGTGAAGAAGAAGAGCAGCTGGTGAAGAAGAAGACCCATCTGAAGGGCGGGTCCGTCTAGTTGCTCAGCCGATGGGGCGCCCCCGTGGACACAGTGCCAGGGACCCATAAATCCAGGACCGGAAGGGGTTTGGGCAGCAGGAAGGAAATACAGGTGAGACAGCGTTGTCTGCTGTCTACGCAGCGTGGCCCTAGTACCGCCGTCAAGAGCCGATTTCTTCTTCTTCGCCTTCGACATTCTGTTACTCCCTGTCATCCAAAATCTCCCTGCACGTCAGGCCTGATCCGTGCCTCCCCCTTCCCCAGGGAGCCTCCCTGACTGTCGCAAACCACCTCCGGCTTTCAGGATCCCAGAACTCGGGGCGCCTGCCTCCACCCTCTGACTCCGGGCAGGCGCTTTCCCGGGGCGAGCCTGCACCCAGCACAGGGGACTGCTGTGCAGGGGCGGTGAGCCCTTGGCCGTGGGCTCCCAGGTGACACCCCTGTTGCTTTGGGTGCAGGCTCCCGGCTGCCCCGGCCGATGCCAGCCTCTCGCAGGTCAGCACCCTGTCCTGTTCTCCTCAAGGACCTGGGATCCCTCGCCCGAAAAGGCAGTGGCTCCGTCCCCCGGCCAGGGTCAGGCCGCAAAGGGAAACACAGAAGAAACTAGACCTTTCCATTTAAAGGGCATTTGGGGGGCCCTCTCGGGACGTCAGAGGAACTCATCGGTTGCGGGTTCCCGACCTCAAGACGTGTATCAGGATCGTTGGGGTTAGAACTACATGTTCTGCCTCCCCTGCACCCCAAGATGACTCATCCCCTCCCTCCCTCCTGGGGCTGCCGTCCAAGGGATGCCAGTGTCTCCCAAGGCCGGGATGGAAGAAAGCCTGACCCCGCTCATGCCTGGAAACTTTGAGTGAACTGCTATTCTCCATGTGCAGAGCCCTGGGATCCCTGAGGGGCGTGAGCTGGGAGGAGGCCCGAGAGAAAAACCCGTCGACGAGGGGAGGGAAGCCGCAAGGGCGCACGCACGCACCACCGGGGCCGTGAGTCTCAGCCGCAGGCCCAGGTGGATGAGGAAGGTCACCACCATGGCCACGGTGGGGCCCATGAACAGGATGGCGGTGCTCAGGCTCTGGGTCAGCCCGTTCTTCTCCAGCATCGTCCTCTCTCTCCTCCTGAGATCTGGGAGCGGACACAGACATGCCCGAGGGAAGACCCGGCACCACCCTCAGAGCACAAAGGGAGCCCCCCCCACCCCCGAGCAGGGAGGCTCAGCACCCCCCACCCCCGGGCGGTCCGCAGGCTCCGAACGGAAAGCCCGATTCATTCTGTACCTTTGATGATTTTTGCAAACGGCTTCTCCCACGTGTACATTTTGATCAGCTTGATGCTGGCGAGGACTTCGCTGGTCACCTGGATGCGCTGGTCGCTGATCACGGAGGCTTGCCTTTGAGTCTTCACCTCCCCGTGGCTCAGGAGCCCCTGCGGCCGGCACGCGGCGGGAACGCCCGCTGAGGAGGGCGGGGAGGGTTCCCCGAGGGACGCTCCAGCCTTGATGGACCGCTGGGTGCCTCCACCCCCCCCCCCTGCACTGTCCAAATCTGCGGAGACTGAGTCCAGGCCCCCCCTGGAGGCTTTCCAGGAAGGCCCCCTCGCCCACCCTCGGCCCATCATGCCCCGGGGCGTCTGCCTCGCACACCCTGTGCCCGTGGGCGTCTCGCCCTCTTGGGTGCCCAGCCAGGCTGGGGCTCACTAAACAGAAGTCCGGCACCTCCGGTCTGGGGAATCCCGACCCTCCACCAGTAACGGCCACCTTTCCCGAGGGCCTGTGCACCGAGGGAGGGGCACATTCCGTCTAGTGGGTCAGAGCGCCGGTCATCCAAGCGTCGGCCCCTCCCCTCAATTTCCCCTGAAATGTAGGCAGTGCGTGGGCCTGGCACCGCCCACCCCCATAATATGGGGCTCAGCCTGCTGTTAAACGCTGGGTGTGTTCTCACATGGGCTCGCTCCAGGCAGAAGGGAGGGGGCGAACGTGCAGGAGGCTGTCTACCGGGGGAAGCGTGAGACAGACCCCCTGCCAGAGAAGGCTCTGCGACAGGCCACGCACGCCAGGGTCACCTCGGAGTCCCTGGGCTGACCAGGGCTGTGGCCGGAGAGCCGTCTGAGGTGGGAGCGGAGGCTGAAGGGCCAGCGTCTCCGCTCAGAAGTGCCCCCCGCCCCCCGGTAGCGCTGGAGGTTTCTGGGGCGCATCCGGCCTCACCAACAGCAGCAGAACCAGGAGAAGGCAAAATGTGGTGATGAGCCCGGTGGGGCCGAGCAGGAGGCAGGAGGAGATGCTGCAGCTGACCATGGCCGTGAGGGAGATGAAGATCATGGGGCCGTAGTAGACGCCTTCAAACAGGTAGTTGATGTCGGTCGTGAAGAAGCTGATGGCCTGGAAGACACGGAGCCCCGAGCACCGGCGTCACCTCCCCCGTCACCCAGACGGGGCTCCGCGCGTCCCTGGCAGGCGCCTCCCCCAGGCCTCCTCGCGGCAGGACGGCCCGGGAGGCAGGTGGGCGGGCAGGGACGGACACGCCGGGTCCGCAGCCCTCACCAGCCGCGGGAGCCTGGGCCCCGTTCCCCGGAGGGCTGCGATAATCGCGCCTGCCCGGGCGAGACTCCCCAGTAGACGCCGAGTCCGCGCTCGCGGGCCGCGCTGGAGGGGAGCTCTGTCTGGCGATGCTGCGGCCGCCAATGCTCACACCCAGACCCCAGGGAGCACTGGGGTCTCCTGTGCCTCCCTGTCCCACTCTGCTCCTGCCGCTGCTAGCGTTGGTAATGACTGAGGGTTTTTAGGCGGGACCTGAGGTTTTTTACCCCGACACGCACCGCTGAGTTCGGGGTTATTCAAAGGCCAAGGTTCTAACTCAGGAAATATTTAAGGACCCCATTCATGAATGTCTTTCAGGATGACCCATCTGGATCCCTTCAGAAGTGATTTCGTTTGAACTTGAACCCGATCTCCTTCCAGCCGCTGGTACGTGCTCCCCGCTGAGCCTTTTTATAAAAATGCTCAGCGCATGAGGGGATGTGACTTGGGGGACAGCCCCCGCGGAGGGCAGCTTCGCAGCGTCTTTCACAGTGAGATGCTTCCACAGGCGGGGCGGGGGGGGGGCCCTGTGAGGCGCTCGCTGCAGCACCGCCCACGGCGGCCAGACCTTGGGAACGTCCCAGACCCTCCCCGGTGGGAAAGGCCGACAGCCCCGCCCAGGGAGGATCGGGTACCATGGGTCCCAGGCCTGTCAGTGACCAGCTGTGCAGCCACGGCCACACTACTCGGCCTCTCTGGGCCTCGCTCACCTCCCCGGGAAAATGGGGACGGCAATACAACCTGTGTCGTCGTGCCGAGGGGACAGCAGACGGGGACACTGCCCACAGAACCGTCCGGGCACATCAGAAGTGCTTTTCGGGGGTGGGGGAAGGGGGTCAGAGGTACCAACTTCTAGTGATGGGACGAGTCAGCCCCGGGGATGCGGTGCACAGCGTGGGGCTGGGGGTCGAGGCAGCGCTGTGTACACCTGGCGGTTGCCGGGAGAGTCGGCCTTCCAGGTTCTCACCAGATACAAGAAGAAACGTGGAACTCCGCGTGGCGATGGGTGTTAACCCACTCACTGACGGGTGTTACCTAGACCTATGGTGGTCACCGTGTTGCCGCACAGAGGCCGCATCGCGCCGTTGCGTACCTCGGACCAACGCCACGCCACGTGCCCATGACGTTCCAACAGAAACGGGGAGGGGAGGGGGGCAGGGCTGGGCCCCGAGGAGGAAGCCGCTGTGTGTGAACGTGGAAGCTGGGACGTGAAGGGGAGGGAGAGAAAGCCACAAACAGACCTAAACCACGCGGACCCTTCGATGTGAAAACGGACCCCACAGACGACACCGGGCGTTTCCCGCGGGTAAAACCCGGGTGGCAGCCGGGGCACTGGCCTCTCCGCCCGGCACTGACCTCTCCTGAGCCGATGTGCGTCAGGGACCTGGAGCGCAGCAGCCTCTCGAAGCAGAGGACCAGGGCGGCCGTGCGGAACCGGATGCCCGTGCGCTGGTTGATGACCCAGCTGCTGCACATGCCCAGGGACTTCAGGCACTCGGTGAGGAACAGGGCGAGGCAGAGGCCCACGCCGTAGCCGACGTCCGTGGACGACCCCTGGGAGTAGTCCAGGATCCTCGGTATGATCAGCACCTGACACGGAAGCCAGGGGTGTGGGTCACTCGGACCTCCCGATCCTCCTTTCGGGTGAGGGCTCGAGCGGCGGCCAGGCGCCAGGGTCTCGGGCCGAGGCCGGGGCTCGCCGAGTGACTCACGCTGACGCCGTGGGCGCGGTCCTGCCTCGGGGTCAGACGGTCCAGAGTGGGGGAGCTTCGGTCAGCCGGCCCAGCTCTGGACTCCAGCTCTGCCACTTCCTGGCCGGTCCCGGCAGGGAGCCGAACACACACACGCACACACACACGCACACGCACACGCACTCGGGGTAATCGCGAGTTGATGGACCGTTGCTGAAGGTGTGTGCAGGATTGAGGCAGCCCACCAGGGCCAGTGGAGCACCTCGGGGCTGGGGACAGCAAGGGTCACTCGCCTCCCCAGGCCTGAGCACAGAGAGGGGTGGGTTCCCGGAACCCAGCGGAAGAGCCACTCGGAAAGGCCCCTCACAAGACTCCAGTCGCCTCCTGTGAAGGTGGACCTGGGAGGCGGCCCGGGGACCATGCCCTCTGCCCTGACTTCCCTCTCCCGTCTGGTCTCCCGTTGGCGCCCCCCACTGGGCGCACCCCACCAGAAGCCAGAAGGCGAGGGGACCCCTTTCGTGTGCTCCGTCATCTCTGGGGTGACATCCACTGTTGTTTCTTCCTACGTCCATTCTCCCCTTAGCCGGTCACAGCACTTCCGTTTTCTCGGGGGGCACCGTCACCTGCCCCAATGCCTGCTGTTCAGGCCGAGCTGCCCTACCCTCTGGTGGCCCACAGAGACCCCAGCTGGGACAGCCCAGCCCCTCTTTGCGATCAGATCTGGGGCCGAGGAACTGGAGGTCCCAGAGCAGCCTCAGCCGGTACACCCCAGCAGGGTACGCGGGAGAGACCACCGGGGCCCGCCACCTGCCCCCCCCGGGGCGGCTCGGCCATTTCTACAGCGGCTAGCGTGGGATGTGCCAGGATACACTCTGTGCACGTGCAGACTTAGCCCACCTAACGTCACCCCCTGAAGCAGGTGACACGTGAGCATCTCCAGGACGTCTATCCGTGACGAATGAAGGCACAGAGAAGGTCAACAAAGTGCCCAAAGCCGCCCAGCATCGAAGCAGAAGGACCAGGCTTTGAACCCAAGCGAGGGCTGCAGAGCTCACACTCTAGTTATTAGCTCTCCTACCCACACACCCCCCACCCGAGACCATCACGTCTGGGACAGCACCTGAGAGACAAACGCCTCCGCGACTCCTGGCACAGACTGGCGCACACGCCGACCCCCAAGCCCAGGTCCCCCGCACGTCACCGAGCCTGCCACTCACCGGCCCCAGCACACTTATGACCGACAGGTAGACGCTCAGAAGTATGTAGAGCAGAACCCGAGTTCTTTGGAATCTCAGCAGCACTCGGAGCAGCGAAGCTTTTTTAACCCCACTCCTTGAGACTTCTTCTTCCCAAAGGCGGTGGAGCCTTGAAAAGAGGGATGTGGAGCCACGTGACATCCCTCCGCCTGTGTCACCCGAATGTCCCCGGTCTGGCTAGCACAGGCTTCGTTACAGAACTTCTCAAACGCAGCCAAAGGCGGCCAGAAGAGGGGACCTCCCCCAAACACCCTTCAAGCATTATCGGCACTATGGGCGGTGTCTGTTTCTTCTCTCCTCCCCTCCACTTCTTTTCTTTTTTTTTTTTGCTACATTCCAAGCAAATCCCAGACATATCTCAGCACCTCAGTATGTATCTCTCCAGATAAGCCTTTCAAACCTCCCCCACAGCAGCTATAATAACAATACTTATTCATCATCATTAATAGTTACATGTGAATGACATAATAACAATACTTTCTTTATAGTGTTGAATAAACACCTGGTCTGGATTCAAAGGTATCTCATTATTTCCAAAGTATCTCCTCGCAGTTAGCTGGCCTAAAGCTGATGTTAATTTTTAAGAGACACATCTGAGAGGCCTCTCCCGTCTCACTGTAACCTGCGGTGGTTTCTCCTTCTCTGCACTTCCTGCCGTTCTTCTGGGAGACAAACAGGTTTTATCCTGTAGGGGAGGGGTGTCACCCTCATTGTCACGGGGCCCACATCAGCCTCGCGGTGGCCTTCAAAGGGCCAGCTGTGCCTTTAGGACTGTGTGCAAATGTAACTCCTCCTTAACTGGGGGCCAGGAGCTCGGCGCTGCCGCCGGGCGGAAACGAGGCGCCGGGCCAGATGAAACAAGGTGGGGGGCCGGGTTCGGCCCGCGGGCCTCGTGTCTGCCGCCTGTGCGGCAGAATGTCCTACGTTCTGGATTTGGCTGAGCGCCTCCCTGCGAGGTTGTGGCAGTTTAACCAGGTTCTGACTTGCTCTGCCGACCCCCGAGGCCTGGCCGCAGCGTGCGACTCGGCCTGCCCCCTGAAGGCTCCCCTCGGGGGGGCCCCTGGGGCTGCCACGGCCCGGAACGCATCTGGAGCGGACACTCCGCGCCCGTGGACTCTCGGGGAGTCGCTGGAAGTGGGGACGTGTGTGCAGAACATTTCCGGTCACTTCGTCCCCCCCTCCACCCCCGTGTCACCTCGCAAGGCGGGTGACACAGGAAAGTGAATCCCACAGCCGGCTCATGGCGACTCAAGGACTGAGAGGCGAGGCCGCCGGCCCCAAAGGGAAGGCCCCCGACGCCGGTCAACCCCTGACCCAGGGGGAAAGCGAAGGGACTCGAGGCCGTCGTGTTCACCTTTCCTGGGGTCCCGGGCCCTTAGGCAGATCTCATAAAAGATGCGAATCCTTTTCTAAAAAAATGTTTACCCTGACTCGAGGACATGTTCTGTCACTGCTCTTAGAGAGAGTGGAAGGGAGACGGGGAACACCGATGAGAGAGAGAGGGACGCCAACCGGCTGCCTCCCGCCCACGCCCCGGCTGGGGTCCTGGCGCCGGGCCCAGGAATCCAACCCGCAACCCTGCGGTTATGCGACAACCAACCCTCCAACCCACCGAGCCACGCCGGCCAGAGCAAAAGATGTGAATTCTTGCTCCAGAAAAAAAAAATCTCTAGCCGTACGCCTCAAACATGTACGCCATTCCTGGAGAGTCCTGAGCCCCAGGGGACAGAGGGAGGCCCTCGGTGCAGAGGAGGACCTGATGCAGCCGCCGGCCTGGGGGCCTCACCGACTCCGGGCAGCTCTGGTCCCCGTCCCCCCAGGACCCGTCCCTCACCGCCCCGGCGGCCGCCCGGCGGCCCTGCACCTTCTGGAGTTCTGGGCAGAGGCGTCGCGCAGCGACAGGGGCGGCGTGGAGTTCTCGTCCAGGCGTCCGCGCAGGCCGCGGACCATGAGCCCGGTGATCCAGGACACCGTGAGGTAGGAGAACAGGCCGGCGTTGTCGATGGGGTTAGGGGAAGGAGACCTAGGGGTCACAGGCAACGAACGTGGTCACCGGGAGGGTGCCGGCTCCGGACGGGGAAAGTGAGGTCCAGGGCGAGGTCCCGCGCTGGTGAACAGTCACTCTGTAAAAGCCGCCGCGTGGCCATCCAGGCGTACAAGCACGCGTGTGTTCCCGTGACTGGGTTACGTGTGGTGGTGGGGGACGGGAAACCGCCACCGCACCCGCGGCGAGGGGGACGCGTGCCAAAGACAGGGGACCGTGTCCGGGAGAGGTCGGCCCCTGCTGCCCCGCCGGGAGCTGCCCCTCGCCCCCCAGGACTCACTTTGGCTTGAGCCGGAAGGGCAGCATCACCTTCCAGTCCCTGTCCTCCCCCGGAGGGGGGGTGCCCGCGCTCCCTGGCGCCTCCTCCGGCTTCCCCGCCTGCGGGCTCCAGGGTCCGTCCTCCAGGGCGAGCGTTTTCTTGGGCGGGAAAACCAGGGAACGTTAGTTTCAGCACCGCCGTCCCGGGAGGCGGGGGGGGCCTGGGAGACCAGCCACCCCAGGGGGACGGCCCCGCCCACGCCCAGCTCCGGGGCCAGGCAGATGACCGCTGCATGTCCTCCCTCACAGGCAGAATCTTGAAAAGAAAAAAAAAGATCGCTCGTGGGTGCAGAAGACACATGGTGGTCGCCAGGGACGAGGTGGGTGAGTGGGTGAAGGTCCAAAGGTGTGAACTTCCAGCGACAGAATCAGAAAGCACTGGGGCTGGAACCCGCGGCGCAGCGACTGCAGGCCACGACGGTGCACTGGGTCTGGGGAGCCACTCGGGGGGGCGATCTCGGGGCTTCCGGCCGTGAGAAAAGCATGCGCGGCTCCCTGGGGCGGCGGGGCGGTTGACTGGAGTGACTGCCGCGAGCCTCTCACAGCGGAGGGGCCCGCCGAGCACCAGGTTGCACACCAGAAGCTGACACACCGTTGTGTGCCAGTGCCACCTCAATGAGAGTGAGTGAGTGAGTGAGTGAATGAATGAATGAGTGAATGCAATGCTGCCAGGCAGAGCGTGAGCACCAAGCCGAGAGTCAGGAGAGCCAGGCCCCAACCCTGGCTCTGCCCCGAAGTCGCTCGGGGACCCTGGGCAGGGCGCTCCCCCTCCCCGGATTTTCATCGGTCGTCACACACCCCGAGTCGACAAGAAGAAGAGGGGGCGGCGGTTAGTCCCCCGCAGAATGTGAGGCCCCGCCGCCCTCCGAGGGCCAGCCTCCTGGAACCAGTAAGTAAAGAAGTGAATCCCAAGACACGACGTCACCCTTTTGAGGAAGTGGGGCATGACTAAAATGGAGAAAGAGATACATTGTCTCTAGGGCTTCGTGTGGAATGAGTGATACGACCTTCAAAGCCCACCACGGATGGAGGGGAAGGGGCTCCGAGAGGGACTCCTTCAGGGCGGGGGGGGGGGGCTGGGGGAGGAGGAGGAGACCAGCATCTGGGTGTGGCGGTCACGGTCCTGGCTGGCACGCTGCTGACGGGTTTGTAGGCGCTTGTACATTACGAGTAAATACATAGATACATAGGTAATAGGTGATACATACATGTGTATGCAATAAACACATAGATACATAGGTAATAGGTGATACATACATGTGTATGCAATAAACATAGATACGCAGGTAATAGGTGATACACACACACACACGAGCCGTGGAGGTTGGGTCGTGACCAAGGGTTATGGCTCATCTAGCTATAGAAGCCTGGGGTCCATTAAACAACGCCCAGGTTGAATAAACACAGACACCACTCCTTGACCCGAGTCCTGAGCACCGAGAATCCCCTGCCACCTCCGTTTCCAGGCGTTTTGACGCAAAAGCGATGGATCTACTTACATAGCTGAGTCCCGAAACCACATCATCGCCCACGTCCAGGCCGAGATTCACGACACCATTCGAGGACCTGGGCACCCGGTGTTCCTTCTTCCTGGGCATCTTCAGTTGTCCTGCCAATCCTTTGTTTTCCAAGGTCAGAGAATCTGCAGACGCAACAGGCGGGAGCAGCTCAGCTCCGGACCTGAGCAGGCGGGAGAGAGGACGGTGCCCAGCCGCGAGCACGCAGGGCCGTGGTGCACAGGGTGGGCCATCGTCCCAGCCCCCGCCCTGCCCTCTGCCTGGAACCGACTCGGCTCCCTCTTCTCAAACATCTACTCCGGCCTCGGCCCCACATCCCTGGGGGAGACCTTCTCTGACTGCCCCCTCCCAGCCCCACGCCCTGGCGCCGGTCTGTCTGCGTGGACTGACGGATCTGCTCACGAAACCACGCTTCTTCCCTTCTCCCAGGCTGTACTGCACGCCCAGGTCCATTGTCACTTGTTCCGGGTCGTTTCCCGCACTACACAGAGGACAGGCACGTGTCCGCTGTGCTCACCGTGGGCGGGGTCCCGGGGCCCGGGACGGTGCGAGGAGCACAGGCCAGGTGCTCAGCGGCTGAGCGACAAACGGGCGGGTGAACGAGGGAAAGGCTTGCGATGTTGCCACTTTGTGACTCTTGGTTTTCAGACTCAGGGCAGGGGGTCCGGGCAAACTGGGTAGCCTTGAACAACCAGGCATTTTTACCACGTACTGACGTGCTTTTGGTTTTCGGCTTTCTGAGGGTGTGCCGTTCCCCCAGCGGGGCCGCTGCCTGGGGGAGGGGAAGGGCGGTGACGAGGAGTTGTCTCTGGAGGGACGGAAAGAGAGCTCGGGGCGTCCCAGAAGCACCTGGGTGGCGCGTGGCCAGTGTCTCATGGGGCCCCATACCCCCAAGGGCCCCCGGCTCAGGTTCATGCTCTGCCGCCACCAACTTGAAATGCTTTTCTTTTAAAGATTTATTTTATTTTATTTTTAGACAGAGGGGAAGGGAGGGAGCAAGGGAGGAAGAGAAACATCGATGTGTGGTTGCCTCTCATGCGCCCCCTACTGGGGACCTGGCCCGCAACCCAGGCAAGTGCCCTGACTGGGAATTGAACCGGTGACCCTTTGGTTCATAGGCCTGCGCTCAATCCACGAAGCCACACCAGCCAGGGCCCAGCTTGGAGTTCTTACTAATTTCTGACAAGGGGCCCCACACGTTCACGCTGCCCTGGCGTTGCGACACAGCATGTGACGCTCACATCAGGGACCATGCTTCGCGTCAACAGCCTTGCAGGCCGGCCTGTCATCTCGGGACAAGATTTACTCCATTCTTTTATCCCTCCTCCCCACCCCCCGCCGCTTTTTTTTTTTTTTTTTTTGGCAATTTTTTTTGGGCCCAATTTGGTGGACTTGGTTTCTGGAATGTTCCTGTAGAGGGTACAGGTACATCGACTCCCCGGGAAGGCTCCAGGCCACGAGCTAGACTCACTGAGCCGTGGTCGAAGTGGGCCTTTCAGGGCCGATGCAGAAGGACAAAGAGAAAGAAGGAGGCGCGTCAGGTAAGAGGGTGTCGCAAGCTCCTTGTGGGAGACTCTGGAAAGAGGCCAGGCTTCCGGCTGCCGTGAACCAGCCTGGCTCCTAGACACGTGCCAGCACGGCTGGCAGGGCTCCGTGGAGAGCGGCCCGGGGCAGAGGACCCGGTGTTTGCTGCTGTCCACTCTGTTTCCTGTGCAAAGTTCCCCCGGGGAGGGAGCCGGGGAGCGGGGGGCGGGGTGGTCAGCACACTCTGGATTGCAAGTCATGCGCCCTGGCACTGGGCCGCGCCCACGGGTGCCCGTATGTCACCAACCTCTCGTTGGGGCCGGTGAGTCAGCACGGCGGCAACATGAAAGGTGCTCGGTGCTTTGCTCTGAGCTAAGGAGCAAGAGGAGAGGGAAACTGCTTGCCAACCCCGTCGGTGCTGTGGACGCTGCCCGCATTCCTTAGGCCTAGATACCCCATGAAATAGCGACAAAACGAGCCCTGGTCTGCTGTTTTTGTTGATTTCCGTGGTGAAAACACTCCCCCCGAGTGACTGACTTCCAGCCTCCGGCACGGCAGGCCGTGGAGTCGCAGCGTTTGGAAGAGGGGTGTGGTCAGACGCCGGGTGCCCTGTCCGCTGTGCAGGTGCAAGGTGTGTGAACTACCTTGAGGGTGCACAGTGACGTGAGAGAACGGGGGAGGGAGAAGCCTGGAGCCCCCCCCTCTGTCTTTGACGGAGTGCATTCGGAACGTGTGTCTAACGTGTTTCTCCTGATACTTGCATTTCACAACGGGGCTCTCCACGTCCCTGAGAATTTGACAGTCGGTCTCACAGACCCGAATGAACAGACCGCTGTCACATCCATCTGGAAAAAGTGATGCTTTTTAATTAATCTTCTCCGCAGGAACATCTTTGTCCAATTCGCTCTTGTGTGCTCTACAGGCTTCTTTTGGCTGCACCTGGGGGCCGCTTTCCTGGCTCATCCCAAGATGCGGGTGGGAGCAGGAAGTCCGGGTGAGGGCCTTGCCCACGAGAGCCTAGTGGCCCACCCGGGCTGCAAATAAATGAGAACCACAGGAGGGGAGTGTGGTGCCAAGAGAAGCCAGGCCACCCTGGAGACACCACCAGGCCTTGAGCAGGCCAAAAGCATTGCTTGGAGGCTACAGCAGGTCCTCCAGTGACAGCAGGTCACGCAGTGACCAGGTGGACAAAAGACGTCGTTTGGGAAACCTGGGAGCCGCGTGGACAGTGCACCCAGGACCCCGAGTCTGAGACGGAGCCTCCACTGAGCGCTGCTTGGGGAGCTGTTCCAACGACCAAATGAAAGCAGGCCTCACCATGGGGGCGAGTGTCAACATCTGCTTCCTCCTCACTGAACAGCAAGGAGGTTCTCAGGAGCAAGGTCGGGTTCTTAGGGAGCAGCTCAAGAAACTCCCTTTTCTCCCTCCTTTCAGCTGCAGTGTGGTTTCTTCGCCTGGTTTCTTGGGGTTCCCGGGCGAAGAGAGGCAGGGAGGCTGTCCAAGGTGGGGCGGGGCGGGACTGGTCCGGGAACCAAACCCCAGGGAAAAGCAAACTGAGGGACAGAGAAGGTGATGTGAACTTGCGCAACGGCTGTGTTTGCAGAACACCGGCTGCTCTCACCCCAGTGTGCCTGGGGCTCACCCCACACTAGCTCGGGCCGCCTTCCAACCCTCGGGGGCCCAGCTCCGCTCCCTGGACTGGCCAGAGAATTCCCTCTGGAGCTTCCTTCGGCCGTTCTTGAGAAGTTCCCTGGCCGCCCGGCTGCCTCTCTGGAGGAAGTCAGGGCTGAAGGTCATTCATTCTACTTAGTGGCAAGGCCATCGTTGCAGGCGGGGTGGGGACCAGGACGTGGCTGGAGATGAAACAGAGAGGGACCACGCTTCCAGCCTGTGCCCTCCCCAGTTCCCGGGGACCACAGTCATGGCTGTACACTTGGCTTGCACGTGGGCTATTTGCATATGTTGAAACAGCCTGCAAACAGGAAGGGGGCACCGGAGCAAGGTAAACTGTGGTCCAGGTCCAAAGCCAAAAGGCGCCCAGGGCTGTAGGGCAGAGCCACCCGCCAGCCAGACCCCGAAAGAGTTTGAGATCCGACCTTTCTCCTCCTGTATGTCTCTCACCCAGGCAGGTCACACCCCGTGCCGGTTACCCTCCCGGCTCCCCTCCTGCCTCTTAGCTTTACTCCCTCTGCCAGTTCCAGTGGCTTCTGGAGGCCATCGCTGGCCATTTGTTGAGTGCCGAGCCCCTACATCCCAGTGCCTGGACCTTTCCTCTGTCCCAGACACTGGGAGACTCCTGCCCACCTTTGTCTTTGCTCTGGTCCTACTCTCTGCCCAGAGCATTCTCCCGCCAGCTCCTTGCAGAGCTGGTCCACGCTCGAGCCTGGAATAGCGCCAGCACGCAGCAGAAGCTCAGCACACACATCTGCTGGTTGCTTGTGCGAAGCAGACGCAGAGCCCGTTGAGGCAGGAGAGCCGCGTGCGCACTGTAGGCCTCACGTCTAGATTCTGAGGTTGGCCCCAGTGGGCTGACCCCCTCCCAGCGCAGAGACGCACCGACGTGGTGGAAGGGAAGCGTTCACAGCAATTTAAACACAGGCCCACTCTCACTGCACACCTCCTGGGGTGGGGTCTGCAACTGCATTTCAGAAAGTAAATCCAGCCATCGTTACGGGATAAAACACTCGGAAGGTTTGTTGATGGTGGTGGCCGGGGTGGGGAGGGTGGGGATGCACGTTGAAAGCATTAAATGTAAGTGTTTAAAAAAGACATTGCGAAGTTGGTAAGGTGATGTTTGAAGTTCTTTGTTAAAACACTGGGAGCCTCAAAAATGCTGTCTCCCGACCCCGTGCCCTGGGAGAGACCTGGATGAAAAGGGGAGCCCCCGCGGTCCCGGGCTACCCCCGGCATCTCTCAGAGGAGGGTGCACGGCGCACATCCGGGAAAGGATCCAGCATCTTCAGTCGCCCCTGAACTTCCCTCTAAGCCCCAGAGGCTCCGCCCCGTCCGGGAGACACCCTTGACAAAGGCTGTCCTTCCAAGGCTGTCCTTCCCTCCTGACGTCCAATCCGCCAGCTCGCTCTGCTGCAGCAGCTACACGTGAACATGGCCTGGCCCCTCAGCTCCAGTCTGCGTCACTCTCACCTCTGGCCTCGACGGGCGCAGCCCCCTCCCCACTGGCGTCCCTGGGTTTCCCCTTAAACCCTTCCGCTCCATTCTTCACGCTGCAGCAAAAACGCTCTTTTGAAAGCACAAGCTGGGCAACGTTTCCCTGCAAGTTGGAACCTCCAGTGGCTTGCACCAGGCCTGGAGTAAGAGCCCGGCTCCTCGCCAGAGCCTCCTCGACGTCTAGAGTCCCCACACCACCTCCAGGGTCTCCCTGCCCACACTGCGTGTGTTTTCTCCTGAGCCCACAGAGACAAAACATCCGGTAAACCCAAATTGAGGAACATTCTACAAAATAATGGACCGAAAACACTTTAAAAGTACCAAGGTTTTAAAGGTTTTAAAAGGAAAAAAAACCTAATTGCGGAAACATCACAACTAAATGAAATGTGAGTCCTCAGCCAGAAAAAAAAGCACAGTAGCCAGAAAACCAGCAACAGTTAAGTACTGTCGGCCGCTCGGACAACAGTGACGCTGAGCTCCTGGTTGTTCTCGTTAAACTGTGACTTTGTGAGATGATTGCAGCGGAAGTCGAACGGAAGGTGCATGGAGGGACCTTGTCATCAGATTTCTGCAACGCTCTTGCACATCTGAACTCGAATCAAAAGTTAAAAACATTTCCTTTTTAAAAATTTTTATTGTATGTTTTCCCATTACCATCTTAAAACATCTCAAGTAGCTAGAATTTACACTCGATTGTCCCAGTCCCACGAGAAAGTGGACAGCAGACGCGGGTGCGCAGGCGGGAGGGGTGAGTCGCACGCATGGGGCGGGGTGAGGGTTGGGGGGACGTGCGCCTCTTTTCGCGTAATTACGACGCGCGCGTCTGGCCGTGCGGCCCCAAGAGCGGCGGCGAGCGCGCAGCGGCGTCTGAGCCTCGGGGCGGGCCGTACCCCGGGCCGGAAGTGCGGGCGCGCCGGCGGCCGGGACCTCCGGAGTTGGTGGCGCAGAGCTGCGAGTGCCGTGCTGTGCGAGGTCCCCGGGCCCGAACGGCCGGCGCCATGTCGTCGGTGAGCCCCATCCAGATCCCCAGCCGCCTGCCGCTGCTGCTCACCCACGAGGGGGTGCTGCTGCCTGGCTCCACCATGCGCACCAGCGTGGACACGGCCCGCAACCTGCAGCTGGTGCGCAGCCGCCTGCTCAAGGGCACGTCGCTGCAGAGCACCATCCTGGGCGTCATCCCCAACACGCCCGACCCGGCGAGCGACGCGCAGGACCTGCCGCCACTGCACAGGTGGGCGCGCGCGCGCGCGCGCGGCCCCGCCGTGGCGCCGCGACCCCGGCCCCGGCCGGCGGGGCTCCGGAGGGGGGAGGGGCGGCCTTCGCGGCTGGGTGCTGCCCCCTAACAGGTGAAGTAGGGGTGACAGGTGTCCACTCGCGACCGCTCAGTGAGAGAGCTCTGGAGGCAGTGCGACGCTACAGTGAACTGTCACTGCGAACAAATCAGAATCCCCTTTCCCGAACCCCCACCCCCCACCCCCAGGTCTTAACTTTCCAGGCCGCTCCCTTCTCTGCCTTCCCTTCCTCCCTGTCACTTTGGACCTCTCGAGTGTGACACTTGTTACTCCGCAGGCTTTCCCTTTTTTCTATCCCACCTGAACCGCATCACCCCTGCTGTTAACTTGCGCCGCCTCTCTTCCGCACCCCCTCGCCTGCCCCTTCTCTCTTCCCCGCCCTGCTTTCCTTCTGAACACGCCTTCCCTGCCCACAGGTGCCCTTGGCTCCGCTTCTGGCGCTTGCTCCTCGTCTCAGCTCCTTGTCTCTGAGCATTCCTCAGGCCCCGCGTGTTCACCGAGAGAGCGCCCTGCGCGCTGGCTGTAGTCGTGTGACTTTGGCTGGGGGACAACCTGTGCCCGTCTCTTTCTTCGTCTCGTATGTGGGCGCGAATGGTCCGTCTCTTGGGTGTGCGGGGAAGATCAAGTGAAATAACGTGTCTTCTGCTTGGTGCTGCTCCGTGGGGAGTTGCCTGTCTAGACTGTGAGCACTGGCCACCGGTGCACACTGGGATGCTGGGGTGGCCTGTTGTCCTGGTTTGCTGAGGACCCTCCTGGTTTTCGCACTGAACGAGTCCTTGGTCCCAGACAAACCCCTCACCCTAAACGCGCTGTAAGTGTACCTACCACACACACAGTACATTTTGAAAACTTCATCTGAAACACGTTGATTACGAAAGGACTACATTTTCTGTAGATTAGGCCCTGGAATGGTAAGATTTTGGCTCTTGGCACTTAAAGACAAAACATTAGCATTTTTGCCTGTATCTTTTCCCCTTATCACACAAGCACTAAAATTTGCATGTGTGACTCCCATTGCGTTTCTGTCGCACGGTGCTGGGCTCGCTGTGGGCGAATGCTGGCCCCTCAGACCCGCCGCCCATCCCTAGCTCCTCCTGAGGAGTCTCCCCCTTGGAGCCCTTGTTCGCCTGCGGGTGCCCTCGCGTGAAGGTCAGGCCTCCTGGCTCCATGGGTTTCGGGAGGGTTAAGACAGCCTTATTTTTACCCAAAACCTTGTGACTGTACACATTTTTTAAAAAGCAAGTCCATAGCTTTCTTCAAATGCCCGAAGGAGACTGGTGCCTCTCCCCTCCCCCCAAAGCAAAACTGAGCAAAACAAACCCCGAAAGACCTAACAGCCCATTATCAGCCTGTGTTGGGAAAGCTTTGCTTTTCCCAAGGTTTCGGCTCCGGTCTGACCGGCGTGGGGGATTGCCAGAGTGGGGCTGGCCACTTCCCAGGTCGCAGCGAACTCTGGTGAGTTGCATTGGTTGCTGGTTTCCCTACGCCTGACCTGACCCCTGACCTGACCCCTGAAGGCTCTGTTGACCCCTCCTCCCAGAGTTCCTGCTCCCCATGCCCGGGCACTTAGGCGCCTGTCGAGTCAGAGTGGCCTCGGTTGGACTTCTCCTTGTCTTCCTCTTGTGCGCGCGCACGCACGGTGATCCCCGTGGGCACGCGGTGAGTCTCAGAGGCGGAGGTGGCCCTCGCTTAGGCTGGAGGGACTGTGTGTCGGCATTATCCTGGCCAGATACTGGAGGGTTTTTAAACTCATTTGATGGAAGTCCCTGTGAGAAGACCAGTAACTGAACCCTACACCCTCCTGCACGGAAGCGTGTGCTGGGATTCAGGCGGGGTGACCTCTGGCCCTTGATGCCCACATTGCTGCCTTTGTTTTGGGTGAATAGTGATGTTAAGTTTAATCATTTAAGTCAGAAAATGTTCCACAGAATTCCAGCATTGGAAGGACCCACCCGACCACCCAGCTTTCCTGGAAACGCTGTTTGCTCTCCAAAAAGTCTGTGCAGAAAGATCACACTGCATTCTCGGTACTGGCTTCCACTGCCTTTTTTTTCTCTAACATGATCCTGGAACACCCTTTACTTTAAAAAATTGAAAAAAATGAAAACCTTTACCAGCACAAACATCGAGTCATTCATAACATTATTCTGTGTTGCCACGCACTCCTCCCTTGTGGGTTACCTGCTCTTCCGGACGGCGGTCTCCGGGGGGAAGGCCGGCTGCCTCTGCTCCTGCCTGCTCCTTTACCCCATCCAGGGGACACTGAGGGAGTCTTCAAGGAGCAGCCGGAGTCAGTCTGCCCCCTGGGCTCCCTGCCACGCAGAAGAGCGGGCCAGATGTTGACTTCCGGAACCGGCTCCCCTGCGGTCCTGCCCCGCAGCCCTGCCCCGCCTGCCGCGCGCAAGCAGTGCCTGGCGCCGGGCCTCTTCCCGGGAAGAGCTGTGGGTCACCCCTGCAGGCTGGGACTTGGGACCCGGCGCCCGTCCCACCGCAGGCCACCCTGCTTAACGGGGCTGTATTTTCAGTGGCTCCGGAGGGGCCCGTTGCTTTCTTAGTGAATACGGTAGGAGTTCGCACTGCCTGTAGGGAGGTCACGTCGTCCCGTCTCCCTCCACCCTCCCATTCGTCGGGGCTGGTTTCTCCGCCCCTCTGCGTCGTGCGGCTCCTTCTCCGCCTCCGAGACCCCAGACCAGTTTCCTTGCACTTGTCTCGCGGGAAGCGAATGCGTTGTACGTGCAGCACAGGTGTTCGGTTTTATCGCTCGGATGCACGGTCTGTGCCGGTCGCCAGTTCTGTCTGCTAGCGTGCCGAGGCACCGGCCATAGTAAGAAACACTGACCATAGTGAGGTTTAAAAGTTTAGCCTTCTGTGTTAGCAAATGGGTCATGATTAGCTCCAGTTAGAGCTTCCTGAATGTATTCATCTGAAGGTAGAGCCCAGTTAGGACTTCCAGAAATTCCGCGGACCTTGAGAGAGGGCGGCGCTGCGGTGCGGATCTGCAGAGCCGCTGCGCCCTGGGGGGAAGGGCGGCGCCGGCGCAGTGCGCAAACTCGGATCTACGGCAAAAGCAAAGTGTAGCTTTTCGGTCACGCCTAGTAAAGGAGGTGTTATTTAGGAAGGTGACTAACTTGATACAGGGTCTACTATGTATCAAGTCCTACTAGTTAGAGGGAAAGTGTTAACTGACCATTTTGTTCACTTAACACCTGTTCTGATGTACAGGCCTGTGTGCTGCTCGCGCTCCGCAGACCCTGCGCGTGCACGCGGCGCAGGCGTGGGGCGGCCCTGCGGCGTCGGGAAGGTCTCTGCATGTGCTCCCCACTGCCCGAGTGCCGCGTCCTGCCTCTGTCACAGCCCGCTCGTTCTCGCAGTGTCTCAGCCCTTTTAGTTACTGTCGTACGTGCCCTGGTGACCTGTGACCCCTGATCTTCGCTGTTGCTACTGCAGTGGCTTTGGGGTGCCGTGGACTGCACCCATGGAAGTGGGAACTCGGTGGCCGGCTGTGTCCTGACTGACTGTGGCCCGTCTGGCTCCCTCTCCACGGCCCTTCTATGACCTGAGACTCGACAGTCTTGAAATCAGGCCCTAGAGTAACCCTGCAGTGGCCTCTAGGTGTTCGAGTGGAGGGAGGAGTCGTACGCCTCTCCCTTAAAATCAAAAGCTAGAGAGGGTCAAGCTCAGGGAGGGGGTGTGTGGGAAGCCAGCACGGGCTGAACGCCCTGTGCGCCTGTCAGCCAATCTGTGAACGTGACGCAGGTGTTCCTGCAGGAAATGAAAGTGCCGAGTGCTCCAGGGAGCACACAGATGACAGGAGAGGGAGACAGCCTTATCGCTGGTCATGGGGACAGTGTCCGTGGTCTGGGGAGAGGGCCGACCCGGCCACCACTTCCCCTCCGTCCATAGCCTCCTCCCGTTCATTACCCCCCTCTTCCTGCAAGACCAGCTGGAAACTTTGTCTTTTACCGTTTCTTCTCTCCTGGCTGCAGCCCCTCTTTTGAAAAGAAATTCATAGCACGGTCTTTTCAAAACCCTTCGTGGCTTCCCCGCTTCTCCCTCCTCTCCGTCGGCCGGTCAGGGGGGTTGCTAGGAGTGGCAGGTGCTCGGACGGCGAGGAAGGGGGGCAGGCCTGTCCCTCCACCGGCCCTGGGAGGGGCGTGGTCCCCCTTGGCCAGGCCAGTGGAGCAGCCCCCGCTCCCAGCCCTGGTGGTCCGGAGACTTCGGAAACGGCCCCGAGGGCAACAGAGCTGGCGCTCGGAGAGGCGGATGCCGCCAGGACAGGGTGTCTGATCTGTTAGGGAAAAAGTAGAAAGCACTTTCTGGTAAGTGGATGAGCATTGTCTTTGGAGACGCCGCACTGCTGCCCGCTGAGCAGACCGCGGTGCAGCGTGGACACACGTTCTGCAGGCACCGGGAAACCAGAGATCCCTGGGACGCTGTTGTGTCGCCTGCTGGACCGCGGGGCTCCGGGTCCGAGCCCGCGGTGTCCGAGAGGGAGGCGTGCCCGCACGAGGCCTCGGAGCCCAGCAGACGGCAGCGCTGTCTGGAAGGACGTTCGCGCAAACGTGGTCTTTCCCCGAGCCTTCCACCCAGAATGCCCTGTGCCGGGTGTCGTTCCTGGCCGTCTGTCAGTTCACAGGTCACGGTTCTCTTTAAAGGGGGCACGTCCGAGCCGCTGTCAGTGATTCGGGTGAGAGCCAGCGAGCGCGCTTTCGCCCCTCTGCAGTCTGTCTCCCGGGGGAGAGACGCCGTGCGTGTCCCTCTCACGGGCAGCAGAAGTATTTTACCGGCGTTGTGAGAAAACCCCTTTTCGGCCTCTCCTGGGATCAGTGGCGTGGCCCAAATAAATAAGCTCATCTCCTGATCTGGGGGTTTGGGTTACCGCCTCTCTCCCTCTGGCGTCCGGTGTGCAAGCCGCCGAGGCCAGGGATCCGGCTCCTCGCCGGCTGCTGTTGCCCGTGGGGGTCGTGAGCGCCTCCTGCACCGAGAGAGCGTCAGGGAGCGGCGTCCACAGCGAACTCGGGTCCCGGCCGGTCTCCGTCCTCCGGCTGCCGCCTGCGTGCTCAGGCAGCCTGAGCTGGTTCCCAGGAGACGGGGGGACAGCCCCCTTTTAGCAGCCGCAGCACAGATAACTGCGTGACAGATCGTTGCCGCATTATTTCCCGTTTTTAAAGCGTAGGGCTTCTTCCTCCCCACCAAACTATCTCCCTGCTTTTTTCGGTGTGAGCGATTGTTGAAGTCAGTTTTCACCCCTGTGCCCCTGACAGGACCGGAAGGGCGGCGGGGAGGGCTGTGCGGCCCGAGGTTACGCGCCACCTGCAGGAGGGGGTTGCAGGGCAGCGGCCACGTGCACGGTGCGTGCGGAGCGGACAGGCGCGCCAGGTCCGTCGGTGCCGCGTCTGCAGGCTCCGCCTCCTGTTTGGGGGCGAGGGCAGTGTTCTCGCGTGACCGTGCCCAGGGTGTTGGGGCTCTGGGCCCTTTGGTTCTTTTCCGAAATGACGGCCTGTCCTCGGGCCAAAGAGAGAAAATACGGCTTCAGTTTGGGATCTGGGGGTGTCTTCTGAACATCGGTCTTCCTATTTTGTGTCACTTTGGCTTAGTTTGGATGGGGCTTCCTCTCTGTGAATTAAGGTTGTGTGCTACGTAGTCGGCGTCGTGTGTTGTACAAGGAGTCGAGACTTAAGTACGATGCACCTTTCTCAACTTGTAGCAGGCGAGGTGACCGCCGGTTAGAACAGCATTCAGTCTGTGCCCTCCGGAGCTGATGGGTGCTGGTCTCTGACCCCCGCCCCCGTGACCCTGTGGCCTCTGATACTAACCCCCGCTTTTAGAGACTCGGTCTTCAGGAGCGTATCTGTGAATTCCCAGACCCGAGGTCCCTTTGTGTCGAGGAGGGTTTGTGGAAGTTTTGCAGCTTGCGTAACAGCCCTGGCGCGATGCCGGCAGCAGAACTGGTGTTGGAGCCGAGGCCCTTGGGTGGGTGCACACCCTGCTGTGCGAGTCTGTTTACGCCACTAATATTGACCCTGACAGAGGGTTGCCGCACGCCTAGGTGGGAAAACTAAGCTATGTAACTGTCGGCCACTTTCGTGTTTTTATGCTTGAAGAACCCAAAGGTGTAGGAATGTCTACCCGATTCCTGAAAGGGGTGCTGAGGAGAAGGCGCTGCCCGGGGCCGACGGCCGTGGCAGAGCCCCCGGAGCCCCGGCACCAGGGCACCCGGAGCCGCACGTTCTCGGAGTTGGGGCGGAGCTCCCGGGTGGGGCAGCAGCCCTGGGGGCGGGTGTCTGTCCCCGCAGACGGGACGTTTGTAACTCGGGCGCTTGGCGTGTGTTTCAGGATCGGGACGGCCGCCCTGGCCGTGCAGGTCGTGGGCAGCAACTGGCCGAAGCCCCACTACACCCTGCTGGTCACGGGCCTGTGCCGCTTCCAGATCGTCCAGGTGCTGAAGGAGAAGCCGTACCCGGTCGCCGAGGTGGAGCAGCTGGACCGGCTGGAGGAGTTCCCCCACAGCGGCAGGACCCGGGAGGAGCTGGGGGAGCTGTCGGAGCAGTTCTACAAGTACGCCGTGCAGGTGAGTGCAGGTGAGCCCTGCCGTGCAGGTGAGCGCGGGTGAGCCCTGCCGTTCGGGCCCCAGTGCGCCTGTTCTTCGGCGCCCCCGCCGCCCTGAGAGAGGGCAGATTTGCTGGACGGCGAGGTTTCGGGGCAGCCTGTGTCCACGTGGCTTACTAATGCGCCAGTGTCAGTTTGCTTGTCTTTGAGGTGATACCTCCATCACTCCAGGACATGCCCACCAACCCTTGGTAACGTTTTTCCAAAAAGCATTTCTAGAATTTTCCTTATAACTTCCAGTGTCTCCAAACCAGACAGCTATGAGAAGTAAACACATTAAAAAATGAAAATACTGCTGTTTGTCCAGAGTGTCGAGGCACCGAGCTGAGCCACACAGGCCACGCCGGCTCAGACGTGCGGGGACGGACACTCCACCACGTGGCACTGGGCCCGGCGGTGACGCCGGGAGGTGGAGCGCGCGGCAGACCGATTCTGCCTGCGCGAGGGACCCAGGCGGGTTAGAGGCCGGTCCCAGAGGTGCCCCCGCTGTCCTGGAGCAGGAAAAGGACGTGGGGCCCGCGGCTACGAGGCGTCTGCCCGGAAGGAACTGTTGCCTCCCCTCCCGTTTATGGGGCAGGGCGGGGGGTCTCCCAGCCCCGTGGGTGTGCAGAGCAGGTGGGAGACAGGCCTGCCAGGGCCCAGGGGGAGGTGGGGTCCTCGCCAGCGCAGCCCCGCTGACGACCAGCTACTGGGACTGGACCGGCCTGGAGCGGAGCACCCTCCACGCCAAGGTGTACCCTGGGAGCTGACGCGCAGAACTCCTTTGAGGTCCGTGTGCAGGCTCCCGTGGGCCCAGGCGTCCTCCTAGACGGCAGAGTTGCAGCTTCCGCCTGGTTAGCATAATAGCGTCCGCCACGTCCAGCTTCCAGAACTTACGGGTGGTGCTGCGATTGTGCAAGAGGAGGCCCTGTTCTCGGAACAAGGGCCGCGAGGCCTGCGGCTTCTCTGTCCAGCTGCGAAGTGATCGTGTGTGGGAGTGGGGGTGGGGGTGGGGGTGGGAGTGGGGGAAGCAGGCAGGGAGGTGCGGCAAGGCGTGAACAGTTGGTGGGATTAGGGGAGGACACACAGTTTATTGCACGGTCGCCACTTTTCTGTCCATGCCCTTGTTTTCTGCATGAAACTTAAAATAAAATCACAAATTCATAAAGCTTTTTCTAAACATGAGCATCATGCACTTTCTTTGAGCCATTTTCCCCTTCGTCCCGGTGGGCGTCCTGAAAGCGCCCCCTCCCCCTCCGAGCCGCACGGACCCCACGCTGGGCCAGCCAGCGACCTCCCGACCACGGGGACCCAGGGACCCGGGCCCAGACACGGCCCCGCACGGCAGGCTGGGTTCCAAGAGCTGGCACTCACACCGGGCGTCTCTCTCTCTCTCTCCCCCCCCCCCCCCCCCTCCTCAGCTGGTGGAGATGCTGGACATGTCGGTCCCCGCCGTGGCGAAGCTGCGGCGGCTCCTGGACAGCCTTCCCAGGGAGGCGCTCCCCGACATCCTGACCTCCATCATCCGCACCAGCAACAAGGAGAAGCTGCAGGTAGCGCCCCCTGCTGGAGGGAGGGCGGGCTGGCGCCGCCCCTTTCTGGTGGGGACTGGAGGGCGTGCACACGCGGACCTCGGGTCGGGGACACTGGGGGCTCCCAGAAGTGGTGACGGCAACTCTCAAAGCGACGGCCGTCGGCCAGTTCACGGGGCAGCTGACGCAGGGAGTGAGGACGAAGGCAGACACCTACTTGAACTCCGCTGCCGGAGGAGCCCCGTCTCAGTGTTTCTGGGCGTGTGGCGCCGGGACCTTCCCGCCGCGTCTGGTGTTTCTCTCAGGGACCGCCCGCCGTCAGGGCACGTGTGCTGTGGTTTCCGTTTCAGTGTCTCTCAAGTGAAGAAATACAAGTGCGAAACCTTAGATCTGCATTCCCCCCAAACCATGGAAGCTCTCTCGCAGACTTACTTTTATAGTACCTTTTAGCAGTGGGCTTTCCTGAATCTTCCTGGAACACCGACGCTGGTTTGCAGTGGAACAAGCCTGCTCGCTTGATCCGTTCATTGAACACTCAAGTCCAGCAGCTGTAGCAGCAGGGGCAGCGGGTGCAGGCCGCTGGGTGTGGTCCGGGAGTTCAGTGCTGCGGGGCGGGGGGTGCGGGGGGTGCAGGAACCCCGGTTCCCGGCGGCAGGCTGGCCGGCCAGCCAGGCACGGCAGGCAGTTCCTCGGAGGGCGTGCGAGCACTCGGAGCTCAGACGACGGGGCGTGGAAGGTGCTCAGAGCGCTTCCAGTCTCGTGTGTGTGTGTGTGTGTGTGTGTGAGACTTTAGTATTTCGAACCCAGAACTTGTCCACACCTCATGTCCACACACACGTGGTCTCGGCTGTGAGGGAAGGACTCCCGGAAGGAGCGGACGTGAAGCGTGGGTCTTGTTCTTGCTCCTGGGGCAGCACACGCGGCCTCATTTCAAGTGAAAGCTCGGGCTGCTCTTTCCCCGCTTCGCAGGGCTCTGGTGTGGGCGCCAGACGGGTTGACTGGTCTGGTTAACCGGGTGGCGCTGGCCGAGGGGCGCCTGTGAGGACGGTGGGCGCGGGCGGGCGGTGCCGCTGGGCGCGCGTCCCCAAGAGCGCGGAGCGGGTCTCTCACGGGCGCCCCCTTAGATCCTAGACGCCGTGAGCCTGGAGGAGCGCTTCAAGATGACCATCCCGCTGCTCGTGCGGCAGATCGAGGGCCTGAAGCTGCTGCAGAAAA
Organism: Phyllostomus discolor; assembly: GCF_004126475.2. NCBI lineage: Eukaryota > Metazoa > Chordata > Mammalia > Chiroptera > Phyllostomidae > Phyllostomus > Phyllostomus discolor. The sequence goes on from NC_040914.2 coordinate 48,177,519, forward strand.
CCAGGAAGCACAAGCAGGACGAGGACAAGCGGGCAAGTGCTCCCCGGGACCCACGTCCCCAAGACCCAGGTCCCCGGGTTCCCGGTCGTCCGTCCTCCTGCGGTGCCAGACCCCACGAGGTCCTTGAAGGAAAAGAGGGGGAGGAGTAAAGAAACAGACAGAAGAGAAGTTTCATGGCCTCTTACCGGTGGAGCTACCGATAACATTTTCCATTTCAGCGTGTTTCCCTCTCGTCTTTTTCATGTCAGAATCTTTTTTTTTTTTTCCTAAGCAGGCAAACATTTTCTCTTCTCTGGTTTTGGTTCGGTGGTCGTCAAAAAACAATGACGCGCTCAGCCCTTTCCCTCGTTGCCAGGCGTTGTGCAGCGTTTCCGTGTTTCCTGTGGTTTCAAAGCCAGCAGAGATCTGCTCTGAGTGTCTGAGTGCAACCTTTTTTTGCGGGCTGTCACATTAAGAAAAGGCAACGAGCCCTGTGGGCGGAGTTAAGATCCGACCCTGCGGGTGCGGGCAGGGGTGAAAAGGAGCGCCCTCGAGGGCCGTCAGAGACGCAGTGAGGGGAGTGGTCGAGGCCCGAGGGCCACAGAGTGGAGGCGGAGGCTCTCCCCCGCTGGGACGGACGGTCAGAAGCGGTCCGGAGGCGGCGAGAGGGAGCATTCCCGCAGGCCGTGTCGCTTGAAGCGAACGCCGCAGGTCCGAACTGTTTCTGGCGTGAGATCAGACTTGGTTCTTCATCTGAGGCAGAGAGGCCAGGGCAGGCGCTGCCGTGGGGGTGGAAAACTGAGCTCACGGTCAGCAGCCGTGCTGGTCACTTGAAGGGAAACTGTTGCGAGTTGCTCGGGAAAAGCCCCCAGCAGGGGGCGGTGTTCGGAGGCAGAGGAGGCTCGGGGCGCTGTCCGGGTGGGTCCCCGTCGGCCTCCTTGCCCCCCTGGGAGCTGAGCGCCGTTCTCAGAGCAGCCGGCCAGGGCAGGGGTTTCTGCATAAAAAAGCACTTTGTCTCAACGGCAGGGTCATTGATGTGCTTTGTTTTCAATCTCTCTCTGAAAGAAGATACTGCATTTTCAGTTTTTATCCTTTATTTTATTAGTTTTTACCTGCTAACTGGTACCTTCTGTAGGGCTAAAAGTATATATTTAACATTTCTGTTTTTATAAAGTTACATTATTGTTCCCTGCTTTGTGTCTTTAACTTTTTATATTGGAATGCAGTAAATGGGTCATTTCGTAGGCTAAAAACAAAAATACATTCTGAGGCTTCTGGATGCGATGCCAGCCTCACGTTTCGCTGCGGTGAGGGCCGGTGCGCAGTCCTTACGTCGGTGGCTGGGACGGGCGGAGGCAGGTTTGAAAGGCGGTCGTGTAAAGCACCATTGCAGCGGGCCGCGGGCGGAAGCTGTAGGATGTGCCCGGGGCGAAGCAGAAGTGTGTGGGGGGGGGGGAGCCCCACCCCCGGCTGCAGTGGCAGAGCTGCTGGGGTGGTGCCTGGAGGGACTCGGGTCAGAGCCCGGGTCTGAAAGGGGGAAGGCCTCCTCCCCTGTGTGCCCGAGACCCAGGCCTGCGCGATGGTGGGGAGGTCAGAGACTCGGGGAGGTCGGGATGTCGGAGGCAGGGTGGGGCGGGTCCAGCCGCGGAGCGGTGGGCGGTGCCTGTGTCCGGGGCCCAGTGGCGGCGGTGGCGGCGGCAGGGCGAGGACGGGAGCCCCTGGGTGCTTCTGCTGCCTCTGGCGGTCGGTTTCCTGGTGTTCCTCCGCGGTGCTGTGAGCAGACGCCAGAGTCACGCCACGCGGTCATGGTCGGCTGCCACTTTCTGCCGCCTTCCCCTCTGCGTGTGCCCCGTAGGGGGCGCTCTGGACCTCGGTTGGATCCCATCAACCGTGGCCGTGGCGTGTGTACTCGGCCCCGGGCGTGAGCGTCTGTGTGGCCGGGAGCTTCTCTCCGGGGTGTGTCGACATCAGTTTCACCCCCTCCCCCCTTCCTCCCGTAGGTGATAGCCATTCGCCCCACGCGGAGGGCCATGCCCCTCCCGGGCATTTTAGAGGACGAGGAGGAGGAGGAGGAGAACGATGACATCGTGATGCTGGAGAAGAAGATCCGGGCGTCCCACATGCCCGAGCAGGCGCACAGGGTCTGCCTCAAAGAGATCCGGAGGTGAGTCGGGGCGGCCCTCCCTGCCTCCATGGGGGCGCTCCGCTTGGGGGCTGCAAAGGTGCCGCCCCGGCAACAGACCTGCTGCTCTGCATGGGAAAGGAAAGCCGATCACGGCACATTGTAGATGCTCCGCGCTCTCTCCGTTTCTTCCGTGACTGGGGACTCGGACCTGCCTGTCCACCTTTGTCCCAGCACCGTCAGCTCTCAGCTGCCTGCCCTCCCCGGTTCTCAGGCTCTCGCCGTGCTCGGGGCAGCTCCCCTCCTCACCCCTCGTCCGGTAACACGGCCCTGCTGCCCCGAGCTCACAGCACCGCCCTGCTCTCCTGCAACGCCCTCCCACCCGCAGGGCCTGCAGTCAGAGGCGGTCCCTGCCGTGACTTGCGTCTGTCGGCGTGGAGAGCGGGCCACCCTGGCGTCGATGGCGTGTCTGTTTGCTCCCTGTGTCCTCCCCGGTGACCGTGCTCTCCGGAGGGTGGGGCGGGCGTCTCCCTTTGTGCAGGTGACAGCCGGGGGCTCGTACCGTCTAGCCGTGTTTTATTTTCACGCATTCGTGCACCACAACAGGCCCGACCGAAGGCGCTCTCTCTGAGCTTCACGGTTAGGAACCTGAGTGCGTGCAGCTGAGGGGCGTTCCGTGGTGACGCCCTGGGTGAACAGAACACGCCCAGCACACGGGGTGTGCTCCTGCACACCGTGGGCCGCAAGCACCTTTGATTAAACAGGCCAGTGCCGGCGTGCTCGTGTGAGCGGGCTGCGGCTCTGACGTGAAAACACGGTTGTGCGTGGCGAGGCACCTGAGTCCCTCTGTGGTGAGGAGATGATGGCTGCATGTGACGTGAGACGCTGGGACGCACTGACACCGGCGTGGCCATGTTTCCAGGCCGGCGTCAGACCCGGGGTCCCGCCCTCCCCCAGTCTGCAGTTATAGCAATACCTGCAACTGTGTTTTGTAGCGTACCTTCCAAACAAAGTAAATCTTTTGTTAGCTAGTGGGTAAAACTTTCCAGGTTTAGTTAACCAGATGTGACAACATGTTGCATTTTTCTCCAAAAAACAGAGAGAAGCCTGGGTTTCCTCTTCACGGAAGGCTTTTCTCCTGAACGTGGTTGCTCTGTGTTCCTTCCCCGCAGACTGAAAAAGATGCCTCAGTCCATGCCGGAGTACGCTCTGACGAGGAACTACCTGGAGCTCATGGTGGAGCTGCCCTGGAACAAAAGCACAACTGGTGAGCCAGCCGGTAGCAGTCTTGTCGCGTCCGATCCTCAGGCTGTGCTCACACGACTCCTGCGGGAACCCAGGGCGCGGTGACCCCCGAGCGGCCTGCGCCCACCCGCTCCTGCCGGCCGGCTGGGCTCGCCCGGGGAGGAAGAGGCGTTTCCCTGCGCAGGTGGCAGCTGCTCCACCGGCCTCCGTGCCAGTGCGTGCGCGAGCTTGGCGGGCACCCGTTTGTGTCTCTGGTGGGTGTGCGACACTTCTCCCGTTGCACGGCAGGCGTTTCCTCGGTAACGTTGTCCTGGGTTGCGGGGTTTATTGTAACTGACACAACTGTGGAGAAACGCAGGGCAGGGTGCGCGAGGTGTGATGGCCTGGGGACGTTGGAGTGACAGCTCCGATTCTTCCCCGGTAGTAACTCTCGGCTTCCTGCCTCCCCAGGCTGCCGCGTCCTGTTTACAAAGTGAAATTAATCACAAGCCAGCGTCAGTGTAGCGACTTGGGGGGAAATGTTTATGGAGCAGGGAGCTGACTCCCATTTTTTATGAAAGTAGCCAAGACAGTGTAAACACAGGGCAAAGCAGTTACTATTTTTGCAACCAGGGAAGGAGGCCACTCCCTGTGCCAGAGCCCGGGTGAGTTTCTGCAGGGGAGAGCCCCAGGCGCCCGCCCGCCGGGAAGAAGCGCGTGCCACTGTGCGGTGCGTCCGCAGGGAGTGGCGGTGGGGCCAGTGGGGAGGGCCAGTGCTGAGCGCCCGGCCCCGGCCCGTGTGGACCAGGTCTGACTGCGACCTGTGGGCGTGGCGAGGAGGCCACAGAGGCCTGTTGTCCCGCCCCAGGGCCTTGTCCCCCTCCCGGGCAGAGCCCCGCGGCGAGGGGAGCGGAAGCGGTGGGAGACGTGGGTGTTCTGACGAGCCCACCGCGAGCGGAAGGAGCCGGCAGGACCGTCTCAGACTTCCGGCCGTGAGCAGGGAAGCGTGTTCCGGTGCGGTTTAGACCTCTCCCGTGTGCGTGACTCCAAACGGGAGGGGCGCCTCCCCTTCGAACCACTGACGGGGACGGCCGGAAGGCCTGCAGTCCCGCCCGGAGGAGATGCGGACGGTGACGACAGAGGGTGGGAGTGGCCTCGTCTCACGAGTGCGGGAGACCTTCCTTTTTAACGCTCTCCCACTCGCTGTGTTTCTGGGGAGAAGTTCCTTCCCAGTGCTCTTCGTGTTTCTCTAAACTGCCTAGGATTTCGTTTTTAACTTCCTAAGGTTAATTAGGAATGGACGATGTATTATAAAACTGCCTGTCACATACAAAACGACATCTCGGGAAGCTTGTCTCCTCGGCCGTGGTGACACGGTAACTGCATCGGCGCCGTAATGTCTCCGCACAGCTGACCCAGACCCCACAGGACTGTGATCCCACGGGGCTGTTCCGTCTTTGCAGACACCGCGCACGTGGGACCGGCCTGCAGCTGCCCTTGGAGTGGCCGGGCCAGGTCTCGGTGCCAAGGCCGGCCCTGCACAGACCGCTGGGAGCTCCCGCTCTTTCGTTCGCTCACACGTACCGGTTGGGTTCCGCACGAAGCCTGGTTGCTCGGCCGGGGCTCGCTGGAATCAGTACTCCTGCAGTGTGATCACACGTACTGCTGCTTAGCTGGGGTTTTGTAGACCGTTCCGGGAGCTAGAGTGTTATTTAAAGACGTTTTTCTCCTGCACAAGAAGCACGAGCGAGGCTCAAACTCCCAGAGGAGAGGGTGGGGCTGTGTGCGTTGCTCTCCCCCCCACCCCCCGTGCTCTCTCGCTGGGGGGGGGGGTCCGGCGGCCATGCCTGACCCCCGGCTGCCACCCCACTGGGGAATTCATTCTGGCTTCCCCGACTTGGTGGCTCACCTGCGAGTGTTCTGAGTACACCGCACGCCAGGAGACCCGGGGAAAGCTTGTCATCAGAAACAGCCCTGCTCACACGTCCGGTTTCAGACAGCACAGTTGGTGGGAACTGGGCACGTCCTCGCGTCTCAGGGCAGACACTGCGTCTTGGGGGCGAGGGGACCAAGTCCGGGTCCGCCCCAGAGGCACGTTCGGGGGTGCGGGGGACCCGAGCCCGTCCTGGTGCCGCGTCTCTTCTCGGGCAACGTGTGGGCCCCAGCCGGCCCCGAGAGGAGCTTCTCTGCTTGCGCTCACGCCATGTCTGTTGTCGGTCGGCTCCCCCCAGACCGCCTGGACATCCGTGCGGCCCGGGCCCTGCTGGACAGCGACCACTACGCCATGGAGAAGCTGAAGAAGCGCGTGCTGGAGTACCTGGCCGTCAGGCAGCTGAAGAGCGACCTGAAGGGCCCCATCCTGTGCTTCGTGGGCCCCCCCGGCGTCGGGAAGACCAGCGTCGGGCGGTCCGTGGCCAAGACCCTGGGCCGGGAGTTCCACAGGATCGCGCTGGGAGGCGTGTGCGACCAGTCGGACATCCGGGGGCACAGGTGGGGCTCCTCCCGGCTGCGTCCTCCCCACTGACTCGGCTGTCCCAGGGCAGGGCAGGGCGGGGCATCCCCTGCAGGGCTGCGGGGTGCTGAGTGGAAGGGGCATGGGCCTCCCTGTGACGGGGTCCCCCCCGCTCCCCTGGAGCCTCACCTGCACACAGGTGTGAATCGGCCACGACCGGGGCGTCTTCACGGCGCTCTGGCCCCGTGGCCTCTCGGGAGCAGCGGCCAGACCTCTGGGAGGGCGAGGAGTGGGTGCAGCGGGGGGTGAGGGCGGGAGGAGCCGAACTCCCGCTTGAGAGGGCTGCCTCACGGCGGGAGCGGGAGTTGCGAGGGGGAAGGTGAGCGTCGCTGTCCAGGCTCATCCTGGGGTGATGGGCACTTTCCCCGTGGAAACCCACGGGGCGGGGAGGGCCGAGTCTGCTCACCTGCCGTGCTGGATCGGAGTGCGTGTGAGCTCACTGCGCGCTGCTGCTGCTGCTCAGGCTGGAGGACGCTGGGGCAGCACGAACCCCTGTTTCCCGGTCCTGGGGGACAGAGCAAGGGCAGGCTGTGAGGTGACGTGCCCCCCCCCCCCCGTGTGTGTGTGTGTGTGTGTGTGTGTGGTGAGGGCACCATGCGGCTGTGTATGCTTCCCCAAGGTGTGGCGCGCTGTGCACCTCAGACTCGGTGATTGTGTGTGTGTGCGTGTGTGTGTGCATGTGTGTGTGTGTGTGTGTGCGTGTGTGTGTGTGTGTGGTGAGGGCACCTTGTGGCTGTGTATGCTTCCCCAAGGTGTGGCGCGCTGTGCACCTCAGACTCGGTGATGTGTGTGTGTGCGTGTGTGTGTGTGTCGGCCAGATCGGACCCAGCTGTGCTTCCTACAGAACCCGCTGAGCTTCCGGTCAGGGCGACCGAGCTGCACACACAACCTCCGTCCTTGAGACGAGACCCTCGGCTGTGCGGCGTGCAGGAGACCCCAGTCCGGAGTGGGGGCTCGCACGTGTGGGCCGGAGCCACCAGGGCCCGGGCACTTCCACTGTGTGGCGACGGGCCCGTGCGGAGGAGACCCGGGTTGTGGGGAAGGATCTGGTGCTTTTACAGCGTCTGGTTTCCCGCCTGCCTCCTCAAAGGTCCCCGGCCCCGGGGCGGGGCGGGAAGCTTCGGAAAGTGGCATGGAAAACGGTTCTCTTTATCCTTCTCTGTTTGCTTACCATTCTCACGGGTTACAGAAAACTCATTCCGAGGTTTTAGCCGAAAAGCGGTGAGGGCTGCAGGGGAGTCAGGGAGTGGACCTGGGCCGTCCTCTCTGGCCGTTTCAGACGCTGCTCGTGTCACCGAGAGCGTCTCATTCTCGCTTGCGCCACTAGAGGCTGTCGTTGGCTTTCACAGAGAAGGTGGCATCTTGGGCGGGTTTCGGGGGAGCTGGCCCCAGGGCCGGAGTCCTCTCGTTACAGCTGCAGCACTTGGGGGGTGTGTCCCCCATTTGGGTGGCTTGGGCCGGGCACTCGGAGCTGACTCGGCCTCTCTCCCCCTTCTGGGCTCTCCCGCGTGGTGTCGTGTGTGTGTGTGTGTGTGTGTGTGTGTGAGAGAGAGACGGGCGCCGGGGGACGAGCCGGGGCGGGTGTTCTTGTGTGGCAGTAGCGTCTCAGGCACGTGACACGCCGGTGATGTGCCCTCACCCCTCCCCACACTGGGGGGGGCGGGTCCGTGAGGCCTGGGAAGCAGCCCCTCCGCCCTGGCGCGCATGCAGTGGTCCACGAAACCCAGCCTTCATGCTGTTGGAAGTCTAAATGCTCAGGGGGACAAGCTCAGGTTTTCGTGTTTCAGTACATACACCTTCTTATAAAACTCAGTCTGATCTTTAAGTTGTACCCCAAGTCTCCAGCTCTCTGCGTGGCTGTTTAACGTGTGTGGCAAGACTGTGGGGCCACGTGTTTTCGCAGGCCTGCTGGTGGGCCGTGGGCCTCGGGCCGCGTCACGGCCCTCCGCACCCCCGTGGACCCTGGGCGGGTTGGAGCGGGCCTCCGCTTTAAATCCGCCGACACCGACGGATGTGAAAGGTGTCCCGTTCCTCGAGTGAGTGTGCCGTCACGTGTGACCGTCGTCATAAGGAGAACCTCCCCAGAGGAGGGGACGCAGCTGCTCTGCAGGAGGCGGCACACCTGCCCGAACCGCGCACCTGGGGTGGTCCGGATGCGCGCTCGCCGCCAGCCGGGAAGCGCGGGGGCTCCCCCGGTCACACTGTCGGCTTGAGGCCTGACTCTCGGCCTGCCTTGCCGGGTGGCGCCCCCCGGCCGGCACTGCGCCCAGGGCTCCATTCGAAGACACAGCCGTCCCAGTGCCACGGCACTGACCCCAGACCCCAGTCACAGCCGAGCCTCCCTCCCCGCCCCCGCCCCGCCCCGGCCCCGCTCACGCCGGCCGGCTCTCCGCAGGCGCACCTACGTGGGCAGCATGCCCGGCCGCATCATCAACGGCCTGAAGACGGTGGCGGTGAACAACCCCGTGTTCCTGCTGGACGAGGTGGACAAGCTGGGGAAGAGCCTGCAGGGCGACCCGGCCGCGGCCCTGCTCGAGGTGAGCCGGGGCATCCACTCCGGGTGGACGTGCGTGGGGTCACTCCACGTGGGGGCCGTCCGGGAAGAGTGGGGGGGGGAGGGGAAGAGACAGACCACGGTCGGAAGCAGCGTGACGGTCACAGTCCAGTGTCTCAGAGATGCCTCCTCTGAGAATCCTCGGTTGTTTCTGTTTGTTTCTGTCAGCTGGTTTTTCCAGACCTCACGCCTCCTATTGCCAAGACCAGCGGCTCTGCGGGGTTGTTTGTTACCGAAGAGAGCGTGTGAGCCCCTCCCGCCCTCGGACCTCAAGCTCCGAGGCGGCTCGCGTTGCTCCCAGGGCACGGCCGCTGCTGCCTGGCCGTGCAGTTGGGGGCCGAGGGCTTGGGGGGTGAGGGTTCCGTTGGCTTTCCTCCCTGTGGCCTCGCTGTGTCGTTCTTGTGCCCCGTCTCCCAGAGCGAATGCTACCCTGACGTTGACTCCTTGGGCATTTCCATTTCTGGGGTCATGCAAGTGCTTTCACGCCGGAGCCAGATGGTGAACTCACTTCTCCTTCGCTGTCTCCCCTTTCACTTGTCCGTACGTGTCTTTAAAAGTCTTTTTAGAGTCGATAATTGGCTTCTTTTGTTTACTTTGACCAGGTGTCTAATTTGTTTTTCAAGATGCTCAGACACCATGTGTTCTGTCGGGTCTAGCTTGTGTAAGGTGCCTCTCGCCTCTGGCACGCCGCTGCCCCCCTGGGTGCTCCCCGCGCCTCTCGCCCTGGGGACTTCCTGTGTCCTGTGTGCTGGGTCCTCCTCTCTCCCCGCGCTCCCGCGTGCCTGGCCCGGCCCCCGGCGGTCCCCTGAGGAAGCCTGGCCCGGCCCCCGGCGGTCCCCTGAGGAAGCCTGGCCCGGCCCCCGGCGGTCCCCTGAGGAAGCCTGGCCCGGCCCCCGGCGGTCCCCTGAGGAAGCCTGGCCCGGCCCCCGGCGGTCCCCTGAGGAAGCCTGCCTGGGTGGTGAATGGTCTTCGGTGGTGCGTGCCGGGCAGCGTCTCTGTGTTCCCCTCACATGTGATTGGTGGGTCGACTGCGGTAATTTGCATGAACGGTGCTCGTGGAGTGGCAGGGGGGTCATTGCCGTGAGTCCGGGACGAGGTCACCACCGAGCCGCCTTCCCTCCTGCTGCCCTGGAGTCTGTTCTCCCAGGGGTTCCAGCCTGGAGCCCACGCCCTGGCCCTTGTCGTAGTTCTGTCCCTGCAGGGACCCCCACCGGATTCGGCAGTAAAATACAAAATGAAAACAAACAGTAACAAAACACAAGCACCCGAGAGAAACACAGACAGTCATTTTGGCCTGTCTTCAAGTCCCCATTCTGTCTTCTGGCAGCTGAAGTTGCTGTTTGGACCTTTCAGTGAAGTTTCCATTTAAATTACTGTATTTCTCAACTTTAAGATCTCTTTTTGCTCCTTTCTTGATCACTCCTGCCTGTCTTTGATCTGTGTGTGTTAGAGCATCGTTCTCGTAGCTTGCTGTGACTCTTTGGACATGGTTTCCTTCGGGCCTTGTTTTCCGACTGTGATAACACACACACACAACATGAACTGTGCCGCCGTAGCCTTGTTCAGTGCGCGGTACAGTCGTGTCCGGCGTGTTCGCGCTGTCGCACACCCGGTCTGCAACACGCCTGCATTTCTCGATGCTGAGACCCCACCCTCCCCGCACGGCAGCCCCTTCCTTACTTCCTTCCTGCCGCCCTCAGCACGGAGCCTGGACTCCGCGCGGACACGGCTTGGTGGATGACCCCTGGTCCTCCTGGTGCGGGTCCCCTGCTGCTCGGACGGGACCTGTTGTCAGGCGGCCTTCTCAAGGGTGTGTTTGCGGACTGTACCTGAGGCCTGGGTTTGCCGAGGCCCCTGTGCTGCCCGCACCAGGGTCCACGTGTTCCGTCCCGCAGCCCCTCGAGGCAAAACTGCAAAGGCGCACCGTGCGCACCTGGGTAGCGGCTGCTGCGTCCGCTTACTGCTCCCCGCTCTCCCGCAGGTGTTGGACCCGGAGCAGAACCACAACTTCACCGACCATTATCTCAACGTGGCCTTCGACCTTTCCCAAGTTCTCTTCATCGCCACCGCCAACACCACGGCCACTATCCCCCCGGCCTTGCTGGACAGGATGGAGATCATCCAGGTGCCAGGTACCAGCCTCGCGGGCCATGTCGCTGCATGGTGTCGCTTCCTCCCTGAACCAGCCCTGGCTGTGTGGCTGGGCGGCGGAGCTCTGCGGGAAACGCCCGTGTGCTGACGTGTGGTCTTCTCGGGTTCTGGGAGCTGGCTTTGTTCGCTCTCACCCGGTGGGAGTATCAGGAGTCGACTTTGCATAATAATTTCACACTGACCTTAGCATTGAAGAATGATCGTGTCTTATAAAAAAAGCTACACATTCTTCTTTGAAGCAATTTCTAAAATGATAGAGGGAATTCTCTTGCGAAGTCTCTAAAAACCAAAAGCGGGTCTGTGCGTGGCCCGCGGAGCGCCCCGTGTGTCCGGCGACACAGCTGCCCCGTGTCCCTGGGAGAGTGCGGCCGCCTCCTCCCGCCCGGCCGGCCCTCCCCTGCACCTGCCCTGGCCGCGCCGTCTGCCCCGTTGCGGGGCTGCGTCCCTCTCCTCAGCGGGGCCGGCCGAGCAGTGTCTCTGTCTGTCTGTCTGTCTGTCTGGGTGTCTTCCCCGTGTTCCCTCGTGCATGAAAACATGCAGACGGCACTGTAGCTACTAACAGTGAGTAAATCCTGGTGTTTCCCCCCGAAGACATCTGGCATCGGTGGGTAGTCGTTAAAATGAACGTGGACCACAGTCTAATATGATTCAGGTCCTACACGTAGTCTGAGTGTATACACTTCATATTGATCTGAAATGTATCTTTACTGTCAGGTGAGCGGTGGTTGGGTTTCTCCGTTATCCGTGAGCCCTGCCAGTTCCTGTGCTTGGTTTGAAAATATGATGGAGCGAATAACTGCTTCGTGCATATCTATGAGACTAGAATAAGTGAGTCCTGAAACCCAAGGGCCGGGGAAGCCCAAATTAGGGCGGCGCGCTCCCGAGACGCGGGAGCAGGGCGCACGCTGCCCCTCCTGCAGGTGCGGTGGCCTCCCCGTACCCTCCCTGGTGCTCGAGGTCATCTTCCCGCTCAGGGGCGACTCACCAGTTCATCCTCTTACTCCGTGCTTGTGCGGCGGACAGCGGGCAGGTTTTTAGGGGAATTCCGTCTTCCTGGTTTGAAGACAAAGCAGATCTGTGCTCGATAAGGCTTTTAAATCACTAAGAGCATGAAGTCTGTTAAATGTACAAGTTGTATATGCAATGCAACACACAGAGGGACTAGACCTTTACAGGGTCATCTTCGTTCTGGGCTCGTCGTGGTGCTAAAACCTATGTGTGGCTTTTCTCTCGGAACCTGCTGGTTATTTAATCAAAGTCTTGTTGTGTTTTAAGCCTTCAAATATGTACCCAATTATGCTAAAGAAGAGGGGCGTATTTCCTATTAAATAGTAAAATGACTCGAGTCTGAGTTACGGAGATAATTCTCCCGAAGGTTTGCGACTTCTTTCCTCCTCTTTGAGAGAGAGGTCACTTAGCCGGAGGACTTGACTTGGAAATGCTGTGCCGAGTGGAGGCTTGTTGTGTTTGGGGCGAGCCGGACATTCTGACAGTCGTCGGTGGGAGAATAAGTGTCTTTGTGCTGATTGTGTAACCTCAGTCGGAGCAGCGCTCAACCCCCGTGAGAGTGCTCGGCTCCGGGAGGCCGCGTGAGCCCGCGTGAGCCCACGGGAACCCCGCCCCCCTGCCCCACAGGCTACACCCAGGAGGAGAAGATTGAGATCGCGCACCGGCACCTGATCCCCAAGCAGCTGGGGCAGCACGGGCTGACCCCGCAGCAGGTCCAGATCCCCCAGGTGACGACGCTGGACATCATCACCAGGTGGGTGGGCACGTCGGGGCCTGGCAGAGCGGCCCTCCGGCGGACCCCCGGCACGCACTGCTGGCCGGCGCCGGCTCTGTGTGGGGTGGGAGCTCACAGGGCCGCACTGAGGGTCTCCACGGCACAGGACCCGGCTCGCGCCGGGATTCCCCACAGAGCAGTGCAGGGGCTAATGAATCGAGAACCCAGTCGTGGGAAATGTCGAGACACCTTTTATGGCCCGGGATCTTAAAAGCCGGATTCCCTTAATGTGTGAGGTCCTGTTTTCAGACGTCTGCTGTAAGTTTTTTGGATTTTCTTCTCTTCTCTCTGAGAGACTTTAAAAGTCCTTATTGGAGTTTTCATCTTCAGAGTCAGCATGGAGTGGTGGAGGCGGCGCCTCCCAAGCAGCCGCCCCGCGCTCACACCTGTGCGGGCAGCACACCCTCTCTCTGGGGCTGCTGCTCCGTGCAAGTCAGAGCCCCGAGTCTGGGTGGGTGGAGAGCGTGCCCGGGGAGGTTTACGCCCGAGGCCGCCTCCCCCGGTTCCCCTGGCTCCGCCGGCGGCCCTTCCGGTGATCGCTGCACCCTGACCTCGAGCTGGCCGGCCGGGCTGCCTCGCGGCGAAGCCAGCCTCCTGTGGGAGTCTGTTCAAGTTCACATACACGACCGCGAGAGTACGTCCGACCCGGGCTCCTTTTCTTAACTCCAGGGTTACTGTGTGTGGGGGCGATGCCAGGAGAAATAAATTAGGTGCTTTATATGCCAAAGTCTTCCAGCAACAGCTTTCTTCCGGAGGACACCCCTGGTGCCTTGGGGTGACTTCCAGGAAGTCACGTAGCCTTTCGAGAGCGTCCCCGTCTGTGAAATTTGAGTGACAGAACAAAACGCTCAGGGCCGTATCGGTCTAAACAGGGACTCAGAGGGTCATCACTTTGTATTGCCCAGGTGTTGCCTGGACACCTGTTTCTTCCCTGCTACCTACTGGCTCAGAACCGCAGGCATGAAAAGCCGTGGACAGCAGGACGTGCCCCAAGCGGTTCTGGTATCTTTACAGGCGGCACAGGTGTTTGCTGCTCCGGGCACGCTTTCCGTACTTGGTCAGTTAGCGGGCGTAGGACTTGTGTTTCCCTGTGACGTGGCTTTGGTCCTTTCTATGGCACGGTCACGGACCCACGACTCGCAGGAGGAGGGGGGACCTCTGACGTCATCAGCCCGGCCGTCATCCCAGGGGGAGCTGCCAGCTGCATGCTGGCCGCTCTGTGGCGCCAAGACGCGGTTCTCTGCCTCGGCCCTGCGCGAGCCCCTGGAGTCCGGTGTTGCTTACTTTGTCTATAATGTGTGGCCCTCTGCCGTCACAGACAAAGTGCCGTCTCTGGCCCACGTCCCAGGAATGTTCCCCCTTCAGACCGACCGGTCGGTCCTGCCCCGTGTGCCGTTCCATCCTGGCCTGCTTTCGAGGCTCGGGCCTTCCGGGGTCTCGGGGGCGGTTGCCGGTGTGGGAGGACCACTGGTCTCCTTACTCTGTGTTGCTTTAGGACAGTGTCTCGGGCCCTTCTTTTCTCCAGGTTCTTCCTCCTGTCGCACTTAGTTACCGACGCCCTCGGTTCTTTTTCACGTGAGCCCCTGCTGCGCCCGGCCTGGCCCGCACCGCGCTGTGTGCACCAGGCTGCACGCTCCGGGCTGCATTTTTGAAGCTCGAGGTGGTGGTTGGCGATCTGTGTGGGCTGTGCTGGTACCGTCGGCCCCCAGAGCAGCATGCGGGCTTTGTCCGTCTCGCTGATCGTGAAGGATGGTGGTTTTCTGTGCTCTGAAAGTTGGCGTCTGCAGCACCCACCTGTGCGAGTCCCAATAAAGGAGCCGGTTTGCGCTGCCACCGGCGATGCTTCCCTTCTGGTGCAGCGGCGCACCCGGCTCCCTCCGGGCAGCCGCAGCGTTGCCCTGCCTGCACTGGCTCCTGCCTGGTACTCTTCCCAACGCCGGACAGAAGGGTAGCGCCGCCCTTGTGGCCGTGACCTGTCGGTGCAGCTCCCTGGGAGCTCCCTCCGCTCCCCTCGCCCGTCTGACTGCCTCACCTGCGCGGACCGGAGGGCCGTCTGGGGAGCCGCCTCGGGGGTTTGGTTCTGTTTCTCTGTTGGTTTGTCCTCGTGTTAGATGCGCCCCAGCTCTCCTGCCTCCTGGGGTCACTTACGCGCGGCTGTGTGACACGGACTCCACCCTGAGAGCCCCGTCCTGTGATGGAAAAGGGTCTGACAGTGTTTAGCCAGGAGCGTTCCGCTGCCTTTTCCCAGAACCTTAAAAACCCGCCCCTAGAGTCTAGAACGTGGGGTCCCACCGCCGGTCAGGTGAGCTCCGCACCGTAGGGCGGGCTCCGTACCTCGCATCGCCCGTGGAGCCCGTGCAGCCCTCTGCGAGCCGGGCGGCCGCCGTGGCCATGCTGCGTGGCCCCCGTGACGTGGCGCAGGGACTCGTGTCAGACGCCGAGGGGTTTTAAGGCAGCTCTGTGGAGCACGTCCGTGTCTCCCACACAGAACCCCCATGCCCACGTCACTCGGCGCCCTTTCCTCAGAAGCCCCTGCAGGGAACACCCGCCGGACAGAGGTGATCTGCAGTTTCTAGTAGAAACTGGATTTCCGTCTCAGATGATTTTTTGTGTTAGTGGGAAAAGAGTTCTGGGTTTGTTTTTTATTTAAGGTTTTCAGCAGTACTTGAAGCATGCTAAATTCATCTGGCGTTTTCTTAAGTTGACTGGTTTTGTTCAAGAAAGAGCTCACACGTGTCCTCGAAGAGGAAGCTGGCCAAGTGGCCAGCTTGGCTTTGGGGAGGCGAGGACGCACCCACAGGTCCGGGGTAACCGCCCGGGAGAGCCTGTGTGTAGGGAGCGGCCGTGGCCGGGGACACAGCCACACGTTGGAGAGAGGTCGGTGCTCTCTAGAGGTTTCCCCTGTGAGGGCTCCGTCCTCAGGACACGCACTGGACTCCCGAAGGCGCCGTGTCCACGTTCCGTGTGAACGCGGGTCACGGCCCTTTGTCCCCACGGGGGGTGTTGAGCCGGGAGTCAGAGGCTGCTGTCCGCTGGCAGGTACACCCGAGAGGCGGGGGTCCGCTCCCTGGACAGGAAGTTGGGGGCCATCTGCCGCGCCGTCGCCGTGAAGGTCGCAGAAGGACAGCACAAGGACGCCCGGCTGGACCGTGCCGACGCCGCGGAGGCGGAAGGTCTGGGACTCGGCTGGTGTGCTGGGGGGGGTGGGCAGGCAGAAGGTGGGGCAAGGGTGGTGCGGGGGGTCCCGGTCAGCAGGCCCCACGCATGCTCACCAAGGGGCTCTCCCGGTCGGGCCCACGTGGTGTCAGCCGGCGCCACACCTGGGGGGACGCTTTAGGGCTGTGGGTGTTGGCCGTTCTCAGCTCCTGGCACATGAACGACTAAAATTCTGCGGCACGTCAAAAAATATATTTTTTTTGCTGATCTGACAAAGAATAGGTACAATTTGATTGACTTACGAAAAAAGCCCCATAGATAGCAGTCATCACCTTTCTGTGCCCGAGTGACCTTTTACAAAACTGGGCGCCTGTGCTTGTACGTGAGCGTTTCTAGCACCGAGAACAAGCCAGTCAGATGCGACCTGGTTGAGTGAGGTGACCCAGAAGGCACGGCTCGACCACGGGACCTATTTGTGGTCCCAGGCCGGGCCTCCCCCCGGGGCGGCGGCGGCTGCTGCTGCTGCTGCTGCTGCGTGGGGCTGCCGTCAGGTTTGTGTTGGGCCGTGTGCGGGAGAAGGGGTCAGGGCCCCCGACTGGGGGGTCAGGGCCCCCGACTGGGCGGTCAGGGGCTGAGTGTTTCCCACGTGCCCGCGGCACCGGTGAAGACCACTGCTGTGGGGCCGCGGTGGTCCGGGCGTGGGTTAGCTACGGCTGCTGAATTCCTCGTGGCACAAACCTGAATGGTCGTCCTGCAGGCGACCGGTCTGGTTGCTCTAGAGATCACTCCCCGCCCCACTCCCCCTCGGTGCTCAGAGCTCTGAGTTCCCTGCTCCCTGGAAAGGGGCCGGGTGTCCTGGCTGCGTACCTGGGGGTTGGCTTTCACCCTCCCCCCCCCGCCCCCCCTCCCCCTTCCCCCAGGGGCAGTGGGATCCGGCCGGCCACAGCAACCAGGGCTCAGAACAGCTCACACAAAGCACGGCGGGCCGAGGGAGCCCACAGCCCCTTCCGGCCTCGGCTGGGGTTTCACAGACTCGGTCCTGAGGGCGCGGTAACCGGAGACGGGCGCGTTTCTTCCCCGGGTGACTCTACCGGAGCTGTGGCACCCGCCTTCTGGGCTGCTCCGGGAGCGCTGTGTAGCAGGACCGGCCGGCGGGCTTGGCCTTCGACCCGCGTAGGTGGGCTGCAGGCAGAACGCCCTTGCGCACGGGCTGCTGAGTGACCCGGCGGCCGCCAGGCCCCGTGGAACAGACCAGTGCGGTGGGAGCGGACAGGTGCGGGGAGACCCTCTCGGGTCTGGCTGAGCGGGGTGTGGACAGATCAGGTGGCAGGCCAGAGCGGAGGACCACTGTCCCAGTGCCCTGCGGGGGGAGGGGAGGGGGGGCCTGATGCTCTGTGTGGGGTCGGTCGCCAGCCAGCGGCAGGAAGGCCGACCAGCTGTCCCCCCTGCCTCCTGTGTCCCTTGTGGTTCCGTCTCCAGAGGAGCCCTCGCCCTGGAGGTCACGCCAAAGCTGCAGCATGCGGGCACCTCCGAGGGCCACTCCCTATGCGTCCCGTCACCAGTGGGCCCTGAGATTAGGGTCTGAGGTCATTAGACGTAGTCAGTGACAGTCTTGAAAGGGAGGGAGTCGGTGAAACACAGGTCTCTGACCTCACGGGAACTCAGACGGACGAGTCAGAGTGAAGCCAGAGTGAGCGTGCCCAGCCGTGCGGCGTCGGCGGCTGTAACTGTCACTGCTGCATGCCGCACGCTGACACGCACGGTCACTGTTGCCCGCAGTCCGGCTGTGCGGGGCACGGGGAAGGCAGGGGAGCTGGTGCCTCACACCCCTCGAGTGCCGGAGGGGCCGTGCCAGAGGACGCCCCGAGCCCTGCACCCCGCAGGCTGGCACCGCCAGCGCCGAGTTTTCGCGTGGGAAGACAATCACCGTGGCGCGGGGCCGTGGGTTTATCGAAGGGGCATGGCTTGTATGGGTTCCGTCATTCTCGAGTTCACGGTGCCTCTCAGGGAACAGGACGCCCGATGGGACCCCCACTGAAGAGGGCCCAGAAGGCTTGGGGCTATTGCCCTGGCAGGGCTGTGCGAGGTCATCTGCCGCACTTGACCCCCGACTCCCGGCCCCTACAGGCCGTCCCTTGAACAGGGCCCGGTCTCGCCCGTGGCGTGAGAACGTAACGTTTAAGGAGCAGACGGGTGAGGTCGCTGCCCTCCGGGAGCTCGTGCTGGTGTGGGGGGCAGACGACAGACACCGGGGGGGGGGGGGGGCTGGGTGCACGAGGCGAGCCCCCCGCCGCCCAGCCCCCCAGTGCTCTCGGGGGCTCAGCCTCCTGCCCGAGGTGCACACGCACAGCTGAGATTCTGAGCCCTCGGGAGTGCGTGCAGGGCTGGGCCTCGGGGCCGTCTGTGCCCCGGCCTGACACCGACTCCGGTGCAGACCCGGGCGAGGCCCTGATCGGGGTGGGGGTCCCCCCTCAGGCTGCAGAGAGCACGTCCTGGACTCCAAGCCCGAGGCGCTGGGCGGCACGGCCGACCTGGGCCTGCCGCCCGAGATGCCCATCCTGATAGACTCCCACGCGCTCAAGGACATCCTGGGGCCGCCCATGTACGAGCTGGAGGTGAGCGGCCTGCGCTCGGGGGGTGGGGCTGCCCCTCGAGGCCCCCTGCCGGTGGACGGGGGGGGGCGGGGCAGTAGAACCAGGTGCTCCGAGGGGGTGGGGGCGCACTGGGCTCGGCTCTCGGACATGGTGCCCGCGGCCACTCTGGGTTTTCCTGGCTCGGCCGTGCTCACGTGTGTGGCTCAGCGCCAGGCCCGTGGGCTCAGGTGAGCGGCGTGTTCAGTGTGAGACGGCCCCGAGGCAGCGCTGCCGGCAGCCGAGCGCTGGGGAGGGACCCGGGGCTCCCGGGGCATCGGCAGGAGCAGAGCCAGGAGCCTGTGGGGCTCCGGCCTCCACACCATGTGGAAGAGCAGGGGGGGTCTGTGCTTCCTGAGACAGACTCGGGGCGACTCAGTGGGGGCAGGGGCTGAGCGCCCACACAGCCCCGTGACAGCAGCCCCACAGAGAGGACAGTGGGTGGGTTTGGTCCCTGAGAGTCAGGAGAGGGGTGTCCAGGCCCCCCCACGTTCCGAGGCAGAATTGCCCCGACAGATGCCAGAGCGGAGGGGGCCGGCTTTGCTCCTGGCAGAGAGCCATCCCCGGCGGGTGGCGCTGGGACCCCAGGTCCTGGGCGCGGCGGGTACTCAGAGGTCTGGGCAGCCCGCCGGAAGTGCCCCGGCCCTGGCCGACCAGCCGTCCCCCTGCACCCCGAGCAGGTGTCAGAGCGCCTGAGCCAGCCGGGGGTGGCCATAGGCCTGGCGTGGTCCCCCCTGGGCGGGGAGATCATGTTCGTGGAGGCGAGTCGGATGGATGGCGAGGGCCAGCTAACTCTGACCGGCCAGCTGGGGGACGTCATGAAGGAGTCCGCCCACCTGGCTATCAGCTGGCTGCGCAGCAACGCCAAGAGGTACCATCTGACCAACGGTGAGTGGGGGCAGCGGGGGGTGGGGGCGGATGAGCTGTAAGCCCAAGTGGGAGGCCGCAGACCTCGGCGGGGACCGAGGCCGGCTCCCAGCGGGCAGCTGCCCTTCACTGAGGGACGGGCCTGCACGGGGCCGGGGGTGGGGGGGGACGTGGAGGCGCTGGTCCCACGCCAGGGCCGTTGGCAAGAGCCTGGGCCAGATGCTGACCCCGAGGGCTTTTCGTTTCTAGCCCCCCGTGAGCGGGCAAGACTGCCCTCCCCCGGACCGCACTGCCCGCCGGTGTTTTGAGGGAAGAGTCCTTTTCCCAGACGTTACTGGTTTACCCCTGGAAGAGAAAATCAGTAAAAGAGAACGGGTTCGCCTTCCCTGCGTTACAGCCCTGTCTCCCGTCTCACAGCTTCTGGGGGCTTTGACCTCCTGGACAACACCGACATCCACCTGCACTTCCCGGCCGGGGCGGTCACGAAAGACGGGCCGTCGGCCGGGGTCACCATCGTGACCTGCCTCGCCTCCCTCTTCAGCGGGCGGCTGGTGCGCTCCGACGTGGCCATGACCGGGGAGATCACGCTGCGCGGCCTGGTGCTGCCGGTGAGTGCGCGGCCGCCCGGGCCGCTCCGTGGTCGCTCGGGCCCCGGTCTGAGCAGCGTGCTTTCAGGTGGGGCGCAGGGCCGCCTCCGTCCCAGGGTGCCTTGGTTCCATGTACACGGAAGTTTGTAGCCGTGACTCGTGTTTCACATTGTGGTCAGCCTCTGAGAACCACCTCCCCCGCGTTTTCCCTTCCACGGAGGGCGAGGACCTGCCGAGGGACACAGCTGCCGTCCGGCCGCGGCTGTGGCTCGGAGGGTCGGAGACCGCGTTTGGTGGGTGTGGGGGCAGCTGGTCCGGGGCCGGCAGCCACTGTGACATGTCAGGCCCCGTCCGAGCCTGCAGGACCCCCGGGAGAGCACCTGCCCCCCCCCCCCAGAGATTGCGGGCTCCTGCGGTTGGTAGATCGGTGGGAAACGGAGCAGCGTGAAGTGGAGACTGACCGAGTCTGATCGCTGCGTTTCGCAAAATTCCCCGCACCTGGGTCCCCGTAGCTTACCCTTCCTTACGAAAACACCGATAAAACGCACGCACGCACGTGGGGATCTATCGGCAGGGTGTCCAGCCGTCGGTCACCCGCCGTGGCCCATGACGGAATTGTGGCTGTCACAGCAGGACGAGGGGAAAGGGATCGCCCTCTCTTCTGAGCGCGCCCTCATTTCAGGGGGTGACGGGGAGTAGGTCACGGCCGTGACGGCCCGGCCCCCAAGGGCCCCCAGGCCACAGGCCGCCAGCAGGCCCGCGGTCAGCCCCGCCCGTCAGACGCGTGGGGGAGGGGAGGGGCCCGTGTCCTTGCCGTGTGGTCTGAGGTCAGGTGGCAGGCCTCCTTGGCTCTGTCCTCCGTTCCCGGGATCACGGTTGCGGTGCGAGCCTCGCTGGTCCCGTGCACGCTTTTGGGATGTTTGTTCCAGCTCTGAGAAGTGCTCCGTTGGTGTCCTGGTAGCAGTCGCGTTGAGCCGATGGACTGCTCCGGGTAGTGCGGGCATCGGAAGGACGTGCCTTCCTCCAGCGCCCCTTCACTCTCCGCGTGCAGGTCTCCGTGCCCTCGGTTAAACTGTTCCCAGGGTTACTTTTTACGTGTTAGCTTTGATGCCGTTGTCAGTGGGATTGCTTTCTTAGCCTCCCTTTCTGATGGCTCCTTACTGGTGTATAAAGACGCAACATAGACATTAATCTTGTGCCCCGCTACTTCCCGGACTCACTGGTCAGCTCTGCAGTTTGGGGCGGGACCCTCGGGGCTCTCCGTGCACAGGATCGCGTCACCCGCAAGCGGTGAGCGTTCTGCTTCCTCCTCTCCGACTCCGTGCCTTTCACGTCCCTGGTCTGACCGCTGTGGCCGGGACCCCGGCACTCTGGGGACGGAGGGGGTAGGTGGACACCCCTGCCTCGTGTCTGGTCCGGAGGGTCAGCCCGCCGTGACTGCGGCCTGGACCGTCCACGCAGACCTTGGCAGCACCGAAGCGAATCAGGGCCAGGAGCGGGGCCGCCGTGAGAAATGCAGACTCTTCCCCGCTGACAGGAGTTAGTGTCGCACCCGTGGAAAACAGGCTCACTGGGTGCTTACCGCTTCGGTGTCGTCCCAGCGCGGGGTGTCACGAGCGGAAGGTGACTGGGAAGCAGCGGCGCGGGCAGCTGCAGCCCGCGTGACCCGGGTGCCCCCTCTCTCGCACAGGTGGGTGGCATCAAGGACAAGGTGCTGGCGGCGCACCGGGCCGGCCTGAAGCGGGTCATCCTCCCGCAGAGGAACGAGAAGGACCTGGAGGAGATCCCGGGCAACGTGCGCCAGGACCTGAGCTTCGTCACGGCCGGCTGCCTGGACGACGTCCTGAACGCAGCCTTCGACGGCGGCTTCGCGGCCACGAGCAGCCCCCTGGTGAACAGCAAGCTGTAGGCGCAGAGCCCGGCATCCCGGGGGTCCGGGGGTCGGCGCCCAGAGGTGCCGACGAGGCCCTCCCACGCCTGCCCAGGCGGGCAGACCCCCCCCTCCGTGCGCGAACAGAGTCGCAGCGGTCACGCCCCTCACCCCGGGGAGGCTGGTTTTTGTTACAGAAGTGGAGATTTAATAAAGCGATGCAAACGGAACCCTCCTCTCGTCTTTCACGGGTCGTTCCTGCCCCCGGGAAGGTCACGAGCACTGGTGCACAGCGCGGGCCACGCCAGGAGCCCCCGCGTTACCTGAGACCTTGCCAGAAACGTCAGCTCTCCGGTCCCACAGGAGCCCCTGGGGTGACTCGGATGCACGGTCAAGGTCGAGGGCGGGTGGTACAGGCAGCAGTTACCTTAGCGATGCCCCGTGGACGCTGAGTCTGGGAAACAGTCACCTGGGAGGGGACCTGGGCAAAGGTGGGATGAGGCCAGCCTTCGGCCTCCGCGGGAAGGGAAGTGCCCGGGCGAGCCAGGCTCTACCAGGGGCCCCGAACCCCCAGCACAGGCCCCTCTGGGTGGGGGGGGGGGGGTGCACACGGCCCCGAGTCAGGCAGGGTGGCGCGGCTCAGCACACGCCCGGGACACACCAGCCCTGAGTGCCTGTCCTCTTCTTAAAAAGTCCAGTCCCTACAGGGCGGCCGCCGGCCACCCCAGGACAGTCCCCACACCCACCGCCCCAACCCCTGCCGCCTCCCCTTCTGCTGCTTGTTCGCCTGGGCTGCCTCTCCGCGCCTCTCCTCCCCGGCGACCCAGGCGGCGTGTGGACTGTGGGCAGGTCCGGCCAGGGAGCTCCCTGGGGGGCAGGCGCCCCCCCCCCCCCAACCCCCCCATAGAACGCAGGTTGCAGCACCAAGGCAGTGAGAGGGGAAAGGTTAGGTCAGAAAGCAACGTAAAACCACCGGGCGCCCCCTAGCGGTCATTCCAGCCAGCAGCGGGCCTCAGGAGCTTGCACAGTGAGAGAGCTAACAGACCCGCAAGGACAGACAAGTGGGAAGCTCGTGGACAAGATCGGGGTCGGCCGGTGACGTGAAGACCTGCCAGTGAAATGGGAACGTGCTCTGGGAGGGGCCCCGCAGCCCGGGGCTGGCTGTGACCAGCGGGAGGCACCCTGCAGGCACCGCGACCTCATCGCTATGGCGACACAGGTCGTCTGTGCTCAGCCACCCCATGGGGAGGAGAGAGACTGTGGGTGCGGCCCCGGCAACCACAGCGTGCCCGCCACGCCCAGGCTCCTGCCTCGGTGCCCCCCCCCACCTGGCAGCAAAGCCTGCTGGGAAGGGGGCCCGTGTCCCCCAGGGTCCGAGCCCTGAGCAGACCCCCCCTCTCTGAAGGAGCCCACCCAAGACCACACTGCGAACGCCCTCCAGTCTCCAACCCTCGTTTCTCGGGTGCTGCTTTCAGTTTTAGAAGTCTAAGCTTTTGTGTTCACTTGTTCCTCTTTAGTGCGGCAAAACAGCAAAACGTACCCCTTTAACCACATTTAACTCGGGGACACGCATGCATTCCCCCCGTGCTGCGCAGCCGCCAGCACTGCCTGTCTCCAAGCCCGTCCCGCTGCTTCAGCCTGGAAGCGACAGACGACAAACTCCAGTCCCTCCGTCGCCCCCACACCCTGCCAGCACCCGCTGCCTCGCACGGGCGGGTGGGCGAGGAGGGGACACACACACAGAGATTCCAGCAGCACCCTGGCGACAGGCCTCCACAGCACCGTGCCTGTGTCTCAGGACCGCGGCAGGTCCTCGGGCGCCGGCACACACCGGCCGGGGCCCGCACAGCCTGAGCCGGTCACCTGTCCAGCTGGGCTGCTCTCCCGCTCGGGGAGCTGAAGGGAGTGGAACTCCATTGGCAGGGTCACTGCCGGTGTCCCTGGGTGTAAGAGCTCTGAGCCCCGGGCGGCGGGGGGAGACGGGACTGAGATTTCACGTCACACGTGTTACAAAGTCCCTCACAGCAGAAGACAGGCGTGTTCCCAGCAGCCGTCAACACACCACACTGGCCCGGGATGCAGCAACAAATCCAAGTTTATAAAAGCCAAAGAACCTAGTTAAAGAGTATCCCCACCCTCCCCTCCACAATCTCGAAAGAAAGCCAGACACCAAAAAGAAAGGGCAGGAGCAGTAATAGGAGAAAATAGAATACTGATTCCAGCAAAGGTGATTTCAGAACAAAAAAGACTCATAAATCAAATCTCAAACGACCACGAAATACAGATCTAGGGAGTGCTTCACCCCGTAGGCCAAGAGTAGGAAGACAACTTAGACAAAATGCAGTTAACAAATATTAAACCGTCGACCTTACTAGCTGTCAGTCACAAAATGTACCACCTTAATTTGCATAAATTAGCAAAATATGCAATTACAGGCAAATGGAAAATCCTCCCCACTGTTGGGTCCACTGGAACCTCCAGAAGGCAATGATAAAAGTATAAAGACCTTAAAAAAGATAAATAATACCAAGAATATCGGAAAGCATATAAATGTTCACAGGTTGTTTATAAGTAGCCCCCCCAAAATTTACCTGGACCAAGTGGACAAAGCAAATACCCAACACCAGGACACTGGCTAGAACGAGTCAGTCCTCTCAAAACTTGCCGAGAATGGAGCTTTTCTGAGATTAAAGTGATGAGACGCTTAGGGGACCGTGTGTGGGGATGGGAAGGGGGGGGTCACATAATCAACATGATCCAAAAATCTCAGGATATCAAACAGCACAGGCAGGCACACATCAAGGACTGGAAAAATAAAAATACTCATCTCCGCTGTGTGTGCCATTTTCTAACCTCCAGCATCGACCTATCAGCATGTTTTTCTTTCAAGTATTAACAACAAGGACGCACCTCTGCAAAAACACTCAGCACAGCTGGTCTTTGAACAACAGCGCCGAGTCCGGGGTGCGGACCCCCCCCCGGAGGAACCACTAGGAGCCCCCTGCTGACCTCGGAGACGACAGACGCATCATGAACTGCACTCTTCCAGTGAAGTACGTACGGCCCGGAGGACGACGATAAAATCCCGGGAGAAAATGCACCTTCAGCACAGCAGGCACCTGTGCGGTGCGGCTCACACCCACCGCCGAGGGGAGCTGGTGCTCCGTGACGGGGAGAAGCAGCTTTTCTCATCAGACCTGGACGTAGGTGTGCGGCCGGCCTGTGTTTCTTTTCGCCACAAGCCCGAGGCTCACGTGGCAGAGAGATGACAGGGTCACCTTCACTGACGATGGGAATCAGAAGTGCACTCCGTGCTCCAGGGTAGTTCCACGGGCTTCCCACGGCCCGGGAGCCGTAAAGGCCGCGCAAAGTGGTCTCAGGTGACTCAGAAGGCAGCTGCAGCGCCTCACCGGCTGTGCAGGGTAGCCGGCAACCGTTGGCTGCACGGTGCTACTTACTCCACGGTGCTAGTTAGCAGCGTGGTGAGAACAGCTGTCGCTTGTTGGATGCCTGTCACGTGCAAAGCGCTGATGGAGGGGCCCTACCGCAGCTGAGGGAACCCTTCGAGGCAGCTGCCATAGGTAGCCCCGCCGTGCACGCTGGGGCCCGAGGTCGCCCGCTGGGACGGCCGTGAAGGTCCGTGGAAGTCTGGCGTCTGAGCCCAGGCTCTCGATCCCTAGGCTGTGAAATGTTGGCTCCTATGGGCTTCGTGTTTTAAGGAGAAAAAGTGATCAGCATTTTAACTCATCAGCCTCCTAAGAGTTGTGAGAATCAGCCCCAGCTGGTGCGGCTCACGGACTGAGCCCCGGCCTGCGAACCAGAGGGTGGGCCGGCTGGATTCCCAGTCGGGGCACGTGCCTGGGTTGTGGGCTGAGTCCCCAGTGGGGGGCGTGCGAGGGGCAACCACACAGGGATGTTTCCTTCTCTCTTCCTTCCCCTCTCTCTAAAAGTCAGTAAGATCTTAAATTAAAAAAAGGTGAGAATCGAAACGTGAGCGAGAGGGAGAGGAAGGCCGGCCGTACAGACGTACAGACGTGCAGACGGAGGCCTGGCGCCTGCTCCGGGCGGAGCCCCGCACCTGGGACGGCAACGCTCTGTGGCCCAGCACACCTGGGCGGGCGGGGCGTGACTCTGGATTTAAATCAAGCTCAGAGCTTAAGCAGACACAGAGTTCTTTAATTTGCCAGATATTCTTTTAATGAGAATTATAAAAGACCACAAACATTTTTTTTGCAAACTGCCATTTTTTTAAAACAAATGATTTGCTTTTAATTACAAATACTGTGTAAGACAATGCCTTCTTTTTCAAAACCAATAAATACAAGAACAAATTTTAAACATGTGATTTGTCCAAAATATTTGGAAAAATAATAGCCTATTTCTTTTAGTGTTTTAAAAAAATCAGTATATTCTAACCTCTCAGAGAGTAAGTTTGGAGATCCGACTCCACTGGAGAAAAAGAAAGAACGACCCTCCTACAGCTGCTCATAATAGCTTCTGGTAATTCTTCCGACACCACCTCTCCTTTCTGGAACTTTCCACAGAAACAACTGAATTTAAAGTATGTCTAATGAACTGATTAACGGGGAGAAAAATAGCATGGAGCACACATGTATAAACTTTACCATAAACAATTATGCATATCAAAAAGACACTAACTTTAAAAAGGTACAAAAAAAAATTGGGGAAAGCCTGAATTACAGAAAAGAAAGTCAAATTTATTTAATGAAAAACTAGAATTAATAAAAATGAGCCAACACACACACACAGCAGCACTACACATTGACTCGGAGAGGGGCAGCAGTGGCCGCGACCACGCACATGGCTTGTCAGTTACAGGAAAACCCGAAGGCGCACACACGCACGCACTCGCACACACACTCGCACACTCGCCCACGCATGCACTCCGGCAGAAACAAAAAACAAAACCCAGTATTTCCAACAGGACACTCAATCTACAACGAACACAAATTCAGAATTATTTTACAATGCTTCCTTTCTTAATACAAAAGATGCCCATCTTGGGTGTATATATATATATTTTTTCTCAGTGGTTTACTGTTGACTTATTTTAAATATATTAGTGTTACTACATGCAACTGTCTCCCGGATTTAACAGCCTCTCTTCCGTTCACCTTCCCGCGACCGGCCCCGCCCGCCCGAAGTCCCGGTCGCAGGCGGAAGGCGCCGGTTCTCCGTGAAGCTGAATGGGATGGGTTTCAACACTGGCCAGAAAGTGTCTGATTGCCGTTTCAGCACATGGAAATAGTTACATTGATGCCTAAATTGCCATTTTCTGCAAAGAGCTGTGCGATGCTGGTGTCGAAGACTAGACAGTCACTGTTCATGATGGCTGTCGCGATCCCCTCGTGAATGGAGCGCGGAGTGGCTTCCCAAGTCAACCGCCGCCGGTGGCCATTGAGCTCCAGCCGGTAGGCGAAGTTCTCGGCCTGCTTGCGCGTGCCGATGAGCTGCACGATGGCGAAGAACTGCTGGTGCCCGTCGTACTTCTCCTGCTTCTCCAGCACGAGCATGAAGTGGAAGCCGAAGCAGGACTGCATCATCACCCAGTCCACGGCGCCGGGCAGGTTGATGTCGGTGGCCAGGAAGACGATGTCCTCCCCCTGCAGGGTGGTGATGGACTTGTGCTGGTGCATCAGGTGCGGCATGACGGCGTCCAGGGAGCCCTGCCACTTGCAGGACGCGCCGGGGCACGGGCAGGAGTAGGGCCGGAACTCGCAGAGCTCCTCGTGGTCGGCCTTCTCCGTGTGGGGCAGCGTGACCTCGCACCCGGACGAGGCGTATTTACAAGGGAAGAGTACCGAGTTGGCCACTTTCTCCATCGCCAGGTTGCGGATGGAGCCCAGGGGGCCGCGGCAGGTGGGGCAGCACGTGAGCTTCGGGCGGCAGTTGCTGCAGACGAGGTGGCCGCTCTGGCACTGCAGGATGGGCGGCAGCACATAGTCGAAGCAGACGGGACACTCGAAGAGGCTGGCCAGGTCATTGTTGGACGCGGTGGTGCCGGTGAGGGCGGGCACCCTCTGGGACGGCGTGCACTTGGAGGTCCCGGTAGGCAGCGCCGTCGCGGTCTGGCGGCTCATTTCTGCAACAAGAGCACACGTCAAAATAAAAAGAGGAAGGAGAGCAGTAGTTCCAGTTTTAACTCGTTTTGCAAAAGTTATACTTGTTTCATGCAAATTTCACCAAGCAGAACAAAGGAGAATACACAGGGTTAGGGAGCTGCACAAAGTGTGCATTCTGATTACCAGGAGTCACACACCGGATGAGACGTGTCTACACAATGCTCCAGAACACAGCGGCATGCGCTTCCTCAAACAACAAGGGCAAGCCACCCTCGGGTGCGCTGCGGAACAAGTGCTGAGCCAGCCCCTGGGCCCTGAGCAGTGAAGAAGCAGTGTGAGCAGCTGAGGCTCAACCATGTCGGCGGCAACTGGACTCCCCAGCCCTAACCCTCCCTCTGCGTTCCGCCCCCCGCTCGGCCTGCTTCTCCCCGGCCACGTCAGCCGTGCCCAGCCGCAGGCAGTGGGCGTGGCCCGGAGAGTCCCTAACCCTCAGGACGACCAGTGACCTGCTCGAGGGGTACACCTGGGGACCAGAGCGGTCAGAAGGGCCACCCCCCGCCCGCCCTCCCCCAGTATGGCTTTCCCCGGAATGTTACCACCAGCTGGGTAGCAGCCTGGTTTCCCACTGAGACGCCCCCCTCGGAGGTGGGGGAGACAAGGCAGACGCAGCGCCGTCCTCCAAGGTTCTGGGCGGACAGTCAGAGAAAGCCAATCACTCCATCCCACTTCCACCCCACAGTGCGCGTCAGATGCAGCCGGCAAAGGGGAAAGGGGGAAGGAACGTCAACCAGGATACAGGCACCAGAGAGGCTCACACCGCACTGGGGGCGGGGCGGGGCCCACAGGGAAAGAGCTCTGTGGACCGGGGCCGCCCCTGCTGCTGGAGACACGGGTTGGCTCGGTGCGGCCTGCCGGGCAGAGACGCCGGCTGGCGGGGATGACCGGCAACGCGGCTAACCTCGGCCGTGTAAAGATGGGGCAGCCCCTCCCCAGGACCTACCTGTGTCTTGGGGTCAGTGGCAAAAGACCAGCCAGCCTACTGCCTGAGCATAGTAGCCCTGTAACTACGTAAGCCACATATCTACAAAATTAAATTTAATCCCTCAAATTTAACGTTTGCTCAACTACCATCATTATTCTGCTGCAAAGAATTTCACTTTGAAAGCCAGCACTGGCCACCAGCGGGACGCACCGCCGACGCAGCCTGGTGCTGCATCGTCCCCCGGCAGACACTCGGGAACGCGGGCAGACACTGGTACAAGACCGGCCACGTGGACGCCGAGGGGCCTGAGGGGCCTGAGGGGCCTGAGCCGGAGAGGGGAGAGCCCAGCACAATCCCCTCCCGGGGGCCCTCCCCCCAGCACCGCACTCAGCACGGCACGACGCCGCGAGCCCGGGACGAACGAGGCGTGCGGACCCCGCAAAGGAACAGCCCGGGGCGCTCTCTCCTGTGCTCCGGGCTCCCCGGGGATCCTCGTGCCGTGACCCAAGCACTTTAGGTCACTTGTCAAACAGTGGGGTTAGCACTGCCCAACGTCCTGCCTGTGCTGGTTTCATGGTCCATTTTATGCTGCTCATTGAGTGACAAAATAATTGAGAAAAAAATTCTAAGCCACCAATGTCTTTCAAAATACTAAACTGAAACAGCTAATCAAACCGAGAGTTAACAAACTCAGGTTGCGTTCAACATGACCTAACTAAGCAACAGAAACACTCCTGTTTAACGTCCTGGCCTAACAAAATAGTTACCCACTTAACAATAGTTCAGGTTCATGTTACAATGTATCTTTAGTATTCTCTAAACACTGTAAAAAGCACAGTTTAAATTCCTATTCAAAGCGTGAAAACACGTGAAATGGGGCCCGTGTTCCTTGCGAAGACATTACATTCACGAGAGTGCTGCTGTCCCCACCTCCCAGAGCCCCCGAGGTGGAACCCCGCCGCAGGTCCACACAGAAAAGCATCCCCACGCCAGGCAGCCCTGCAGTCAGCAGCGAGGACTCAAGTGTCCGTGGAAAACTGCACAAGTCCCCGCGGGGCCTTAGGCTCGAAGCAGATCAAGAGAAACGCCCCTGCGAGCAGGACTACGTTGCTGCCCGGCCCTGATCCCGCCGGCCCCGATCCCGCCGGCCCCCACCGCTGGCAACGCCCCCGGTTCCCAGTGTCAGCAACCCGGTCTCTTAAAAGCCAGTACCTTTCCTCTTCCTCGCCCCAGCGGCCGAGAGGCACGGGAGCAAGGCGCCCCTCCAGGAGTACAGAGAGGCGGAGGGCGACTTCCCGGTCATGGGCAGCCCGGCAGCGCACAGCCCTTCCCCCCGAAGCAGAGGCCGTTGGCGGCAGCGGCCCCCCCGGAACCGCGTCTGCTCCCGAGCATGCCGGGCCCAGCCGTCAGGACGCGCGGGCAGCGCCCCGCTCCGTCCGCTCCGTCCACTCCTCAGGAGCGCGGCCCCGGAGACAGCGAAAGGAAGGCTCTGCTGTCTCAGGAGGAGCGGACTGCACCTCCCCGAGCTCAGATTCCACTGCGCCTCCCCGGGCGGGCGCCATCGCCGCACCGCCCAGCCGTTTGTGCTGCCCGCGCCAGCGCGGGTGCAGGGCGGCCTGTAGGTGCGCAGTGGCGCCACCCGGGAAGGCGGCGCGGAGGGAGGCGCTCAGGAGGGGCTGCGGGCCCCGGCCACTGGAGAGCCCCTTGGAGCCCAGGCCCCGCCCGGCAGCTGCCGCAGGAGCCGGGTGCACCCGCCGCCGCACCGGCGGCCAGAGGCTCTGCGGGGCGGGGCCAGCGGGGAGGGGCGGGGCTAGAGGGAAGGGCGCGGCGGGCTCAGCCTCGCCCGGGCTCCGCCCACCAGCCGGAGGCCGCTCTGGAGCCCTGACCCCGGGCTCCAACCAGTGGGGCAAAAGCCCTGGCGCCCCACCACTGCCACCAGCTGAGTTAGGCCGAAACACGCTGCGCGTGCAGGCCAACGTGGATGGGCTCGACCTAACTCGCGCGGACTGTGCCGGAGCGATGCGGCCACACGGGAGCCCGCCCCGCGCTCCCAGGGGTCGCTGCCGGGGAAGCAGCATTCTCCCCACGGCACTAACTGTTTAACTGTTCGCCGGGCGTGCTCGCTTCTCACTCCCGTCTCCGTTCCTACCGCCAGCACCACGTTCTAGGTCCCCCGTCTCTCGCCCCAGAAACCCCGCAGCGAGAGAAGAAACACACGCCCCTACCCACCGCCCACTTCCACCTCCACGCTGAGACGACATCTCTTCCCACAGGCTGGGAAAGCCAGCCTGCGTGGCCTCCTGAAATCCAGCGGCTTGCTCTGTCTAGAAACAAGCACCACCCCGCCCCAGTCCGCGGTCCTGGGCCTCGGGCTGGCGTTGCATCAGCTGGCGCGCTCCGGGAGCGACCTGCCATTACGTCACGCGCAGGGGGGCCTGCACACCAGGAGCTGCGGGCGGGGGTGCGCAGGCGCAGTGGGAGGGGGCAGGTCACCCACTGCCAGCGTCGAGTCTTACCGCCACTCCCTACCCTCTTAATCGTGTGCTCAATCACCTCGACCTTATTTGACTGCCAGACTATACAAAACACCATTAGGAGAAGAATATAACTGAAAATACACTGTCTACTGACAAACACAAACTGCCACTACCTACGTTCTATTTTCCAATGCTGATCCACTCTAGGCAGCTCTCGAGTTTCTAGGCAGAAGACTTCCAACGTTATGGGCAGAGAAACTCTCTCCAGAAACAGTTAAGGCAGAACCCACATGCATAAAACAAACACAGGGGATCACCGATGCCACCGGCTGAAAGGAAATGCCATCCCCCGTCCCCAAGCCCCCACAGGGCCTGCACAGGGCCTTGCAGCACTGTCTGAAAAACCATTCATCCATGGACAGACTTCTCAACCAGGGGGCCACTACAGGGGACACAGCGGTGGCCCTGAGTCACCTACACTTGAATTTGAACCCAGTCCCACCCCTGCTCAACTGCAGAGCCGGGGCATTTCCAGCCTTGGGTGCGTCCTGTGTGCGGCAAGGGAGGTGGGTAACGTGCGTGGGTCACGGGAGACACACAGTCCAAGATGTGTAAGTGTCCATCTGACACCTCCCAAAACCACTTGCCTGGGCTCATCGACTAGTGAGAGGCCCAGCACGAGCGGGCCCCAGAAACACCATCTAAAACACCTTCGGCTTGTAAAGGTGGTCAGACATGTCTGCCGACGATCAATGGCCACTTCACCGATTTTCACACGGTGAACCTTAACAGAACTCCTCAACCGGGCACAACCTATCCGCGGGGGTTTTACAGGGGCCCGAGAACCGCACGAACACCACAACACACTGAGACGAGCCCACGGAACCCAGAGCAAGCAAAAATCCAAAACTCTGCCAGTGCACCGACTACCTGCGTCCAAAGACTGCATCTCAAGCCCAAGTTGGTATAAAGTTTACATAGATTTCAACCTAAACAAAAACACTTTAGAAGTAGCCTTTAATGTTGTCTTAGCAAGTTCAGAGTGTTCAACCACTGCTTTTACATGCCAGCCTACAGGAGAAGTGGATGGACTTGAACTTTTACTCTCAATGTCGTGTGGGAACCTGTTTCCTTTTCTTAAATGGCTGGTGAAGAATTTGTCGGGTTAGCCGTAACCACGTGCCGGGCTACTCTAACTAACACACAGTGTCATGCTTGGCGTTTTCTTCCCGTTCACGAACGTGACGAGCGCAGGCACACGGTGCCCCCTGGAGACGTCCACACCCACAGCCCTGCCACGGGACCCGTGAGAGTGTCACGTTACAGCGGCAGCAGGAGGGTGATGCAGTTACCGACCAAATGAGCTGAAAACGGAGAAAGAGCCGGACGGGAAACGGATCACACTGTACCCTCACAAAGCAGGTCACACACGGGACACACAGGGAGATGCGGGCGGGGCGGGCGGGGCGGGAGGATGCTCACCAGAAAACCGCCGGTGAGCTCGTTATCTGAGGGATGGGAGACCGGCGGTGTTAGCTCTATTTTCCTCAAAAGGGACAATAAAGAAACTTCTTTTTACAAAGATTAGTCTGAAAAGTGTGAAAACAGAATGAGAAGTAAAATTTGCATTCTTAATTTAGTAAAAAAGTAGGCTGCAAATACCATTACTCCTCTTACTTCTCCAAAAAACATTCATAGAAACAACATAATATTTACTGTAAAATAAAAGTACAGGTCCACATTATAAATTGCTCTGTTTTAGAAATCAAGGGGTTAAATCAGACTACTCCATTCAAAACATTTAAGGGTTTTCCTCCTTTCCTCAACTGCTTTTTGCAAAAAAGGTCCTTTCTACACTTGATATTATGAGTATTATGCAGAAAATATTTGTTAAATTTAATGTTAAAAACTGCTTCTATTCTTGATTTACTTTTCACACACTGACACAATATAGACAAGTCTCATTAAAAATTCAGTATCTTGCCTGGCTGGCGTGGCTCAGTGGATTGAGCGTGGGCCTGCAAACCAAAGGGTCGCCGGTTCAATTCCCAGTCAGGGCACATGCCTGGGTTGCAGGCTGGGTCCCCAGTAGGGGGCATGCGAGCAGCAACCACACATTGATGTTTCCCTCCCTCTCTCTCTCCCTCCCTTCCCTTCCCCTCTCTCTAAAAATAAATAAATAAAATCTAAAAAAACCCAAACAAACTCATGTTGATGTCAAGACTACTGATGATTATTTAGAAAATCTAAAAAAAAAAAAAAATTTCAACATCTTAAAACACCAAGTTAAAAGACAAACTTTGGTTTTAAACAATAATGCTAAGAAAAAAATAACCTATCTTTAGTTTCCAGAACTGTAGCAAAGCAGTAAGAAAAAAATGTTAATTGTACACATTTTCCTAAAAGCTCCCTTTTCCTGGAGGTAAAGCTGAAAACTCCGCAGCTACAGAAGGAAGGCAGTTAGCGCCCAGTGAGACTGGTGGTCCGAGGTGAGGGAGGCCGGGGTGAAAGGCCCCACACACGGCCGCCTGGGAACCAGAAGTCGGGCCCGGGTGAGGGCACAGTCAAGGAAGAGAAACACCCGAACCCTCCTCACACAGATCTGCAGAGCAACACACACTGGCTTTCTGACTACCTCGCTGTACTTGGGGGCTTCTACCTCGGGTAAAAGGCATGTACGCAGACAGCGTAACTTAATCAGAGCCCGCCAGGCACTATACCGGCTGGACACTGAGGCACGACAGTGAGGCGCAGAGGAGGAGGTGTCTGCAGACTGTCTAGTGGAGGAAGCAGCAGACACTCGGCAGAGCCAGACGAGAGGCTGAAGAGGGGGGGCTGCCGAGGACCAAGCATCCCGGCGCGTGAAGACGTAGGGCTCGCTGGAGGGAGAGGCGGCAGGCCCCAGACCGCGCCGTTCTCCGGCCTCCGCGCGCCCGCTGGCCACCTAGGGGTCCACTACAGTGCCGCCTGGGACTCGGAGCCAGAATCCGTCCTGGCCGGGCTGAGAGCGCGGCCAGCTCTCGGTGTGGCCGGGCCGCACTGGGCAGCAGGAATCTAAACGGCGGAGACAACTGCCGGGGGAGAGAGAGCCGGCGGGGCGCGGTCCCAGAAGGCCCGGGCTGGCGGGGCCAGCAGGGGCCTATAAAAACTCGCGTGTGCGTCACCGCTGGAGTGAACTGTGCTCGTTACATTCTTGCAGGACACTTGCGTTACTTCTGCCATCAGGAAAAAGCAAGAAAACAGGCAACGAGCTGATGTGCTTAGACATGCCAAGAACTCAAGGAGTGTGGTACCCATGAACCCTTACAAAAATTACTTGGTGAAAAAAATCAGACCGATAAAGTGATGAATCAAAATAAGTAATTTGGAAAGTGGTGGTTCGGTTGTAAAAAGATTACTCAACAGCGACTACTGAAATACAGAACTAAGACTAAACTACAGGCGTTAGAATTACAAGCTAGAATGTAAACACTATAAACTTGGCAAGGTACAAATCACTACAAAATCATAAGCGAGCGTACGATAAGCAAGTAGTAAAAATAGAACAGCACAGCCATGTGGAATCCACTAAGAGGCCCAGTAAGCTCAGGCCATGGCTTGGGAGACATGGAAGTTAAAATAAATCCAGAAACAGATCTTACACCTTCGCAAAAATTAAAATTTGCATCAAAGACCTAAATGTACAATGTAAAACTATCAAAGCTGTAGAAGTCAACATAGGAGAAAATCTAGGTGACCTTGAGTTTGGCAATGGCTTCCAGAAACACCACCAAAGACATGAACCAGTAAAGAAACTATCCCTAAGTTGGGTTTGATTAAAACTAAAAATCTCCGCTTTGCCAAACACATTGTCGAGAGGATGAGAAGACAAACCACCAACTGGGAGAGAGTAATTAATTGAAAAAGGCATATCTGATCAAGAACTGTTACACTTTGCCTTCTGTAATGCGCACTTTTTGCCCAAATTTTGGAGGGAAAATAAGGGTGCACATTACACATGCGTATAACAATGCCACGTTTAATGCACACGACACGTGGGTGCCTGCCACACACGGGAGGGCATCATGCACAACGAAAT
This sequence comes from Phyllostomus discolor, assembly GCF_004126475.2. NCBI lineage: Eukaryota > Metazoa > Chordata > Mammalia > Chiroptera > Phyllostomidae > Phyllostomus > Phyllostomus discolor. Next base: position 48,212,574 of record NC_040914.2, read on the forward strand.
ACAGTATTATCCAACGTACACAAAGAAATTTTCAGCTCATGCTTTTCCTCTGTCCTGCAAGCTCTGTAAACAGGCCTCATAAAGCAGGCTGTATCTCCATTCTGCAGATGAGGGAACCAAAGGTCAGAAAATCGACCCTGACCGGGGGCCGGGCTGGCTGGAGTGTGGCAGCCCTGGAGTCTGGCAGCAGGGCTGTGGGTCTGCCCCAGGCGAGGTGAGGCAACGTGGGAGGCAGCGGTCGGGTCTCCCTCTCTCTTTCCCTCCCTTCGGTCTCTCTAAAAAATAAATAAAATCTTTTTAAAAAATCACAAAATTTAAGAAGTAACAAAAATAGAGCCAGACTGCGTTATTTCCTAAATCTTATTTTCTTCCAAATAACCCTTAAAAAAGTATGAATAATCTTCTCAGTCTGGTGCAGAGTATGTAACTTAGCATCCAACACACCTTTTCAGTGTTAATAAAAAGTGACAAAAATATTTAAAATTTCCCTAAATTCTTTACGTTAAACCTCTAGTCCTAACAAGTAGTTGCTTGTTGCTATTGTTTACATCAAAGTGGTAGAACATGACCGTCTGAGTTGGCCATTAAATCATCATTCAACCAAAGTATCAAAAAAAGAGGAGCAGAGAAATAAAAGAGGAAGAAAGAGGCTCAAACAGGCTTCCTAATCTTTTTTGTTGGTGTTGTTCTTTACATATTTTTTTATTCTTTGTTTTGTCATTTTCTTCTCACCCTTTTTATTTCATAGTGCGCATTAAATAATAGAATTTCGGTAACACAGTTGAAATGATTGAAACTGTGTCAGTCAAGATTACACCCCAATTATTACTGCACGTCTCACAGTCTAGATAAAAACATCCCTGGCCAGGTAGCTCAGCTGGTCAGAAGGTCACCCCCAAGGCACGCCAAGGTCGGGAGTTCGATCCCGCATCGGGGCACATACAAGAACCAACCGATGATGCGCGAACAGGCGGAACGACGTATTTTAACGCCATGCCCCTCTCTTCCTTCCTCTCTCTCTGAAATCAAATGCATTTTCTCAGAAGCATGCAAACACTGGTCACTCGGTTGTTTGTGTCCGAGTGTGCACACCACTGTCCCTGCCCTGGGTTTGCACTCCCAGAACGTAAGGTCACCACACGCTCCAGGAGCCGTGCGCCCCTTTCGCTCTCTCTGGGCACTGAGCCATCCTTCTGCAAGCTTATCAGATACACTGCGCCCAGCCCCACAGTGTGACGCCGCCCACTGAACCCCACATTCCCACTGACACGCACACGCACCTCAGGACGACGGGGACCTCAGAGCAGACCCAACCCGGCCTCGGACCGTGAAGCCCGCCCGCCGCCGCACTCTGCGCACCGAACAGAAACGAGCTCGCTGCTTGGGACGGGAGGGGCTTTAAAGACGAGGGGGAAAAATCGCCCGAAAGAGACTGCCTGTGTTATATGACCGACGTCTCTCTGCTAGTCAGATAGAAAAAATAATGAAACTTATGGGAAACAAAGGCCACACCGAAATTTACAGAGCCTTATTCAAATTAAACTATATTCCACTGGAAGTTACAATGTGTCTTCTTCATAAACATTACCTCCGAAACCAACCAAATCGTTTCAGTGATTTCAAAGGATGTAACGCATGAACTAACGCACTCTCTAACTTGCCTCAGACTCACTCTCTGCAACATTTAACATCTTGGTTTCCCGTTAGCACAGTCTGAGCCCCGGAGCCGCGTCAGCCCCGTCACCCAAGGGCCCCTGGGACCAGCACCCGCCGGCCTGGGCTGGTGCGGCAGCACTGCCATGGGGGCAGGCTCCAGGGAAGCGGGGGGGGGGGGGGGGGGGGGGGGGGGGGGCTCATCCAGACACGACTCGTGTGGGTGAAGCGAAGCCACACGCTGGCTGGCTCCCACTGGCGCTCGCGCAGGTCGGTAAGGAAGCCCGTCACGCACGGCCCGCGGCACGGGGCACTCAGGGTGTGCTCGCTTGGGTCAGAAGGGACTCCCAGCCCGGCCGTTGGGGCGCTCCGGGCTCCTCTGGGCTCCTCCGGGCTCCGTCCACAGCAGGCATGCGCCGGCGCTCCACAGCGCAGTGCGACAGCAGTGACCGACTGGCGTGGCGCTCTCACGGGTCTTTAAGTTGCACGTTCGAACCATCGCCAGCATCTGGCAGCGGACGGCCCACCAGCCCACGACCACTCCCGCTCCCCTGCCCCACCGGGCCCTCCTCAGCTCCTCCATGGGCTCCTGTCCCCAAATCCTTGGAACTGGAAGTTGTCCACGGTCCACTTCTCCTCACTTTGGGGACCTCATTTGGCCTTAACAGTTCTTAAATTCCACCAAAATTTTCAAGGACTTCAAAATCTTCTGTCTGCCCCAGGTAAAACAAGCAGAACCCCCTGGACCTTTCTGGACCTCCAGGAGCACACGCCCATCTGCACCCCTCTACAGCCCTAGAGCGACCAGGGCGTCCTGCTGTGCCTCCTTCCAGTCCGCACCCCAAACCCACCCCCCCCCCCCCCCCCGCCACCTCTGCCACTATCACGCAGGCCGAGCCACCCTCTCTCTTCCCTGGATTACTGACGCAAGACCCTCCCGCCTGGACCCAGGTCTCCCTGCCTCCACCCTGGCCCCTCCACCTCACACGCACCCCCAGTACCCATTCTGAGCACAGCAACCAGAGAGGCCCAGTTCACATGTGCGCCAGGTCACGCCCCCCCCCCCCCCCCGCTGCACCCCCTCCCCACCGGCACCCGCGACACAACACGTCCCTCCGACTCCGTCTCCCACAGCACGGCCTCCACGTCCCAGCGGGCCAGGCTGCTGCTCCTCGAGGCCTTCGCCTGGAGCCGCTTTGCTCCCGGGTACCCATGTGCCTGACCGTCTCCTTCCAGCCTCTGCCCTTCCTCCTGGTCCTGCTCCAGGAGGCCTGCCCCACCCCTCGGTTTGGAAGTGGCCTGCGCTGGCCCACAGACCGTCCATCCACAGCTGTCCGGCCCCCGCCCACTCCACCCCCTTCCCCCTCCCTTCGCCCCGCCCCATGTCTGTGTTTCCCCACAGCACGCACTACTTCCTAACAGGTTAACGCGAGTCACTTATGTGTTACGTCGTGGCCCCCCATCCACGCGCCCCCAAACTGGAAGGCAGGAATTTCCGTCTGGCTCCATGACGTGTGCCAAACACATAAACAGTACCTGGCACACGGCACGGCTCAATAAATACTGGATGAATGAACGAATAAACCGGAAAGCAAAAGAACCGTGGACTTCTGAGCAGTATCATCCAAGGCTAGCCAGACACGACAGAACACAGCTTCCCGACACCCTCAGAGGAAACGACTGGCATCTAGAGCTCTGTGCCAAGACAAACCATGCCAGGTGTCGCGGGCAGAAGGATGACGCAAGGCTCGGAAACACCCGTCCTCTGGTGCGGAGCTCCTGGCGGACACATTCTTCGAACACCAGGGAACCGGCCGGGGGGAGGACGCGGCGGGCTAGGGGAGGCAGACCGCCCACCAGAAGGCGCAGGGAGCACGGAGGATGGTGACCGGTGACGCGGCGCACTGTGGGGAGAAGGCTGTGCGAGGCGGCGTCCGTCGGGGTGGAGCGAGTAAGGCGGGCGGGGTGGCATCAGCAGTGCGCACCGAGAAAACAAAGCGAAACGGCAGCTCAATGAAGACAGGCCTGGCCCGCAAGGAAGACTGCGCAGGCGCGGGAGGCGGCGCGGCTGGCCGCCCCTCCCCGCGCCCAGGCACGCCAAGGAGGGAGGAGGGAGGAGGACCGCGGCCGGCCGTCACCCGGAAGACCACTGGTCCCACACCCCTCCCGTCGCGTCCCCTCCCCTCGCTGCTCCTCGGGGGGCCTCTCCAGGACACCCGTGACCTGCCGCGGCAGGGCGCTCACCAGGGGCGGCCTCACCCAGGCCGCCTCAACGCAGCAGGAGCCCTCAGACGCCGACTTGCCGCCGCCTTCCCAAGCGACCTGCACCCGGGCACCGTCCCCTCACCTTCGAGACCCCACGCCCTCACCGACCCTCCCTCCTGGCCTCATCCCCGCCCCTCCGCCGGTGCGGTCCCTCCAACATCCAAACGTGCTCGTCCACCTCCCGCCTGCCTCTGCACCCCGCATCCCGGCTGGCCTCCGCCTCGCTGCGTCACCTGGACGTCTCTCGGAGTCCTCGCCTCCCGCTGACCCGCCCCTGCCCTGCCCGGTGCTGCCCTCCCTCTGTCCCCTCCCCTCGGCAGTCTCTCCCGTCTGGGGAACAGCACCGCCATCCACCCAGCTGCTGCAGCCAGAGCCCACTTAATTCCTTCTTCCCCCGGCCTCTAGCACCTAATCCGCCAGAAGCCCTGCTAATTCTGCCTCCAAAACACATCCCGGGTCCACCCACTCCTCCCCAGTCTCACTGCCACCGCCTCGATCCAGCTCACACTCAACAACGGCCTGACCCCAGAGACGGCCTTCTGATGCCCGCCCGGCCGGCTCTCCGAACAACAGGACAGCAAGTGCCAAAGCTAGAAGAGGGTTCTGTTCCTCCTGCGACCAGAACCTTCCGATGGCTCCTTACCGCCCTTAAAATTGCACTCACGTGCCTCCCCGGCCCTGCCCAGCCGTCCCCTCATCCACGAACAGTGCTGTCTTCTCTGAGCTCCGAGGACAGTCCCGGTCACTCCTGCCTCGGGGCCTGCACCTGCTCAACCTGAGGCGTCAGCGGCCCCCTTCCCTTCCCAGGCCCAGCCGGCTCCTGGCCCTTCCGCCACCTGCCCGACCGCAGGCCCCCACCTGCCCCGGCCGCTCTCCCCGCCAGCCCTGCCGACTCCTCGCGGCGCATGTTGCCGCCTGGGGTTCCGTGTGTCTCGCTCAGCAGACGGTCAGTGGTCACACAGTTGGAGAAAGCAGGCAAGTTACTCGACAACTAGGTTTTAAAAATCACGGAGGCACTTTCTCCGCATCAGGCAGTGTGCTGTCACACGCAAGAGCAGGCAGCACCCCCGCTCGCGAGGGGCCGGAGGTCACAACACGGCGGAAAGGGGCAGCCTGACAGAGCCGAGACACGGCCAGGCCTGCCAGGTCCAGCGCTCACGACGGCGCCTGCACCCCCGGCAGCGGGGCGCGGGCAGACGGGCAGCGGACTCGCTGCCTGCCCGCGCGCACGGAAACGAAGGCCTGCAGAGGCAGCCGCGCTCCCGAAGGGCCCACACAGGCATTGGGGAGACGGGGGCAACCGTGAGCAAAGGTGGGGTGCTCCAGCACAGACAGACGCCAGGACACACAAGAGAATCCAGGCGGACTGGGCAGGGCAGAGGGGAACGCCACAGAGGACGGAGCTGGAAAGCACACTCAGGGCAAGGCGGAGGTCTCAGTCGGCCCCTCAGTAAACCCGCACCGAGCACCGACTGCAGACTACGGGCCACACTGACCCTAGACCAGCACGGGTGACCAGCACAGAGTCCCGCCCCACAGAGACCGCGGGCTGGTGGCACGGGGCGGGGAGCGCGCAGCGCAGACAGCACTACAGTTCAGGGATCCACGTGACAGCGGGGACAGTTACAGCAGCGCGCGCCATGGGAACGGAGAGAGGACACCCGCTCTCGGCGGGGGAGCCGGGCGGAGACCGCCGAGCTCGGCGGGAGGAGACGGCGGGAGGAGACCACACGGCGCGCAGGCACTGCAAGCACGCAGCTGAGAAGGGTGGGGAGGCAGGGAGACGGCCGGCTCGAGGGGGGCTTGTGCTTCCTGTGCACTTCAGGGAGGCGCTCGGAGCCTCACGCTGCCAGCCCTGCGGGCCACCTGCACGGAGCGCTCCCCTGAACCGCAGCAGGGAGGGCGAGGCAGAGGACGAAGACCAAAAGCAGGCAGACTACTCAGAAAGCAGAGGAGAATGATGAATGTGCATGTGAAAAGGAGAGACGGAGGAGGGAGGGAGGAGAGAGGGGAGAGAGAAAGGGAGAGGCCCAGAGCAATGCCAGAGTTGAAATAACCAGGCAGGAGAAAACCCAGGGCTTGACCACTGACTGGACACAGAGCGTGAGAGGTTGGACACCTGGGAAAGTGGACATTAAATCTGGAGTGCCTTAGGACACGAAAGTGGATACAAATCACTGTACATTTGTCAAGACTCGCAGCACACAGTATCCAGAGAAAACCAGAACTCAAGCACGGACCTCCGGGTGGCGAGCTCACCGCTTCCACCGCCGGCAACAACGTATCGCTCCGGTGGAGGGCGCTGCCATAGGGAAGGCTGTGTATGAGCGAGAACAGGGAGCGCGTGGGAAATCTCAGTACCTTCTGTTTTCCTATGCATCTACAAATGCTCTAAAAATGAATGAAAAAACATGCCCTGCAGACGAGAGAACACGTGAGTCTAGAGCCCGGCAGGCAGGCAGCGAGAGCTGCGAGCCATCGGCGCGCAGGCAGTGCACCCGCCCGCAACAAGCACGCGCTGAGCAGGCGCTGAGGGTCCGGGAACAAAACCGCAACCCCTGCCCGTCTGCAGCCGACGCTCTGGGAACCCTACCCGCGGAAAACCGAGTCACCGGCATTTAAAGTGCACCAGAAACACTGCTGTTTGAAGGAAATCACTACAGAAACATTATAAAAAAGAAAACGTTCTCCTCAGGTGTGTTCGGTGGTTGTTTTCGGAGAGGGGGTGTGGGGCGTGGAAGTGGTAGACACGAAAACCTACGTCTGAGGTTTCCACGTGTTATGTTTGCAGTGAGGTGTACACACACACACACAAAAAATATCCAGAATTGAAACCTTTTACAATGGGTGCACAGAAAATCTGTAATTATAATCAAAAGTCTGGAACAGATCTCTTTAAGAAGGAAAACCCTGCAATTTTTAGAAATTGGGCACCTCAACTGCTCTAACATATAAGTGGTCGCTTTGCAAAGTTAGTAACCACTGCGTCACCCTCCTAAGGTACGACCTATTTTCAAAACGCTGAAAATAAAGACCTATTCTTCAAACCATGTCACTAGTGCCATAGATATTTCCTTTGTAACTCCAATTAATCTAGCCTGATTATAATATTCTTAATTGCAGTATTAAACAGTATTGCTCTGTAACAAATTTATAAAAATTTCCCAAAGCTTAGAGGCAACTGATATTAAGCTGAATTGAAATAAATTTGTTTCTGAATTTGCAGTGTGTGAAACAGTTACCCAGAAAAGTTCTATATCTATTAATTTACTGTACTTCGGTTTAAAAAGATTATTAAATGTTGCTAAATTATGCTGGGAAAATGCCAAGGGCGTCATTTAGACCAACTCGACAATACAGCGAAAGAAAATGTTCGGCAGCGCAAACTTGAGGGATGCAACCAACCACCCCTGGTCACTTAAGTCTGTATCTTTAATTTCCAGAACAAAAAAAATTACACAATTTGTCTAAAAGCACTTTAAGTCAAAATCTACTCGCCCCAAAGCTAACCAAGGTCCGTCCCCCGCGTCTGGGCCCTGATCTCCGCAGTAAAACCCGCTGCCCCGCGCGCTCAGCAGCGGCCGCACTTCGCTCTGCGGGAGCGTCTGGAAGAGGCCGCGGCACGGGGACCCCCGCATCACAGCGACTCGGTTCTCCGGGCCGGTCCCCTCGGCCCGAGGCCGCAACGCCCAAAGGACACCTCCTCCGGGTCACTCCGCCTCTTCAGCTCGGGACCCCTCCACGTCCCCTCCCGGAGAACCTTCCCAACGCCAGCATCTCGAAACACCTGTCAGTGCGCCGTCTAACTCTGTCGTTTGCATTTTTTATAACAACAAATGCACCAAAAGAAAAAAAACACCCAAGAACTAAGGATGTATTTACAACGTGATTTCACAAATTCCGGCCTGAGCACTTCCAGCGCGCCCGTCACGCCAAGACAACCCCCCGAGTCCCGTAACTCGGCCACCGCGGCTCCGGGGCACCGCTCCCCCGAGCCCCCCGCCCCCCGCGCCCGGGACCCCCGCGCCCCGACCCCTCAGCGCCCACCCCGGCAGTTCCCCACCCGGGGGGCGCCGCGCCCCGCCCACTTCGCAGGTGAGCGACCCGAGCTGAGCGCAGGTGGGCGCCTGGCCCAAGGTCACGGCCCGGGGGGGCGGGGGGGGGGGCAGGACTGCAGCCGAGGCACCGGCCGGGCCTCCGAGCCGCCGCCGCCGCCCGCGGGAGGGAGCGGCTCGCCCCGACCGGCGCCCGCCGAGGGCGGTGCACCTTCCGCCGCCCCGAGCGCGCAGCCCGCGCCCCGTCCCGTCCCCCCGCCGCCGCGCTGGGGGCTGCGGACACTCGGACGCACCGGCGGCGCGATCGGGGCTCGCCCGGCACCGACCGGGCGTCGGCGCGGACCCCCCCGCGCCCTCCCTGGGACGGGGGACGGGAAACTCACTCCACGCGGCGGTCCGGGCGCTCCGCATCCCCGAGTGGCGAGGCCGGGCGGGCCGGGAGCCGACCCCCGACCGCCCGAGAGGGGAGCCCGCGGACCCCGGGGCTGACAGCCGCCGCCCGGAGCCCCCCCGGCCGGCCGCCCGCCGGCGCGACCTGCTCCCAACGACACAAACAAGGGAGGCGGCCGCATTCCTGCCGGCGCAGCGCGCAGGCTCGGCCGGGCGGGCGGCAGGGCGCGCGCGGCGGCGGCGGCGGCGGCCCGGGGCCGGGCGGCGGCGGGCGGGGGGGGCCGCGGGGACCGGCCGGCGGCCCGCGCTCAGCTGACCTCCGCCATGTTGGCCGCGCACCCGGGACCCGCGACAAAGGCCGCGCGGGGCGCCCCCCGCCCCCCGCGCCGGGCCCGCCTCCCGGGCGCGCGGGGCCCTCCCCGCCGCGCGGGCCCTCCCCGCCCCGCCCGCCGGCCCCGCGCGGCCGACCCCGGCGCGGGCGGCGGGGGGCGGGGGGCGGGGGCGGCGGCGGCGGCGGCGGCGGGAGGGGCGGGGAGGGGCGGGGGGCGGCGCTCGGCGGCGGCCGGGCCCAGACAAAGGCGCCGGGCCGGGGGCCGCCCCGCCGCCCGCAGCCCGCCCCGCCGCCGCCGGGCCCGCGAGCCCCCCGCCGCGACGGCCCCCGCGCGCGGCCCCTCCCTCCACGCGGGGCCCCACTTACCTGTGGGCGGAGAGCGCGCCTCGGACCCCGGCCCCGGCTCACACGCGCCCCGTCGCCGCCGCCGACCCCGCCGCCGCGGGCCGCGCCGCCGCCTCCACCCCGCGCCGCCGCCGCCGCCGCCGCCGGGACGCTCCGGGCCGCCGCCGCCGCCGCCGCCGCTCGAGAGCGCGCCCCGCAACGGCCGCCCCGGCTCCCCCCTGGCCGCCGCCGCCGCCGCCGCCGCCGCGCCGCGCGTCCTCGAGCCCGCCGCGCGCGCCCGCTAAATACCACACACTGCGGCGGCCGCCATGAGGAGGCGCGGCCCCGCGAGCCGGGCCCGGGGGGCGGGGCCTCGCGCGCGCGCAGGCGCAGAGGCGCTGGCGCGGCCGGCCGCCCCTGGCGCGAGCTCCGCGGCGTGGCTCCCCGAGGGCGGCGGCGGCGGGCGCTCGGGCTCCAACCCTCGCGCCCCGCGGACGCCGGCGCGGCCCGCTCCTGCCCGCACCCGCCGCCCGCGGGGCTTTGTCCGCGGTCGGAGTCGCCGCTGGGCCGGGAAGGCGCCCCGGGCGCCGCGCCGCCCGTGCGGTCTCGTTGGCTGGTCTCGCCCAGCGCCTCCCCGGGCCCTTCCCCATGCCGCTCCTTCCCAGCGACAAACTCGCTGCCCGGGACCCCACCCTGGAGGACCCGGGGGCAAGCCCCTCCCCCTTAGGTTACAGCTGCCTGACCCCCCCCCCGACCCCCCACCCGCAGAAGCGGGGCGAGTTTCTAAGGTTTGTCTCCAACTGAAAACCACGCCCCTTCCCCCGTGTCCTGGCCTGGAAGCCAACTGGGACTTTGCTTTCTTCCCTTCCAGTGAAAAAATAAAAGGAAATGCCATTCACAATGCTTGGGTGGATACAATGTACTCTGTATACCTGAGCGAACGCGGGTGCCTGAGACGTTCACGAGCCCTGATTAGACCCTCTATGGAAACAGTGTTCTGCCGGGAAACAAAGTTACTTTTTATATGTATTAGAGACCCAGGGAATTACCTCCCCGTCGTCCCCAGCCTCCCAACCGCTAGGAAATCCTTCCAGTGGGAAGTTTTTAAGCAAGCCGTCCCCTGACAGCACACTCAGAGGTTAGCTCGAAAGCCCAAGGCTCAGAGTCGGAGTTGCCTTAGGTACTAATGCAAGCTGCTGATTTCCAGCTTCCCCGAACCAATGGGCGGACACACTGTGTCCGTGTTGGTACTGTTAATTCTCTCCTCTACCTTACACTTTGCGCATTGTGGCTGCTGTCTTCCTCTGGGAAGACACGTCCCAGTGTCTTGGCACGTCCAAGTTATTAGCACGTCCAGTGTTTCTTGGGGTCTGGAAAGTTAAAAAAAAAGAACAACCCTCTGTTCTTAGCCACAAGTTATACTGCCAATATGCTGATCCCCAAAGCCCAAAAGTCGTTTGAAGAACTTGGGTGAGTTATTTCAGTGTGCGTAGTTAAGCAATGGATGGTGTTACCATGCATTTCTTCAGCTATAAAAACTTGTGGAAGGATTCTAACGTGTGCGGCCATACACTGTGCTTAGTCATGGAGCTTGCCTAGCGAGGAAGGCTCATTCATTCATGCATTTGACACGCCAGGCACTGTGCTAGGCTCCGGGAGTACAGAGCTGCCAGCCCCGAACTCATGGGGCATATACAGTCGGGGGGGGGGGGGCACAGACATGAACCAATCTCACAAATAAATGTATCGCGACAACTGTGAAACCTGTTTCCAAAAACAGGGTGCCTGATGCTAAGGTATAACAGGCCAAGAGTATAACGGAGCAGGTGACTGAGTACAGAACAGAACGTTTAGGAGGACCTGGCCGAGTCGGGAGTGGTGGACAGTGGAGGGCTTGAACGGGGGAGGGCATCACGGAAGGAACGCTGGTGTGGTGAAGAGACTGCCCGGTTCCAGGGACTGAGAAAGGTCTCCCCTGTGGGCTTTCCCCTTAGCGGGGGTGGGGGGGGGGTCAGAAACGGAAGGGCACAGGCCAGGGATGTGAGGCAGGCAATGATGCTGAGGCCGAGGGAATCGGGGGGGGGGGGGGGTCCAGGGTGGGCTGGGCTTTGTGGCCCAAGGGACCCAAAGTGTGTAGTGAACAGACAATGCTTCTGAGGCTGGTGAGGCTGAGAAAGGGTATGCCGAGGAAGGAAGTTGGCAGTGGGCCTTGGCTGGGGGGGGGGGGGAGGATTTCCGAGGCTAACATAACTTATGGGGGGACAGTCACAAAAGAGAGTAGTTGTGTCCGTTCTGAACAGGGGTGATGGGCGGGCAGGGGGCTTGGCTGAGGGATCAACCACAATGAGCAAAGACTGACCAGGAACAGCGCTTCTGTCCAGGCAAGAAATGAAGCTCCGAGCCAAAGAGGCGGCTATGGGCATGGAGAGGAGGTCTTGGCAGAAACCCCTGGAGAGTCAGTCGGCTGCACCCGGAGGGGAATCGGGTGGGGGGGGGCAGGGATTTAGGGAGGGAGAGTAGGACATGAAGGGGGGTGAGGAGCGGGGCTGAGGATGACAAAGGCAATAGTATGAGCCCGGGTTTGTAAGCACCTGCTCTGGGCCAAGCCCACACAAGACCTCGTCAGCCCTGGTGCGAAGTAACACCCTCATAATCCCCGTTCCGTGCACTCGGTGCAGCCACACAGCCCGCAGAGGTCAAACAGCTTGCCTGAGGTCACCCGGCGGCTCGCGGGCAGGGCAGGATGCAAGCCCAAGCCCCCAGCTCCACTGCTCTGCCGCAATGCCTGCTCGGAGACTTCCAGCTTGGCCAACGGTGGTAGACAGGGGGCACCTGGAGGGGAAAGGTGAACTCTGGCGTCTCAGGCCTTAGGTGTGACGTGCCCGGGGCCAGGCAGAACAGAGCTGGAAACTGGAGGTTGCAGGGCGCAGCCCAGGGGTGAGGGTGGGGCGGGGCGGGGCTGTGTGTTCCCTGAGTCACGGTATCTGGAATCCGAGAGAACAGGGATTTGTGTATTTTTTAATTCAGTGAGGGCAAAAGTAGACTTCACAGGCACATATGTTAAAGACATAAGACAGCTCTCAACCGACTAAGTTAGAAAAGGCGGACAGGAAGCAAGCCACGGCACAGACGAAAGGGTGAACGTACGGTGGCAGCTGGTGGTATCGGGGCAGGTTGTACACTCTGCCCTTACAGGGGGAAAAAGCAGTGTAATTATTAAAAATCATGATTTCAAGATTACCCTTGAAAACTCCTTAAATCGCCCACAAAGTCTGTAAGTCTGTCCGGCTTACAGACTCCTGGTGTGTCTGTGTACAGGCCTGGCGCAGAGTTTGCTCAGACAAAACACAGCGTTACAGAATTCCTGCTCACGCAATTTAAACCGCACGTTCTCTCGGGGTGGGGGGTGGGGCGGCTAACAGAGTCCAGTTTCACTCCCGCGTGGAGGTAAACTTTCCACGTTCACAAGCCAGGAGCTGCGGCCAGCCACTGGGCTGTAAGAGATACAGGTCTCGCTTTCGTGGCCCCGAGGGGGGAAAGCCTCGTGGGGGTCCGGTACCAATGTCCCCTGCTCCCCAGAACCTCTCAGCCTCTCTGCAAACAGTGTCATGGGTTTGACCCGAGAGAACTCGCCGGTGTGGCCATTAAAGTTCCGAACACCCCACTTTGCCAAAACCAAACTTTGGCTCCCCGAGGCCACACCCCCCACCCAGCAGCACTGTGTCTACCTGGAAATGACAGACGGTCCTCATTTGGTCCCCTGCTGACGGTCCGGGACTTACCTTACAACCTGGTGGCTTCTCGGGACCTCCTGGGCGCCCGAGACAAAGTGTCCCCCCAAGAACCACACGCCCCAGTCGGGCTCCGGAGTGCGGGGCCCCCGCGTCAGTCACTCAGAAGCAACTTCTGCTTCTGGGGTTCCCTCACCGGCCCCCCTTGGCTGGGCTTGTGCCTGCCCTTCTGCAGAGGAGTCCAAACTACTTCCTTCTCCTGCTTCCTCTTAGACGAAACCAGCCTCAGTTTTACCCCCGCTCGTCCTGACTCCGCCTCGGAGGGGTTTCAGCTGGGGGAGCGGATTCTGAATGAATGAATGAATGAATGAATGAACGAATGAATGGGAGGGGTGGTCGGGACGTAAGCCGCTGCTGTCCACTGGAAAGGTCCGAAGGCGGACGGCCCCACGGTGCCGTCAGGACGCACCCTTCTCCGGCCAGGCCCGCAGCCCCGCTCCCCTTGGCAGTGGACCCGCAAAAGAGCACGTGGTAAACTGTGACGTCAGCCCAGACAGCGCTCTCTGCTCCGGGGGGTTTCAGGGTGGGCGCCGAGCCTTGTGGGGCCCCTCGGGGGACGTCGTGCAGGGTGGGGGCCTCCGTGGTCCGCTCGGATCGCCTTCGAAGGCTGTCCTGTCTACCGCCAAGGGGACGCAACGGGCCGGCCCACAGCCGACCCTCGGGGACCGCTCCGGAAGGAGCAGGCGACTTCATCGTCCTCTATCCTTAGGAATAAGGCAAGCGCTGGTGGCAGCGTCTGCATGTGGCTTCCATACGACTTCACATCAACTCCATGCTTCACCCAGGCCGGCCACCGGTTCCCGGGCCTCTTCTCAAAAACAGGCCCCACTTGGCCACGGCGCCCGGCGAGACTTCCCCGAGAGATGGAGGGGAGATAACGGGGCTGGGGGGAGCGTGGTTTGACTCACTTCGCCGGTCTGCGGCTTCTGACAGCGGAACCAGGCCGGCAGAATCAGGTGACGTTGTGTCTTGTAGGTGGGAACTCCCTAGAAATGTACACGCACGCACACACACACACTTCTCTCACCCGGCTTCTCTTCTGTGGCTATTTTTAAACCGAAGGGTGCTCACACTCCAGTCTAGCCAGGACGTGGAGTACATCCGTGTACCTGATTGAAGAAACATGCATTAATATTATGCATATATATATATATAAAAATATGTATGAATTACATTTATATTTTTATTTATTGTATTTATATATTTTATATGTATATATTTCAGATATGTAGAATTCTAACTTCTGTTTTGGCCCTCCAATACAAAAAATGCAATGCCATAGTAACTTTTCAAATGCTCCCTAAAGCCCCAAAACACCCTTGGCGAGACGCCCCCTCCTCCCCCGGTCACCAGCGCCCTTTGTCCAGGGCGGAAACCCTGCCCTGGTTCACGCCTCATCCCGCCGCTGACCTCGTCGGTGGCTTTCTGCAGGGGTCTTTGCGACCCCTGACATTCTGGAGGGCCCCTTCCTCACACTCCTCCTCTGTGAAGCCTCGCCCAGGTCCCTGGCTCGCTCGACGAACGTGTCGGTGCCGTCCAAGGCAGCCCAGCCGTCCTCTGCCAGGGGTGGCCAGCCTGTTGGCGTCTCTGAGCCACACAGAAAGGAGAACAGTTATGTCGGGCCACCCATGAAGTACATGGCGACACGTAACCACACACGAAAATCTCATCATGTTTTAAGTAAATTTACGATCTCGTGTTGGGCTGCCGCATTCACCGCCACCCCGGGCCGCAGGTGGGACACCCCTGGTCCTACACGGTCACAGCAAGGGGCAGCGAGGGCAGCACAGATGAATTGCAAGTGTCTGATGCCAACATGACTGCTTTACGATACGACAGACCGGCTCCCAGGACCAGACCCCCCCCCCCCGGGGCCACTCGGGGGCTGTGGGCTTCTGGGCAATCACAGAGAGCCCGCGCCTGAGGACCCGCCTCCTTCTCTCTCGATGACCGCGAGTCCCCGCGTCCCACTGAGCTTCAGAGGGCAGCTCGGGAGACGCTGGCGTCCCCTTCCCGGCCCGGCTCCGCAGGCGGCCGACCCAAGAGCCGGTCTCGGCGGGAAAGCGGGAGGCACTACGCTCTGACACAGACTCCCCCTGGCTGTTCGGAGGGGGGCAGGCCCCTGGCGGGTCGGACGCGCCTGGAACGTGGGCAGGGGAGACTGTCGTCTCTGTCGCACACCTGTCGCCGGTCACTCCCTGTCCGGGGCTGGCGGCTGTGTTGAACAGCATCCCAAACACATTCAGCTTGACGTGGTGGAGAAGAAACGGGAGACAGCACGGGAGCACCCCAAAATGACAAGGGAACTAATTGCAGAAAGTGCCCCAAAGCTCGAATGACCGGGAACTGCATTAACCCACAGCGGTTTCTTTTCCTCCTCACAACTGGAATCTCTCTCTCCAGGGAGGAGAAGGGGATGTCCTAGGCACTACCTTTTGCAAGAAGCTAGTTTTGTACGGGCCTAGCGGTCCGTGGGGGCGGGTGACGTGAACAGCATTCCCTCCCCGCACGGCCGTGTAAGTCGTCCGAAGTGCACTCAGTGTCCGTCTGGTGCTGTTGCACAGTCCCTGCCCCTCCCCCACCCCCCCCCCAAACTCACACACACTCACTCCCCGAGTCCATGTCTGTCCTTCACGGGCATTGAGGTTTAAACTCCTGTTCACATGGCGGAGGACCCCGAGTCCTGCCGCTGTCGCTGCCGTGTCCCCACCGAGGCCGGGCGCGTCGACAGCCCTCACGTGTTTGTGGAGCGAACGAAGACGCGTCGTCCCAGGTTAACACCCCTGTCTGCCTGCGGACCCTGTCTCCTGTTCCCTCTACGTGTTTTCTGTTCGTCACTAGCAGATACCTGTGCCTTCTTTCTAGAAAGAATTGGCGTGTATTGACCTCCTGACGCGTGCTTACGTTTGTGGGTTCCTCGATTCAAGCTGACATCAGGAAGGGAGAATGTTCTGGACGAGGAAACTCAGAGGGCATGGGAGCTTCCCAAGGGCACAGGCTCCCCAGCTCCGGGGCGGGAGTGAGCACCCCGTCTCTGGGCTCTGTGGGGCCCCCTCCCTGGGACGGACAAGGCCTGTGTGTTTCAGCGGGGGTGCTCGGGTCTCTGGGGGTTCATTATTGTTATTATTATCATTTTACTCCTCTCCCGAGGATATGCTTGTTGATTTGAGAGAGAGAGGAAGAGGAGGGAGAAAGAGAGACATCAGTCAGTTGCCTCCTGGAAGCACCCCGACTGGGATTTGAACCCGCCAGTTTTTTTTTTTAAGGTGTATTTATTTTTAGACAGAGGAGAAAGGATGGAGAACGAGGAGGAGAGAAACATCCATGTGTGGTTGACTCTCGCACGCCCCCTACTGGGAACCTGGCCTGCAAGCCAGGCATGTGCCCTGACTGGGAATTGAACTGGTGACCCTTTGGTTCTCAGGACAGCGCTCATCCACTGAGCCACACCAGCCAGGTGTGGCTGAACTCACCAGCTTTTGGTGTACAGGACGAGGCTCCAACCAACCGGGCCACCCGGCCAGGGTGGATCTCTAAGGGTTTACATGTGAATTCTTTTCCAGAGCCCTCAAGTCTTCCCTGAGAATCTCTAAATTCAGGGTCTTTGTGTTAGCAGTTCTGGAAGAATTCATCAAAGTATATTTTGTGTTATCTGGGCAACTATCTAAAACTCTCTCTGTGAACGAAACGATGAGGGCAAGTGTGTAACATTTAGGGTACAGGGGTGACCACAGCGGCTCTCAGGCTGTGACGGGCTAACGTGTTACCAGGGCAGGACCCGGGTGGGGACAGGGTCGGGGAGAGGACACTGGTTTTCGTTCGAAGTATCTGTAATCACGTTCTCCAGAAGCAGAGACGTTCAAAGGCTGTGCGATCCCAAGCAAGAACGCGGCTGGGACTCCGCCCTGCCTGGGCCCGAGCTCCAAGTCAGTGAGTGACCCCCCACACCGGGGGGGTGGTATAACCTTTCTGCCTCGTCTCCTCGTCTCTCCCAGCAGACCCCTCTTCCGGGACGACCAAGGGTTGCAGGAGTCCGTCCACACTCAGCAGTCGGAGCAGGGCCTGGCGCGCACGGACAGAACAGAGCGAGAGGCGGTGGAGCGATGGAGACGGCGGCTGACAGAAAAATGCCCCCCTAAATGCCCTGATCCCCCTGGTCCCCCAAACCTGCGAAAATGCCACCTCAGGCGGCAGAAAGGACCTTGCAGGTATGAGTGAGTTAAGGCTCTTGAGTCGTGGGCATGGTCTTGAACCCCCCCCCCACCCCCCCACCCCCCCACCCCCCCCCCGCGCTGCCAGTGCAGCCTGAGGCACTTAGAAGAGGGAAGACGGTCCGAGAGGGAAGAGGGAAGACGGTCCGAGAGGAGGAGGTGTGGGGAGGGGAGCAGAGGTCAAGGTCATGCGGGGAGGGAATCAGGAACGCAGGCGGCCTCCGGACGCCGAACAGGAAGGACTTGGACTCTCCCACAACGCCTTCCGAAGGAACCCGCCTGCCGACCCTGGACTTTGGCCTGATGAGACAGGCTTGAGACCTTCGGCCTCCAGCACTGTCAGGTGACGCGCTGGCGTGGCGTTGAGCCCCGGAGCACCGAGTGCTGGTCACGGCGGCCTCGGGGAACGGCTGCAGCCCTGGGGAGGTGGGCGGCATGGGCCCACGGAGATGGGAAGGGAAGGGGTGTCCACACTTTCAGACGGCACGTCTGGAGACGGAGTGAAAGGCCCCGGGCACGTCCCCCAACAAAGGGAAGACGGAAGGGCCCTGCCCAGCCTGGGGAAGACAGAGGCCGCCATCGGAACTGCCTGGACCCCACGGTCACTCGGGGACAACCCCACGTCCCCCGATGCTGCTGAAAGAGAGCAAACGCCTTTTCGTGAAGGCGTCCTCCCTGCACGTTTCAGCCACCGGCCCTCCGCGGCGGTCTCCCCGGTGGCCGGAGAGAAGCTCCTCACAGTCCGTTTGGGAGTGAACAGGCGCGTCGACGAACCCGGCGGACTGTCCACCCGGGCTTACGTGTGTGTCCGTAGACACATCTCATCTTTCTTGTAACAGAAACGTAGCTCTCAGGGATGTCCTGGGGGGGAGCACTCCGGCCTCCACGGGCCCAGGACTCGGTGTTCCCCCTGACACGGAACGCTCGTCCTCAGCAGCTTCGCTCGCATCTCTGTCATCCTCCCCACGGCCAGAGCGAAGAAGCCGGCGGTGGTCCCAAGGTCCCCGCCCCCATCCCAGCGGCCTCTCGCTTGGCGCGCCTTCCGCCGGCTCGGGGAGGCGTCTGTGCCACCGAGGTCACCTGGGCCGCCGTGGCCTCTCTGGTCCTCCTTCCCTCGAGGAACCGGCCAGCGGAGCCGTTTCAATTGCCGTCTCGTCAGGCCGGAGGCGCAGGAGGGGTGGCGGCGATCCCCTCCCAGAGAGAGGACAAAGCCCGTCTGTGCCGGACCCGAGGGACCGGCTCGTGACCCGGGCCGCCTGCCAGCGGCCACCGGAGCCCCATTCAGGCGGTGGAACTGGGGCGCGATAGCTATCTCAAGGCCCTTTCGCAGAGCCCGCTCCCCTGTGGCCCCAGGAGAGGCGGCCACGGAACCTCACCCACGCTTGGCTCCGCCCCCCGGGGGCGTGAGAAGCCCTAGAGAGCCCTACTTTCTGTCTATTCAGAACCTGCTTCCTGCCCAAGGTCTCGCTGGGGCAGGCCAGCCGAGCAACCCCACGGACCAAACCAGACTCCAGGCCAGGCACGACCCGCGGGCGGGGCCTTCCCCCTCGGAGCCCGCCGTCAGTCAGAGCCGCTCTGTCTGCTACAGTGGCAGCTAGCTGGCTAACGCCGTCCACGCCCTGGGTCGGGGAGTCGGGGGCCAGAGGGATGTCCGGCCCCAGAGCCAGGAAGGAACCCAGGTGTGCAGGAAAACAGCCTGGTGCATGGGCTCTCTCAGAGGGGCTCCTCCAGGCCCCCCCCCCCAGAGCTTTACGAAGACGAGGCAGCCAGGGGGCCCGCAGCTTGACTGTGACATTGACATGGGGAGACTCCTAGTCAGGACCCCCAGCTGTGCCGCTCCCCAATTCCTGGCCCACGGAAACTTCTGAAAAC
This sequence comes from Phyllostomus discolor, assembly GCF_004126475.2. Taxonomy (NCBI): domain Eukaryota; kingdom Metazoa; phylum Chordata; class Mammalia; order Chiroptera; family Phyllostomidae; genus Phyllostomus; species Phyllostomus discolor. The sequence continues at coordinate 48,231,466 of NC_040914.2, forward strand.
CTGTGTTTGTTGTTTTAAGCTGCTACATGTGGGTAATTTGACACCCATCCATAGATACTAAAGGCAACAAGAGGAGCCTCCTGGCAGGGAATCGCTGGGGTTTCCCCCTTCCCTAGAGTATCTCAAGAAATTAAAAACCTGCAGAGACCCCCGGGACGGCCACCCCTCTTCTCCGGAGGGGGGAAGGGGTGGGGCCACAGCTCACCCAAAGCCAAACACCGCCGCCCTCCCCCTGCGAAGCGAACTCGCCTACCCCCTGCAAGGCCCCTCCTCCTGCACCCAATGGCCCACCCGCCCCACAAACACCAATTAAGCGCCCACTCCATCCAGCTGCCTGCAGAACAGCCCAGGGCAGGACAGACCTGTTCTCTGGGGCTTCCACTTTGATGGGGAGAGGCAGTGGTGAGCCCAGCAAGCACATAAATAATTTCAGACAGACAGCCTTGGGTGTCCCGGAGAACACAAAACCAGGTGGCAGGGAGATAGGTTGAACGGGGGAGCAGGGGGGACTCCAGGTACAGAGTGAAGAGTAGGCCTGCCCCCTCCTTGTGGGGGCCAGACGGGGAACATGAACGGTTTCCCCAGAGCAGACGGCAAAGGTGACTGAAGACTCAGGGAAGGGAAGAATGGGGGGAGGGAGGGATGGAGGAAGGGAGGGAGGGAGGGGGGAAGGGAGGAAGAAAAGAGTAACGGAGAGTAGGAGAAGACAGGACTCCAGAATGATCTCAGACCGATCGGAGGCGTGCGAAACCCCCGTGTCGTCAGTCCGTGAGGTTGCCGGGATTAAAGCAGGCGGTCAGGAGGTCACCCGTGTGGCCAGGGCTGTCTGGGGACCACTAGCCCTCCAGCACCTTCGAGCAAACCTGCAGGCAACTTTCCCCCACTTCGCCTGGTCTCGGGCGAGTCCCTGGGATGTGTATGCACTTCGCATTCCCGCTGAGAGCACTCTCTCCAGACCCTGACGGGAAGGACCGGCTGCAATAGGCGGGCGGCGGGACGCCAGGGACCGTGCGCCAGGGGCCTGGCCCGGCGCGTCCGGAGTCCGAAAGGCTCCTACGAGCAGGGGAGTCCTCCATGCCTCCTCCTTTTTGGGTCAACACGCCAACTGTGGCGATTTTCCCAACACGAACCGAAGAAAGAAAAAGCTCTGGGTTCCTCTCCCCCGTGTTTAAACGGTTCCTTCTCTAATTAAACATGCAAACCTCTCCTGCCTGCCCCAGCCTGGGAGCATGCGATTCCGTGGGGAGCGCAGGACGCTCATGGGAAAAGGAATCTGGGGTATTCGATCCGCAGCACTTTTCCAGGAAAGTGGCACTTGCTGCCCGTGTGTGTTGCGGGAGGCGGGGGCGGGGGTTGTCAGGTCTCCAGATGTCCCGTGCCAGCTCGGGCAGTCCTGCAAGACCTGGAGGCCCTGCTGGAGCGCGCCCGGGGCCTGTGGCATGAGGCTAGTGCCCGGGTCAGGTTAGTTTGGCTTCTTGTTAGACAAGTCCTTCAGCAGCTTCCCAATAAACTGTGTGGTTCTTTAAACCACGTAAACTATAGTGTTGGATTTTTTTCTCTTGGAAGGAGTATAAGATCGGAGTGGTCACATTTGTTTTTCATTGTTTTCCTTGCTTTTGGAGAGGAAGGGAGGGAGAGAAACATAGGCCAATTGCCTCCATTACGCGCCTGGACTGGGGACTGAACCCGAAACCCAGGCATATGCCGTGACCGGGAATTGAACCCACAACCTGTTGGTTATGGGACGATGCTCCGACCAACTGAGCCACACCGGCCAGGGCACATTTTTTTTCTTTCTGGATATTAAAGAACAAGGCAGGACAGGATGCCTCTGCACCCTACAGGGCCCTGTTGTTATGGCAACGAGGATGGACGAGCATAGACTTCCTGACGCCAGGGCCTCGGAGTCAGCACGTGGATGCACGTCTGTGAACCCAGGGAGTGAGAGAGAGAAGCGAGTGAGCAGTGTCCCCTCCCGCCCCCTCGCTGGGGCGGCACACAGGGGCCCATCACCCTCACTGACGCAGGCCGCGGGGGAGCTGGCGAAGTCCCAGCGGGTCCGGTTTCTTCCTCGAGGTCCCTGCCCGCCAGGATCTCAGATATCCTCCCTCCCGGTCACCAAAGCCGGGTGGGGAGGGGGCCCACAGGACGGACGGCCGGGGACCTGGCCAAGACCCCTGAGCCCAGCCGCTGAGAGCTCGGGCCAGCCGGCGCCCCCTGCCTGAGCCTCCCCGTCTCTGCAGGGAAGCCGTGGGCCTAGACACCCTGCATCTCCAATTCTAAAAAAAAATAAATAAATAACAAAACAAAACAAAACAAGAACAGAAACAAAACCACTCGAGGAAGACGGTGCATGCCCACTGCACATCCGCCCCGCCAGCCGCTTTAGTGACTCTGGGAGGAGTTCTCCGTGTTATCCGCTGTCTACGCCCCCCCCCTCCCCTTTACAAACGAGGAAACGAAGTTCAGGAAACGGAACTCGCCCAACCCGAGGTCACGACAGGGACGCAGGCAGCCGGCCTGCACCCCGAGGTCTGTCTGGGTGCAAAGTCCGTTTCTCCACGCCGCTCTGCCTCCCAGTCGCCCTCGATTTATTTCATCACTGCTTTTTGTGACACGTCCCAGGGCGGGCGAGCCTGCTGGGAGGACGCCTCGGAGCCATCATGCCCGCCCCCCACCACCACCTCCACGAGGGTTCCAGGGTCTGCGTGCGCCTTCACGGGACACGGGCCCTGCTCCCCCGCAACCGCACTCTCCCGGCCACCGCAGCTCTTCCCCGTGCCGCGCACCCTGTGGGGGGAGCCCCTCTTTCAGAGGCTCCCCCGACCGGCCCTGCAACCAGGCACCACTGTTACCCCCGCCACTGAGGACACGGCAGACCAGGGGGTGGAGACAAGCCCCCCCTCCCCTGAGGGCCTCGTCTGTGCGGCTGCCCTGCCGGGGGTGGGGGGGTGGGGAGAGCACCACCACCACCCAGCGACGGGCACCGCTCCACACGCCGCCAGGACGGGCACCCCGTGGCCCAGGGGCCGACAGCGCCCATCACCTCAGCTCACTCTGGTCCACGGTTGTTGTTTCTTCTTCCTTTTGTTGTTTCTTCTTCCTTCCTCTTTTTTTTTTTTTAACATGTTATCAACAAAGGTTGAAAAGAAGAAGAAGAAATAATAAAAGTAGCTTTAAGCAGTCAGGAAAAAAGTCTTCAAGGGTCAAGAAAAAGAATGTAGCCTTGTTTAAAACAGTGTCTCATCTCGCGAGCATTTCCTACCAAGTGTGACTGCGAACAGGCGTTAAAGTGTCTGCCCTTCGGGCCGCTGTTCACGCAGCGCTCACTGGGCCCAGGACCGCACAGCGTTCGCCTCGGTCCCGGGGCCAGAAGTCCAAGGTCGGCCGGCCGTGTGCTCAGCGTCTGGCCAGGGAGCTCTCCCCTGGGCTGTGGGAGCCTCACCGCAGCGGTCTGGGCCTGGCTGTTCTGTGCGTCCCGGGATGGGACTCCTGTTCGCTCCGTTTCGGGTGGTTCTCGGTGATGGCCGTCCTGTGGTTTAGTTGTAGTCTGGAGTCGCTGTGGGAAGATTCGAGGACCGAGTGCACCGAGGCGACCGCTTCTGAATGTCCTTTCTATGGGGACAGGGACACCACCGGCTTCCCGGTGGAGCCCCAGCCTTCGGCCCTTCCACGAGGACCCGCCAGGAGCCAGGCCTCAGACCAACTGTGGTTGACTGTTCCCGTGACTCGCACAGATGGTCAAGGCCTTTGTGGGGTGGGGAGTGTAAAAGGGGGTGATCCTCTGAGCAGCTGTGTTTCCATTTACACTTCGCTTTACACTTTCCCATGGCTTCTCAGCCACTAAAAAATACCCCAGACTCCTGCCCGATGTGACCTGGCCCTTGCCTACCTCTCCCGCCCTTGAACCTGACCTGAGCCTATCAGAGAGAGACAGTGCCCCCCTCCAAGCAAGAGCAAGCTCGCGCACAGCCTTGGGAGACGCTGGGACTCACTGCGGAGCAAAGGGGAGGCGGGTTGGCCGCCCACTATAAAAGGTGTGGGCTCCCAAACCCGCACAGGGCTCAGCCCACAAGGGCGTGTGTCACCGGCCCTCCTCACGGCGCCCCGAGGGAGTCGGGGCTCGGGGAACTGGCACGAGAAAACGCTGTCGCTCTGCTACTGCCATCGCTGTGATGATAAAGTCCTTTGCCCCTGACCCTGGAGTCTCCCGTCTTCTGCCGGCGCCCGCAAAACTGTGGCATGAAAGGTGAGGCCTCAGACCCTTCACAGTCCGGACACCCATGGCCACACCTGCTCCCAGAGTCGCAGCCCCGCGTCCCTTCGCCCCTGCTCCCGGAATCCGGTGACAGCTCGGGGCCCCAGGGCCCCGGAAGCTGGGCTACTCCTGGGTGCAAGATGGCCAGGGGTTCTATTTAGAAGCTGTCGTAACCTGGTAAGGGAACCTCGTTAGCATCGTGTCGTTTACACTGTGCATGCAGTACAAGGGGCTGCGGACTTTGCATCACCCTCAAGAAGAAAAAGCAGCAAAAGGAGGAAGAGGAGGAGGAGGAGGATTAGAGCAAAGAGAGGTTTTTCAGAAATTAACTTCCTCATTCACAAAATGCTGTTTCCCCACCTACCCTGCGCTCGGCGGGGACTGAAAGCGGAAGAGGCATGCCTGCTGCCCTCCAAGAACCTGCCGCCTCCTGAGGGAGGCGCCGTGGGCGCCCGCAACCTGCGTGAAGGCAGCGGGAGCGAGCGCCCGGGCTGCCCCGAGGCCGCGCTGGGGGAGGCAGGGGAGGCGGTGCCGTGGGGCACCCAGGCTGGAGTCGGTCTGGGGGTGGGAATGCTTAAGAAACCTGGGGGGTCTGATGCTGGGGTGCATTTGCGGGGGTGCAGGGTCGTGCTGCTGAGTGAAGACAGGCCACTCAGAGAGGGCGACAGGTGGAAGGGTGGGGAGGTGTCACGGGTGGAAAGTCACAATGTAGCAAAAGGCAGATGTGGAGGAAACCAGACTGGGGGCCAGAGGTCTGGGAAGGGCCCCGTCTCAGACAGCCGGCTCCCCCGCTTCCCCCCGGCCGACCCCCGCAGCGGCGGTGAGAGGGCGTGCTGCCGGGGAGGGAGGGCCGCCAGCCCCAGACCCCGCCCCGTTTACATCACGACGTCCATGACGTCACAGCTCCTTTTCGTCCTCCTGAATTCTCCAGTCACACACTCGGCCTGCCAGCGTCCTTCTGCTTGGCTGAGCACACTTGAGTGACACTAATCTCTGAGATCTGTGCAATTTTAAAATGTTAGAGCCGGAGAACCGTCTATGGTTATCGGATCTCATGTCCACAAGCCCTTATGTCATGTACCGTGTGTTTAAAAATGGAATTTGATATCCTTGAAGATTGGGCAACAAAACCCCCGGCTGGCGTAGCTCAGTGGATTGAGTGCGGGCTGCGAACCAAAGTGTCGCAGGTTTGATTCCCAGCCAGGGTACATGCCTGGGTTGCAGGCCATAACCCCCAGCAACCGCACATGGATGTTTCTCTCTCTCTCTCTCTCTCTCTCTCTCCCTCCCTTCCCTCTCTAAAAATAAATAAATAAAATCTTAAAAAAAAGAAAAGATTGGGCAACAATCTTACAAACCTAGCAGGGAAAAATAAGAGCTTTTTACAAAAACAAATAGACAAACCTGCGTGTCCGATGGAGCTCACGAGAACGCATGAGGATGGACCTTCCAGAGTCCCGAGGTGCTCCCTCCCCGCTCTCCCCGAGGTGGCGTCAAACCGGCACCTGGCGTGGAAGAAAGAGGGCGCGTCAGCAGCGTTTGTGAGTCAGCCGGGCGGCGGGAGGCCCGGTAATCACCGAACGTGCAGCGGCAGATCCGAAGTAGGCCGGGGGTCGCGTGCACGCCCCTGCGGGGTGCTTCAGAAGAGGCCACAGAGTATCCAGCCAACCGAGGGCGTATCCAGCGAGGGCGTGGTCCGCCCTTCCGCCCCAAGGGTCTCAGGTCCCTGGGTCCGGGAGCCTGCGCAGTGAGTGCGGGGCTGTCCTCCGGGCTCTCCGGAGCTCCAGGCGGGGCGGGAGGCTCCTCCCCCCAGCCCTGCCCCTCCTGGCAGGCCCCCGAGAATGCTGCTGCTGCGGCCTCTCTCTGCGCCTCCCAGCGCTCACTCCAACCGCGTGTCTACGCACGCACGCTGCTGTCTCCGAGAGGTGGGTTGGAGCCGCTGCGGAGAGAGGCACGCGGGAGGCAGTCCCGGCGAGGACACAACTGCACAGCCCTCACCTGACCCAAGTGTCCCCCTAAAAATGAATTGTTACTCGGCCACCAAAGCAGCTGGGGTCAGCTCAGGACATTTCCTCCCCAGGCAGCCCACCGTCTGGGGCCCCGGCCCCAGTCTCGTCCACTCGTCTCCGAAGGTGGGCTCACCACAAGGGAACGGTGCGTGTGTTTGTTGACGACAACTGTGCGTTAGCGGGTTCGGGAGTCCCAGCTCAGCAGTGCGTTGGCGGCTGAGGAAATGCGCCCATCAGAGGCCGTGGCTGGCAGAGGATGCTCTGAGGGTTGGTTAACGAGCATTTCCCTTTTCCTAGCCCGACACACCCGAGTCGCGGGGGCCCTGGGCCAGGTGAGTGGGTGGCTCAGGGGAAGTAGCTCTGGCATCTCTCGGCGTGTGCGACATAGTGGCTGTGTGGCCACACCACCCGGGAGTGGAGGTCCGGCTGGAGACGCCTTCCGGGGGTGCTCAGACTCCGGGCCTGCGGCACGGCCACCGGGCGGGGCCCACTCCTCAGAGAGAAGACGGCCCACAGGACACACTAGAAGAGATGGCATTTGTAAGCGATGAGACCATATTGGCCGAGTCTTCGTGCTCTTTCAGGACGGCCCGGCTGGGTTCAGCTTCTCACTCTACCCCCGACTGGCCGTGCGACCCCGGGCAACTGAGCGATCAGACCCTGCACTGGGTCCCCTCGTCTCTAAAGCAGGACGGACACCTGCACCTGCGTGGCCGGAGAGAAGTGAGACCGTGCAGCTGGAAGTGCAGGGAACAGTGCACACGAAACGCCCAACAGTCTCAGCACTGACTCCGGGTCCCGTTTGGCTGATCTGGGGAGCGGGTCGGGGGAGCCGAGAGGAGGCTGAAGACGCAGGTGGCGGGGGAGACACAGGGCAGCCCCAGAAGTCCCTCCAACTCACGTTAGGAGGTCAGGACTGCTCTCCTGCAGGGCACGAGCCCATCTCAGAGGAGCCAAGTGCAGCAGAGGCTCCGGAAGCCCCCCCCCGGTGGAGGGGCCAGCTCTCGTCCGTGCCCAGCCAGAGCTCCGGTAGACGACGGAGGTACAGGCCGGGCACCAGCGAGACCGGGACTTGAACGCAAGCTCGACAGGGCCCGTGAGGACGCGTGGCGTCGCCTCTCCGGGTCTGTGCCTTTGACCGAGACGGTTATTTTCGGGAACGGAAAGAGATGTGGGGGGCCGAGTGCCTCCTGTTCCCAGCACGCAGCCCAGAGCACGGGTGTGATACCGCATTCCACACATACTTCCTGAGGGCAACAGCTTCACGGTTCTCCTGCCGCCTTCTCCAAACCCAGCCCAGGCCCCCTCTCCGCCGGGAGCCCTGATTCCGCCAGAGGAACCTCTCTGCGTTAACTTACCCCGGCTGGCGCCGCCTTCCAGAGGCCCGGCTCCCGGCTCTGGGCAGCCCCAGCTGTCTCCGGCCGACTCAGCCTTGTCCGACATCCACAGTGGCCACGGGGACGGTGATCTCACTCAAGGAAATGTGACAATCAGCACTTCTCTGGGAGGAGAGACAGAAGAAACCAGACAAGTTATACCGAAACGTGCAATGTGTCTAAAATCAGAAACAATGACTCTAGGAATTTGCCAGCTGGGCATGAGCCTTGGGTGGGTGGGGGGAAGGCACCTGCTGAGAAGGACTGCTGGTGACTGACTGGGCTCAAGGTGAAAAGCAGGGCCCAGCAGCCATTTCTGCCCAGGGGGCCCTCGTGCAAACCACACTTCAAGGAGCAGCCTGCACGGAACTGCCCGCCTGCACTGTGTTCCTGCAGCTGAACCAGCCCTTACAGGAGTTCCTGGGATCCTGTTCCAACCAATAGGACTGAGGCTCACCCCGTCTAACAAGAGCTGTGCAGCTGCAGCCAATCAGAGCAGCTCTGTTCTGACCAAACACAGGACAGTGCCTTTGGGACCAATCAGACTGTAGGGATTCAGAGTCCTCATTTGCATGAGGATGGATCCATCAGGGACCCTGTAAGACAGCTCCCCTCTGGCTCAGAGGGTTCCACCAAAGACTGAATTCAGACCCTGTCCCCCCGGCTGGGCTGAGACTCCAAGGATGTCTCCCCAGAGCAGTGCAGCGCCGGCCGGAGCGGAGTGGCACAGGCTGGAGCTGACCGAAGCGCACAGGGCAGAGCTGTCAGCTGGAAAGGGGCCTGGCCCCAGCACTGTTCCACGGCCATGCTGTTCTCACAGCTGGGCTGTGTCCCCACCAAGCTGTGGCCGCTGAATAAAGTCTCCTTCTTCGCCACAGGCCAGATGGGGGGTTCCTGTTGGCACTGAATCTGCACCAAGAACCACACCATGAATGGGCAAGGGCCATCGTTGTTTTTATGAGTTACAATCATCCTGAAATGTCTAGCGTTGGCTTAGTCCATCATTAGCACATCCAGGAGGCATTCCATTCTGGGACACCCGGATGTCCGAGGGCACAGAACGGGGTGACACTCAGCTCCAGCCCCAGGGTTTGGAGTGCATGTCTGTGAGGGGTGGGCACGGCCTGACACCTGGGACAAACGTCAGAGTGGACGGACGACGCAGGGCCTCGGGGGCACGCCCACAGCAGGCGCACAGGGTCAGTGCCGCCGCTCACACAGACTCCGTGGCAGATTTCACGGCACGCCCGTAAAGGGCCAGGCAGTGAACATTGTGTGGTTCGTGGGCCGCCACAGTTCCACTGAGACTTTGTTTATAGGCACTGAAACTGTGTTGGGAAAGATGCTACTTTTTAAATATTTTTATAAGATTTTATTTATTTTTTTATTTTTAGAGAGGGGGTGGGGGGAGAAAGAAAGGGAGAGAAACATCAATATGTGGTTGCCTTTTGAGTGCCCCCTACTGGGGACCTGGCCCACAACCCAGGCTTGTGCCCTGACCGGGAATCAAACTGGCGACCCTTTGATCTGCAGGCCGGTGCTCAATTCCCTGAGCCACACTGGCCAGGGCTACTTTTTAATTATTTCCAACCATTAAAAAACTGTAAAATACCCTTCTTGGCTCATGCATTACACAGGAACAGGTGGCGGACTGGATCTGGCCTGTGGGCTGCACTTGGCCGCCCCGGACGTGCGTCTCAATGAGAGTGCCAGTCCCCAGAGTGACACAGCGGGAGGGCCGGTGTGGCCTCGCTCAGCTTCTGTTTGTAGAGCAGTGACTGCTGCCTGAGTGGACACAGGGGAGGGAGGACAAGTGGAGGGAATGGCCTGAGCAAAGCCACCGCACAGCTGCGCCGGAGGGGACAGGCAGGTGGGACAGAGGCAGGCCGCAGATGGCCTGGCGGGGTCTTGGAGGCCATGCCCAGCAGCTTGGGCGCTGTCCTGGCAGGGAGAACTGGGGGCCACTCAAGGCGTCAGGCCGAGAGTGACCACGTTTGGGGTTGTGTTTTAGGGAGCGAGCTGGGATCCGGAAAGCACGGTGAGGCCGCATGCAGAGCGGTCGGCAGAGGCGTGGGGAGGGCCTGACGGGCGGGCAGGTGGGGCTGCCTGGAGGGAGGACTCAGAGGGAAACTGGACGCGTGAACAGATGCCCGCCATCACTGGCCGTCAGGGAATGCACACCAAACCACGCCACACCTGGTGGAGTGGCGAGCATAAAAAAGACAGGGAGCCCTGGCTGGTGCGGTTCAGTGGACTGAGCACTGGCCTCAGAACCAAAGGGTCGCCGGTTCAATTCCCAGTCAGTGTATGTGTCTATGTTGCGGGCCAGGTCCCCAGTAGGGGACACACGAGAGGCAACCACACACTGAAGTGTCACTCTTTCTTTCTCCCTCCCTTCCCCTCTCTCTAAAAATAAATAAATAAAATCTTTTTTAAAAAGACAGGGAAAAACCAGTGGTGGCAAGGATGGGGGTAAGTCGGAGCCCTCCTGGCCCGCTGGCGGGGGTGTGATACGGGACAGCCACTGTGGACAACAGTGTGACAGGAGCTGCCATTGGGGCCAGCGGTACATACAGAGAAAACAGAAAACCCCCGTCCACGCCAGAACGTGTGCACCCGTGTTCAGAGACGCATTACTCATCAGAGCCGAGAAGTGGAAACCAGCCAGATCGGCGGGCACGTGGGTAACGGAGATGTGGTCCAGCCACACAGCAGGATGTCACTGGTCCACAGACAGGGACGAAGGGGCGACACAGGACGGGATGACCCTCGGAAACACCCCGCTCGGGAGCCCGTCAGGGAAGACGGCACGGTGCGTGACTCTGTGTGTGGGACCCGTCCAGAGTAGGCCAGTCTACACGGACGGCAAACGGGGGTGGTCGCTGAGGGGTCGGGGCTGCTCTTGGGGTGAACGCAATGTCCTAACCCCACCTGCGGGGTCGGTGGCCCAACTGCCGGTTTGCTAAAAACAACCGAACTGTACCCTCGAAGGGGCTGGAATGTTGAGTCGAGAATGATATCTCAATGAAGCCGTTTAGAAAGATCACGTGACCTGGCTGGTGTAGCTCAGTGGATTGAACGCGGGCTGCGAACCAAAGCGTCGCAGGTTCGATTCCCAGTCAGGGCATATGCCTGAGTTACAGGCCACAGCCCCCAGCAACCACACATTGATGTTTCTCTCTCTCTCTATCTCCCTCCCTTCCCTCTCTAAAAATAAATAAATAAAAATCTAAAGAAAGAAAGAAAGATCACGTGAATGCAATGCGGGAGGGATCCTCTCCTCCCTGCATCTCTCCAGATCAATCACCTGCCAAGTGCGATTCAAATCGTCACGGGTTCTACCGTGCACGCAGGCTTTCCCGATGCGGGGTTCTGCGCTGTGTGTTATTCGACGCGTGTGTTTTCGCCGGAGGGCTGCCGTCCCAGCCGCCACTCTGTCACAGACACTGCGTCCGAGAGGGAAGGACCACGGAGCCAGGCAGACTCGGAAGAGCCTCGCGCCTCTCACTTCCCCTTCACCCTCGCGCCCCCTCGGCCAAGGTCCTCACTTCAGCTTGCTTCTCTGCGGGGGAGGGGGGAACCGTCGCGCAGGAAGACACACGCCAGACAGCGCCTGCAGGTCAAAGGTCCGGACGAGACAGGAACACGCCCTGGACGTCCCCCTCCCAGCTGGGCGCCCCCCACCCCACCTTCTCATCCCCCAACTTCCACCTCAGCTGACTCCCACCACCCCCGGCTGCTGACCCTGGTCTCCCCGGATGGTTATTTTCCCTCCTGGGGCGACGAGTCTGAATGTGGCCCTTGCAGCTGTGTGACCTCCATCCGGTTGCCTCCCCTCTCTGTGCCTGGTGTCCCTCACGATGTGGGGCTCCCGTCCAGCAGAGGCCGGCGCCAGGCTTAACCCAGTGCCAGACGCTCGGTGAGCACTCAGCGGACACTCACAAAACCAGAAAGAGGAGACACCCCCAGCGTTGTCACTTGCTTCTCTCTGTGGCCAAAACCTGCTGCTGGAGCTGAGCTCCCCAGTTTGCTGTCCGGGAAGGCCCGCTGTGTCTCGACAGCCTGGGGCCATGGGCCAGCCGGCCGGCGGTGCCCTTCACGAAGCCAGGTCCCTGGAGACGGCCACTGGCGGGGCTGTCCAGAACCCACTGTCCTCCAGTCATGCTGCCCAGACCGTGGGTGAAATCCGCAGACAGCGACAAACCTCCATCCTGCTCCTTCTTCCCTTCTTTTAAAAGATTATGTGTCCCCAAGGGGAAGTGGCGCGGGTCCTGCCTTCGGGGGGCCCCTGTGGGTGGCTTGGAGGCCACCCTCTCAGCAAGGAGTTGGGCGACGTTTTCTGAGGACCCCACAGCCACGGGGCGGCTGCTTCGACACCACCCGGCTGGCCCTGCTCCTTTCTGGCCCCCTCGCCCACCACGGCCCACTGCCACGGAGAAGATGACCGCAGAACCCTCTTTGGCCTCCCCCCTCCCTCCTGCAGGCCCATCCCCGCCGGCACGCACGTGGAAGCTGGAGCCCGTGGGCCTCCCCAGTCTCAGCGGCACCATCGGAAGCAGCGGAGGGAATTGGGTCTCTTGCATCCACCTCTTCCAGCGGCTCCGAAGGAAGCCCCATTGGGATCTGTTTCTTTACGCCGTGACGGTTAATGAGAAGCCCCACTGGAGCGGAGAGCCGCAGACCAGGGTCCCGCAGCCCACGCAGCCAGGAGGGTGGCTCCGCGCCGGGAGGACACAGCAGGGAAGGAGGTGGGTCAAGGCCGGGGCCCTGAGCGCCGGGCGGGTTTCTGGAGGCACCCGAGCCATGGGTGACACCTCTTCTTCCCCCCGTCTGTGCCGTCTGGGTTTTCAGAGGCTGAAGCCGGGGACTCGGCTGTGGGTGAGTGTCGCAGACTGACGGCCTTCCCTCTCGCCGGTGACGTCATGCGTGAACTCCCAGGTACCTCCCCTGCTTGGCTCCTGGTGCTTCTCTGCACTCGTCGGGGTCCGGAAATGGCTCCAGGCCTTTCCACAGAGGGAGTTGAAGGCAAGGAATCAGCTGCACAGATGCGGGAAGAGACGAGAAGCTACACTCCCCAAGGTGGGGAGTGAGCCCCAAGTCCACGCCGGCTGGCAGGAGCCAGCCCAGGGCCGGGGCTTCCCCCGGGAGCGACCCTGCAGCCACCAGGGCGGTCCGGTCCCAGAGGAGTCAGAGCCCCGCGGGGGCTGTGCTCTGCGAGCTGGGGCCCGAGGAGGAGTCGCGGCCACCTGAGCAGAGCCAGAGCGGCGAAGGCCTGATTCCGCCCCTTCCTGCGCGCCGGCCCCCACCGCTGTCCCGTCGCACACGGGGCCGTCTGGACACGGCGTAGCGAAGCCACCCCGGAAGGGAGGTTTCCCGGAGTGCAGAACAATGGAGAGGCCGGGAGGAGGCCGGGGGGAAAGAAGGGCAGAGTGTCCAGCGCACTGAGGAGGGAGGAGGAGGAGGGTGCTGGATGAAGCAGGAAATACCCTCAAGTGCGGGCACCCCGCTGAGAAAGGGGGGCGGGCGGGCAGGGCATCAGCTGCAGGCCCCGGTGGGGGTGGGATGGAGAGCCTGTCTCCTCTTCCCAGCCGTGTCACCACGCCGAAACCGGTGGCCTAGGAGACAAGGCCACCGTGTCTCGGCAGAGTCGTGCCTTTCCTGATCTTCGGAGTTTCTGTTTCTTACAGAAAATGTTCCTAGCGAGGGAGGGAGGAGGAGGGAGAAAGAGGTTCCTGAGGCCGGCGGCAGAGAAAGGTCTTCCCCGCTCCGTCTCCGCGGGGCGAGCAGGGAGAGAGAGGGCTGGTGGCTGACAGTGACTGTGACCGGGGCCCGCCCTGCGGAGCAGGTGGACGGTGGGAAGGCCCCGGGCTTCCTCAGCCAGGCATCTCGGCCTTCGGCCGTGGTGCTCTAACCTCCGGGCTTCCTAAGGCTGTTTGTATGCTGTGTCCCGTCTCTGGCTCTGCCTCCGTCTGGCGGAGGGTCCGTCTGAGCAGAGGCAGGAGCCCTGGACTCAGCCCCGGCGCCCGCTCTGCGAGTCCCGTTAGTGTTGACTTTGTACGAAGCCGGTTGTCCCAACAGCACCCGTCCCTGCGAACCAACCCATTTCCTCGGACGAAACGGCTTCTTCTTGCAAAGGCCTCCTTGTACTACTAGTTACCTTTCGTTTTTCTCGTGAAATCACATGGAAACCAGACAATGACGTTGAACTTGGAACAAGCGAATCCGGAGAGAACATGCCGGACGCAGCCACGGTCCCCGAGCAGCCCGCCTGGCCCAGGGCCCTTCCCCCTTGTCCCCGGTCCGCTCACTCGGGCGGCCGCGGCCCCCGCCCAAGGTGAAGCCAGACTCCACAGGTGACCTGGAGCTCACACAGAGGGGCTTTGAGATGCAGGCACAGCCCACGTGTCCCCCAGTGGGCGGTGGTGGTTGTTAACAAGAAATCCAGCCGTCACGTGGTTGTAGAGTATCTGAATAGCCGTGGAGGGTAAGGGGAAAGTTATTTTGGTCACTGGCTAAGTGGCATGCATGTTGTGAACAGTTTCGTGTGTTCATTTAATTGGGAAACGTATACAGAGCGCCTACTATGTGCTGTATTGCACAGTGTGACACATGCCAGCCCTCCACGCACTTGGGCGCCCGTCCGTTCATCCGTCCACCTGGCGCCGTCAGGTCTGTGGTGGGCCCTGCAGTGAGTCGGGGGTTGACAGGGGAGCACGGGGGGTACAGCTCAGGTCCCCGAGATTCTGCCCCCTGAGGGGCCCTGATGAAGGCTCCTATTGATTGTGTCCCCATGTGGATCGACGCCCTGTTCACCCCTCTTTCAGAAAACCACTGAGGTGCACCGTTGGCATACACCGAGTCAGGTGCTCAGCGTCGTGTGATGCGATGATTGTAAACACTGCGAAGTGACCGGTACAGTGACCTAGCTGACCTAGTGGACACCCGTCCCCTTGAGTAGCTGCACAGGGTTTCCTGGTGACTGGGACGCGTGAGGCCCCCTCTCTCGGCACCTGTCAGACGCGCATTGCGGTGCGGATGACCCCAGCCCCTGCGCTGCACCTTGCACCCCCCGGGCTCCCTTGTCAGTGGGAGTTTGTGCTTCCCCCGCATTGCCCACCCCAGCCCCTCGCCGCACGCAGCCAGCAAACTTCTCTCGGGGCCTGGGAGCTTGTGTGGCGGTTGCTGTGGTTTTTGCCCTTAGATTCTCCCTGTGAGTGAGACCCTGTGTCTTTCTTGGGCTGCCTTGTCCCACGGAGCATGGCCCCCTGGAGGTCCGTCCCTGTCGTTGCAAACGGCGAGGCTCCGTCTTCCCGGTTTGGACAGAGCCCCACCGAGCATGTGCCGCATCCTCCTCATCCGTGTGCCCGCCCACACCTCCTGGTCGCCCCGTCTTGGCTGCTGGGCACGGGGCTGCCGTGAAGAGGGGGACCCGGAGATCTCCTTGGGAGCTTTTGTCTTTCTCAGATAAGTACCCAGAAGCAGGATTGCTGGATCACATAGAAGTTCTACTTTTCCTCTCAGTTTTTCCAGGGACCCCCACACACTTGCCCACAGTGGCTGCATCCGCGTATGTCCCTGCCAACAGGGCCCAGATGTCCCCTGTGCTCCCCATCCTCGCCGGCCCCGGTTACCCCGTCTCTCCAATGACGGCCACTGTCTCTCCGATGACGGCCAGGCTACCTGACGGGAGGGATCTCTCACCGGGGTTTTGGTTCCATTTTCCGGACGATCGGTGATGTCGCACATCTTTCCCCGCACCTGTAGGCCACCTGCACGCCTCCTTTGGGAAAACCTCAATTCAGATCTTTTGCCCATTTTTTAAATGATTTTTTTTGGTGATAGAGTTGTATGAGTTCTTTCTGTATTTTGGATATTAAGCCTTTCTCAGATATATGATTAGCAAGTATTTTCTCTCATTCGACAGGCTGCATTTTCATTTGGCCGATGGCTGTCTTTGCTGCGCCACATCCGTCCCTGGGTGTCCGCCGCCGTGGGCCGAGAGCACGCAGGTGAGAGGGGCTCCCCTGACCGTGAGGAGCGCACAGCCTGCACACACCCCCGGAGTCCCCTCCCAACTGTGTCACCGTGAAGTCCCGCAACCGTCCACCCGCCACAGGGATGAGGGCACGCAGTGTGAAACAGCGGCCCGTGAGGTGGGGCTCTTGGCCCGGGACGGGCGTGGCGACTGGCCCGGCTCTGGCCTGGGGACCTCGGAGAAGGCCGGCTCTCCCTGGAGGCTCCTCCCCGGCAGCGATGTCCCCGTCTCTCGGCCTGATCACCCTTGCAGTGGGCTGTCTGATGACAGCCATGTGGGGACGTGCTTTTTTCAGAACAGAGCTTGGCACATAGTCGGTGCTCCATAGATACTTGGGGTCTGGCTGCCTCTGCTGGCTGCCTCTGCCAGCTGCCAGGGTGACAGAGGTTTCCTGGAGGAGGGGGACTTTGGGACAGGGCTTTAGAAATGTCCACAGGGCCCCGGTGTGACAGGGGAGGAGGCACCAGCATCTGGAGAAAAAGTGCCAGGTTCCAAAACAGACATTAGTGATGGTGACAGGGATGGGGATGATGGTAGTGGTGATGGTGATGATGATGGTGGCGATGGTGATGAAGGTGGTGATGATGATGATGGTGATGAAGGTGGTGATGGTGATGATGGTGGTGATGATGATGATGGTGATGAAAGTGGTGATGGTGATGATGGTGGTGATGATGATGATGGTGATGAAGGTGGTGATGGTGATGATGGTGGTGATGATGATGATGGTGATGAAAGTGGTGATGGCGATGATGGTGGTGATGGCGATGATGGTGGTGATGGCGATGCTGGTGAAGAAGGCAGGCGCTGGCTGGAACCAGTGGACTCCAGCGGAGGAGCCCAGCTCTCGAACCCTAAGGGGTGCTCCTGACACCCACAGACAAAGACGCTTCTCTGCTCTTTCCCGCCCAGGTCCCCCGTCCTGGGAGCCCACACCACGGGGTCACCCAGGGGCCTGCCGGGGCGGGACTTCACCCGGAAGCCCATGGTCGGGGGCTCCCAGGCCCCAGCAGCCAGCGGCGGAGCGGAGCCGTGGGCAGCACCCCGGGGTGCTTCCAGCTCCTGCTCCGCCGGTGGAGCTGGCTCCCCAGAACCTTCCCTGGGCGTGGGGCGGGAGGGCGGGTGGGGCCCCACTGATCCTTCAAGTGACAGACAGGAAGGGGCTCCTTGCTTTGCAGGATGACCGGAAATGTCAGCCCTGCTGTTATTTATAGCTGAAACGACGTCACTTTGCTTTGTGTCTGTGGCCCGAAACCTCTGGCATTTCCCTTTCCCGCTTCCTCCCTGGGCGGCGGGGTCTTCCTTAGTCTGCAGCCCGGGCCTCCCGACGCCGGTCCCCGCCCCCCCCCCGGAGGGCTCCCTGTGGGTCAGACGCCGGCCTGGACGATGACGTGCACACATGCGTCTGACGCTCCTCGCAGCGCTTTGGGGTACCAGCTGCATCCCCACTTCCCATCTGAGGACGCTGAGGCTCGGTCGGTGTGTGCCAATCACCCCTTCAAAGTAAGCAGGCGACTCGGAGGCAAGAACAGAACTCAGTCCCTCAACCACAAACCCTTCCGTCTCCGAGGAGGGCAGCCCCTGTTTCTGGAGAAAACTAAATGGAAGGAAGAGCAAGGGAGATGGGAAGAGCTGCTGCTCTGTGGGCGACAGCGAATTAGAGGGTGTTTGCTCGTGGCTGGAGCAAATGGTTTTCGGTGTAAAAAAACGGACCTGAAGCATCGCCTCATTTGTAGCGATCGCTTCTACGAGCCAGATGTGCTTCCTGCTCGTGTCCTCTGTCACCCAGGGCGCAGGGAGCAGACAGGCGAGGCCACGCGGCCTCTGAGCACTGGGACGAGAAGACCCACGGTGACCGGCCTTTGGGTTCGCGGTTCCCAGTTGCCCCAACAGACCTGCTGGGCCCACACCCCTCCAGAGGGCGGGGCCAGGTGGGCGCAGCGAGGTCACCTGCAGAAAACCCGGTCACCTGCCAGAGGTGGCACGAGACCAGGGCTGCCGCCACCAACATCTGCAGAGGTGCGAGCTGGCTGGTTTGGTTTAATAATGAAGGAGAAGCCCTGGCTGGCATAGCTCAGTGGATTGAGGACAGGCTGGGAACCAAAGTGTCCCAGGTTTGACTCCCAGCCAGGGTACATTCCTGGGTTGCAGGCCATAACCCCCAGCAACCGCACATTGATGTTTCTCTCTGTCTCTCTATCTCCCTCCCTTCCCTTCCTAAAAATAAAAATAAAAAATATATAAATAAAATAATGAAGGAGAAAACCGGAGGAAGAAGCAAATGTCTGGCCCAGGACGGCCCGAGGAGGATCCCAGGGCCTCAGAGAGAAGGAGCCCGGCCCCGCTGGGCCCCATTCGAGCAGCTGAGCCCAGACCCGCTGGGCGCCTCCCGGAAGGACGTGAGGAAGTGGGGGAGAGAGCGTGCTTGCCCCGGCTCCTGAGTTCCACGAGCCGATGACTCGGGACAACCGGGGAGAATAACCCTCAAAGACGCAGGCGGGTCTGTGGAGAGTGAGACCCAGCCCTCCCCTGGGGCAGAGTGGCCACAGACCCTGATGGTCTTGAGGAGGACCCTGACCCTTTGTCAGTAAGCCTCAGGCTGGAGCCAGGGGACCGTGGAGCCTCGGGGCAGAGCGTCCAGGCCCCTCCCGGGGAAGGGCTCAGGGAGGCGGCAAGGCACAGGGAAGGGCCTGGGGCCACAGCCAGCTCCCGAGGGTGGGAGCAGCAGAGGGACGGCCCCCGCCCCCGAGGGAGGCCCTATACCCAGGGCCCTGGGGAGAGGGGTCCCCAGGGCAAGCATGGGGACAGATGGGGTTGTGTGCCCTTGATGAGGGCCCTGGAAGTGAGAGGCAGCCCTGAGGAAAGGCGTGGGCACCCCAAGTTGTCTGAGATGGCATTTCTGCCGTCCAGGAAAACAGGGGCTCAGAACAAAATTAAACTGAGTTATAAGAAACAATCTCTGTCTCATTTTACTCCACTAGGGAATCCAGAGCAGAGCCCCCCAGTTTGCAGACTGAGAGACCCCCCACCCCCACTCTGAGGTATCCTGGAAGACCCGCTTCTGGCCAGTACAAGGAGCTTCCCAGGGGACCCCCGTGGGGACCAGCCCCCCGATCCCCCCCTCCACCCGCCTGCGCAGCTCCAGTCTGGAATTTCGAACCCTGGACCGTAAACAGTGGGCACTGAGGACACTGATTCACAGGCTGGAGTCCGAGGGTCTTAGCTGGCCCCCCAAGGCCCGCTGTTACCTGGTGCCCGGTGAGTGCTCCGTCTCCACGGCCTGATGTGGCCACAGGTCCTGGGAGCAGCATCCTGAACTACAGGCTCACCGGCGTGTCCCCACTCCCCACTCCCCACCCCCCACCACCCCTCTAGCCCCGGGCAGGCAGCTTCGGTGCTTCCAGGTTCAGCTCCCACAGCATCTCCTTTGTGATGTCTCCCCAGGTGATGCTGACCACGCCCTTTCTCTGTGACCTCACCGCACCGGGCACCCAGGCTCCTGCCCCCTTCTGGTGAGCCGGTCGGCTCGCCCGCCACTCCCTTCCATCCCGAGACTTCGGGTTGTTTTTATTTTTTTAAAGATTTTATTTATTTATTTTTAGAGAGGGAAGGGAGGGAGAACGAGAGAAAGAGAGAGAAACATCAATGTGCAGTTGCTGGGGGCCGTGGTCTGCAACCCAGGCATGTGCCCTGACTGGGAATCAAACCTGCGATGCTTTGGTTCGCAGCCTGTGCTCAATCCACTGAGCTACGCCAGCCAGGGCCCGGGACTTTGGGTTTTAAGCTGAGGCAGACAGAGGGCGAGAGCGAGCTCAGAGGAGGGGAGGAGAGACAAACGGAGGGGCCTGCGCAGGGCCCTGCCATGTGAAAAGGTGTTTACGAAACTCCCCAGCTCCTCCTCCACCATTGTTTCACGAAAGCCAGGCAACACCAATACAACAAGTAATAGGAAGGTCATGACCTCAGCCTTGAGGCTGGCGTTTCAAAGAAAAGGGCCTTGACAACGGGCAACTGCAACATTGACTTACACACTCGGGCCTACGTTTCTCGTGTGTCCTTTGGCCGCAGGGTGGGGACCAGCTATTGAGACCTTTTGTGGAGCGTGTGAGTTCTGGCAGGGTGCCCGGTGGCCTGTGAGCTCGCGGCCCTGGCCGCTGTGGTTTCCTTGGCAACCAGAGCCCTAGGGACGCCCTTCCGAGGCGACTGGTTTCTCAGCAAAGCCCGCGGCTCTGGGCCGTGGCCTCCGGCTCGGCGGAGGCTGAGGATGTGGGCGGCGCCCCAGGCAGCTGCCGACGCCCCCCCGCGGCGCCCGGGGAAGCCCTTCTGCCCGCACCTGCGAAGCCTGCTGTCTCCTAGCAACTGCTGCCGGCGTCAACACGAGTGGGGCTGCCGGAGGGGGGCTGGGCTCCGTTTCAGAGCCTCTGAGGTCTTCAGAAGGAGTCCCCTCTTTCTCACCCATTGGGTGCCCCAGAGCAAAAGGTCGGCCCTGCATCGCAGGCAGGCAGGGTGGGCCCTGCCCCCGCCCCCCCCGCCCCCCCGCAGCGGGGCCGGAGCCCCGGGCAGCCGAGGGCAGGCTGCTCCTCCCGGGCTTCTCCGCCCGGCGCCAGGGTGTACAGTGTCAGACTCAGGCGCCCTGGGCCTTCTGATCCGCCAAAGGCCCCCAAGGTGCCAAGCCTCTGGCATCGGGTAGTGACCTCAGAGCTCTGGGCGCGGCTGGCAGGCGGCTGCCCAGGCTTAGAAGTGTCCTGGCGGGCACCTGTCGCCTGGGCTGGACAGTCCTCCTTCCCCTGCCGTGGCCCTTCCAGAAGGTTGCTGAGGGCTCTGGGAGAGCAAGGCGCTTCTGGGGCGAGGCCTCCACATTCCAAAGGCCTTTTCCCAACGTTCGGCTCCCTGAAGTCTGCAAGCGGCTTCGTCTTGGGAGGGCGGGAGGGCGGCGTGGGCAGGAGGAGATGCCCGAACCAGACCCTCCTCTGTCCCCAGAGACTGCCCGCTACACCTCCTGGGGGCGGGGGGGGGGGGGGGAGAAACGGAAACGAGGGCCTGCAGCCCCTCCCCACCAGTCCCCCGGGGTGGGGGACCCTGCACCGCGTCGGGAACATTTCTCACGGCAGGGGAGACGCCGCTCATAAGGGATGCTTTGGGCACGAGGCACTGCGCCTTGGGTCAGCGCGCACGATGCCCCCAGCCAGGGGCTGGAGTTCCAACTCTGGGCCCGCCTCTTCCGGGCTGTGTGACCTTGAACAATGCTTCACCTCTCTGGGCCTCCTTTTTCTCGTGGGAAAACGGAAGTAACCGTCGTGTCTGCTGCCCCTGGGGCTGTCGTGAGGAACCAGGAGGCCGCGAACACGCAGCGTTTCACAGGGCCCCGCCCACCAAGGGCTCCGCTCACTTACCCGTGGTCAGTAGGGGCCACGTGGGTGCTGGGGGGCGGGGCGTCGGCCTGGGGCGCAGGCATCCTGGCCCCTCCTCCTTACCGTGTCCCCTGTGCAGCGTCCAGGGCCGCTCAGATCTACACGTGCGCTGTAGTTTTGGTTGCTAAGCAACAGTGTCGTTTTGCATACTGACTAAGCATCACAGACTGTGTAAGTAAGATAGCAGAGCCTGGACCAGGGCCGGGCCCCAGGGGCTGGCCTCTCTTTGGTCTGGAGCGGTGGGGTTTCCTTGCTCTCTTTTCTCTCGGAATCCAATGCACCAGCCAGCCAGCACGCGCCGGTCTCACGGGGATCTCTCGCAGCCCGGAATCGGGGCTGCCTCCCCAGGGGCCCGGAGCTGAGCCCGGTGCCCGGCAGAGAGGGGGGGGGGGCCCGCCACGGTCGCGGAGGATGCCGACGCCTCTGAAGTCAGCAGGTGCTGGGACCAAGGACGCCCCACGTGCGTGTCCCCGCCAGGCATCAGGGGACCAGCCGAAGAGCACATTTGTGGTGGAAAAGCACCGAGGCCACCCCTCCCACCCCCCTCCCACCACCACGTGGTTAGATTAGCTGCTCAGCTCCCCGTGAGCCTGTTCCGCTCCGACTGCGGAGACCAGTCCCGTGCCGTTTGGAGGTGTTACACGTCCCAGCTCCAGTAAAGACACCAGCGACCGCAGACACACTGTTCGCGTTTCCAAGTGCCGGGTGAGAACTGTATCCCTTTCTGCCTCAGCAGCAGCCTCTCCTACCAGGAGGCGCCTCTTGCTGCGTTTGCTGGATCCCCAGCCCCCGGGTTTCATTCCAGCGAACCCATTTCCAGGCCAAAAAAGCTTCCTTTTTTTTTTTTTTTAAGGAAAACAATGTTGGGAGTCAAGAATGCTGGGCCTCCCCCTCTGTCTGTGATGACAGTGGCCACGCCATCGTGTGCCGGGCGTTGTACCAGGAGTTCCACTCCCGCGACCTCATGTCCTCCTCCCCCGGATCGGCACGGACACCACAGTCTCGGGGCGGTCCTAGGCTCAGCGGCTGGATCCAGCCTTACCTGCGGTCGCCTCCTAAGGGCATGGGTTGTCTTTTCCTCTTAATTAAGAGTGACAGAAAGTAAAAACAGCAGTCATCAACATCTGCCCCTTAGATGAGATTTTAACAAGGGTTTTTTTTTTGATCTCTGAACTTTTCAAAAAAGTTTTGCGCCCCCCCAAAAGGGGTGCCCACTTCTGCTGTCGTGAACGTTGGTGTCGCTGGCCTCAGGCACCACTTTGCCGTCCACAGCCCTGCAGGGGGTGGTCTTTGGGACAGATTGCACGTGGAGTGGCCGTGGTCCAGGGCGTCACCCAGACCCAAGTCCTCCCTTTCTCCAGTGGGCGTCGGCCGCGGCGGTCTCAGCCTCCGGCTTGACCTTGGTGTCCAGCAGGGCCTCGTGCTCCTGGGCCTGGCGCTGCCCCTCTTTCTGAATGTGAGGTTCTCCTGAGAACCCCGAACTACTTCTTGCCTAGAGACAAGAGCACCGCTCCGGTTCCTGGCACCGCCCAAGACTCCTGCCGCGGCCGGCCGGGCACGGCCAGTCCCTCCAGCCCAGCTGGGTCTCCTCTCCTTCCGCTGCTTTCTGTGCCGCAAGTTCACGGTTTCTCTCCACTTTCCCAAAGCGTCCCAAGCCTCTGTGTCTCCCCTCCAGCCCAGCAGCCTCCACACCCACCCAAGGGAGCTGCTGACGTGCTCAGGCGTGAGGGAGGCTGGGCAGGGCTGGCTGCGGCCCAAAGCCGTGACGCCTGGCTTCCTGTCTGGAGCCCGCAGGCTGACCCTTCGCGCCCGTGACCTGTCTGGGGGACCTTCCTGGAGCGGGAGTTCCGGCCTCGCTGTTATTTTTGTCAAGCCCCCAGCAGCGGACCCCGGTGGGAGAACCCGGGCGCGTTCTCGGCATTGGCCCGTACGGGGCGCCCCAGGAGCACGGCCGTTCCGAGCTCTGGACGGCCTGCCCAAGCCACGGGAACCACAATCCACAGCGGAGCTGCAGAGGCCGCGGTGCGGGGTCAGGGGGGACCAGGCCCCACTAGACACGGCGTCCCCGCAGATGACCGGGGGGGACACCCACCCCGACCAGGGAGGACAGGATGGGCGCCCACAGCTCCCGGCTTAGCCCTGCTGGCTCATGACACGTGTGAGAAAGAGTGTCTCTCTCTCTTTCTGGCAGTTCCCACAGGGCTCGGAACGGAATCCCACGGGCCTGGGGCCGGTCCCGTGGCCGGGCGGGAGGGCTCTGATGGGCCCTGCCCCGTCCCTTGCCACCTGCCTCTGGTGGCCCTGGGAGGCAGGGCTGGAGTCCCCGCAAGTGAGAGAGAGGACCGGCAGGCAGACGGGGTGGCGGCTCGCCCCACGGGTGGCCGCGAGGAGAGGAGAGGACAGACACTGAGAACGTTCCAGTCACCCCTAAGCCCTAGACAGGGTGTCCTCGGTACCAGTCTCGGGGTACCACTGTGTCACTCGCTCTCTCTACCTCGCTCCCGGGCCGTCGGTGTGGCCGGAGCTCAGGGCAGCAGGGCAGCCCGGAGAGAGAGTCATCGGGCCGAAAGGAAGCGCATCTGAACAGCCCCCGAGGTACACGCCCTGACCCCCCGGGGAGGGGCTCCCCTTCGCACCCCACTCTCTCGGGCCTGTGCCCTGCACCCCTCTCTCCGCCCCTGCGCCTCGCAGCGCAGCCGGAGAAGGGCCTGCTGTGGGGGGAGGGTGGGTGTCTGTCCCCGGGAGAGGCCGGAGCCCGTGCCTCTCCCACCCTCCCGCCCCGGGGCCCTCTCTCCTGCTCCCTTTCTGGGCCTGCTCTGTCTGGTTTAGGAGGGAGCTCTCCAGGGCCACTTACGCTCCAGTTGTTGGGGCAGGGGGGACTGCAGGGCGGGGTTTCGGGCAGCGGACCTGCCCTGGAGGAAATCCTGTCCACGGAAGCTGGGCAGACCTGAGCTTCATTCCCAGCTTCGCCACTTGCACAGGCGCCTCGGGGCCCAGCGCTTGACCTCACCAAGCCTCCGGTGATGTCGGGGGTCCGTTCGTTCGAAAGTGCACCTGTATTTCAGACACCCATCTGGGGGTCTGGTTTAAATCGGGCACCCAGGAAACACATTACCAGGAATAAACACTGTTTCTGGCCGTGGCGTACAGGGACCGGCGTGGCGGGCTGGCCTGGGCCATATCCCCACCCCCGCCTGGGTGATGATGAGGGTCAGACCGGGAGCCCGGGGTTTCCAAGCGAGGGCTTGCTGTGTGTGTGTGTGTGTGTGTGTGTGTTTTGGGGGGGGAGCATGAGCCTGTGTGTGTCCCTTTGCACCCCCAAACCCACAAGCCCATGCCAGCAGAAAGCCTCCCAGCTTCCTCCCCCCACGTGCTGGGAGCACCGCCTCTGAGTCCTGGAAACCCGAGCGGCGGGCAGGGGCCCTGGTCTGCAGGGAGCAGCGGGGAGCTGCCGGTGGGGCTGGGTGGGCCTGGGGCGTCCCCAGCAACTCTACCCCAGCAACTCTATCTCCGGGGAAAAGGGACCGGCAGGCTCAGCCCTCCTGCGGGGTGCTGGCTGGAGGCCAGGCCTCACGGTCAGCGTCCCCCAGCTCAATTGGGCCCAGCTGCCGCCCAGGAATCGGATAGCAATGCAGGCATTCCCGGGGCGGCCGGCCCTTCCCACCGCGGGCAGCCCCAGGCCCGCCACCACCGCATGGAGGTTTGGGAGGAGCCCCGGGCCCCTGGGATCCCAGCAGAGCAGTTTGAGGGGAAAGTTGGCGGGGGGGGGGGGGGGGGGGACGCTGTTAAGGGTGGGAGGCTGGGGCTGGGAGGTGCAGGGGCGGGGAGCGTGCTCTCAAAGACCCGGAGGGGACGGAGGGCCGTGGGGCTGCAGGGCTGAGCGAGCCCTTCCTTCCCTGGGAAGCCGGCAGAGAGCTGACTCCGAGAGAGTGGAGGTGGAGCCCATAGAGCCCAGGCGGCATTCCTCTCACGACCGTGTGGAGTGACCTCGAGGGGTTCACGGTCCACCTGCCCCCTCCCTCCGCAGCACGCCAGCCCCCACGGGGCAGGTGGCGCTGCCCCTCTGGCAATCTCCACCGCCGGCCCCGCACCTGCTGCGCCCGGGGTCTTTGAAGGAATGGGTGGAAGACGCCGCTGTGCTGGCCTCCCAGGGCTGTCTTGGTGTCTCAGCCTTGCGACCGGGCAGGTCCCTCGACCTTGGCGTCCCTGCTTCTTGTCTGTGAAATGGGCACGAACGGCCCTGCGGGACCACTGCCCACGGCCCTGCGGGACCACCGCCCACGGCCCCGACCTCAGAGCCCGTCTCAGGCGCCCTGTCCTGGGGGCTCACGGTGTCCTTAACAGTGGTCCTTCTGGGCGCCGCGGGGCTGCCACCAGCCTCTGTCACCCGTGCTCACCTGGCACCTGTGGCCCTGAGCGCTCGGCAAGGGAGCCCCAGGACCCCGGTCTGGCTGGGTCCTCTCTCTGTGTCGTGCGGGACTGGGGATTGGCCGCATGCCGGCAGGGCCTCTCGGAGCCGCGCTGACCAGGGGGGCCCTGGGGTGACGCGGGACCGCTCCGTGCCACCTCCATAGAGGGTCTGCCCGACTCGGCCTCTCCCTCCTGTCACAACGCCTGTTCCCCACGGAAGAAGGGGTTGTTGCTGAAACCGTTCTTATCTCCAGGAGGGAGGAACCTTCGATGTTTTTATGTTCTTCCTTATTCTTTTGGGTAGTTTTGGGTGCTTATTAAACACAATTCAAACATGCACAGAAAGAAAGGATGGGGGGGAGGGAGCGAGGAAAGCTGGGAGGGAGGGGGAGAGAGAGGAAAGGAAGGAAGGAGAAAAAAGGACCAGGAACAAGGAAAAGAAAGGAAAAAAAGTTGGAAGTGTGCTGGCAGCAAACACCATTCAGGCCCTCGTCCCGGGATTCTCGCTGGGTGGACTGCTCAGAGGCGCACTGGGGGCTCTCGTCCCCGTGTCCCCCCCAGCCCCGCCCCCGACTGTCCTCCCCCGCCGGCCGGTTTCTCCCGGGAGCCTCGGGCGGGGGGCGGGGGGCGCTGCTGGCTCTGCTCTCCAGCTGGCCCCCAGAGCAGCGCCCAGAGCCGGGCGGGCGCACGGGGAAGCGGCCCCGTTACCCGCCAGGATGTGGCGAGGGAGCGAGTGACAAAACGCAGCATCGTGGGGACGAAGAGAAGCGCACTTTCATTCTTGTCTCCCATCGGCCACGCCCAGAGCTTGGCCCGGGGTCGGGCTGCCGAGCCCGGGGTCACGTGGTGGGAACCCGTGACAGGGGGGACCCCGAGCCTCCGCACTGTCACTCGGCGAGCCCATCCCCTCGGCCCCGATGTCCCGGTCCACGGTGTCGGGTCTGGCCCACGCCGCCGGGTGCCGGCCGGCCCGGAAATCACACCAGCTGCCTCCACGCACCTTCCCGCCTCGTCAGCACACGGGGCCATTCCGGCAGCTGCCTTCCCCGCGAAGGGCGGGGGCTCCCTTTCCCAGAAGCGGCATCGGCCCTGGCCTGGACGCGTCCTCACCCGCCGGGTGGAGAAGTCACCCCACCTGGCACTCACTGCGGTCCTTGGAGGGAGGCGTGCGTGTCCCCCTTCACAGCCCTGGGACGGCGGGCCCAGGGTCAGACCACCTGCTGCCTCCCCGGGGCGCCCAGACACGGCCTTACCCGCCTGTGGGTGGGCCCTCCCCCCGACACGGCTGAGGCCCCACGCTGGGGGCGGGGGAGCTGGAATCTTCTCGTCCCCAGCAGGGGACTCCATGCAGGGGAGGCCGGAAGTGCAAGGCGGCCCCCTGCAGGCCTGGCCTCCGCCGGCTGAGGGCTCTGACCACCCAGGGGGTCCCTGCTCCCGACGTCAGCCGCCTCCCCTCCCCTGAGTGCCCCCGAGGCCCTGGCCCTGTCCCGCTGCTGTTACCCCCGGGGTCCGCCCTGCCCGCCCAGGCAGGGCCCCAGGCCCAGGGCGGGAGGGGCACTTCCCGCTCCTGCCCCGCGGCTGTCGTGAGTCAGGGGCTGCCAGGCACGCCGGCTGGTGTCTGGGTGTCTGGTCCCGACAAGCCCTCCGCCCGCCACCCGGGCCTGCCCGCCGCCTCCCGGGCTGCTGTCACCGGGGGCTCTGGCCCCGCCGTGCCCACACAGCCCCCGAGGAAGCTGGCCTCAGCGTACATAACCCGCCGGGCATTCGGCCTCCAGGTGCCAGGTGTCCTCCAGACCGTCCCCCCCCAAACACCGAGCGGTGCCTCCCGCCACCACCGCCTCACACGTGACTTGGGCTCCGAAACACACACCCCTCTCTGCCGGCCGAGGGAGGGGCCCACTCACCTCCCATCAGAGGTCACTGAGCCTCTGTTGAGCACCTACTATGTGCCACGCTGTGCTACGCGCAGGGAACACAGTTAGGAAGGAGTGAGTCCCCGTGGCCTGGAGGGAAAGGTACAGGTCCCGTGTGAGCATCTGGAGGGAGGGGTGTCTGCGGGCAGCGGGACCACCCTTGTTCTGTGGGCGCGTCCCCCCAGAAGGACGCACCAAAGGCCGCCTGTGTGCCGGGCTCCGTGCCCCGACGGTGCGTCAGAGATGTGGGAGCAGCTGGCGCTGGGCGAGAGGGGACCCGAAGGTGCTGTGGCCAGACCCACGCCGGGGGCTGCCGTGGCCGAAAGCACTGGCCGAGGGCAGACAGCAGAGGGGCTGTCCCCTGGCCCGGAGGTGGGACAGACCCTGGGGCACCTGGTGACACACAGTTCCCTGGGGGGCAGGCGAAGCTGTCCCCTGCGGGGGCCTTGGCCCTGCTGTGCGCTGTCCCCCGCTGCCCACGCCCTCCCTCTCCTCTCCCCGAGAGCTGGGGCCCCCTCAGAGTCTCGGTCTCCCCTTGTCCTTGGGCTGCCGCCCGCCCCCGCCCCCATCGCAGTGCCTCGCCACCCTGGGGCACCCATCAGACCTGGGGCGACTCTGGCCCGCGGCCTACACTGGGCAGCTCCGTCTCAGGAAGGGGGCCCCTGGCCTGCGGGCTGCTGGGCCGACAGCTGTGCCGTCGGAGGGTTGTCACGTCGGGTGGATGCGAGCCCCAGCGCTGCCGTGCCGTGCTCCCCCAGTGCCGCGTGTAGGGGAGCTCCGTACATTCAGGCAGTGCTAGAATGTGCTCAGGGCTGGTGTGCGGGGAGGGTGGGGGGGTGCTCCCTGGGGGACTTCCTGGAAGAGGGGGCGGTGACGGCTAGAGGGCAGCCCCCTCCACGGCCAGTGCTCTGGCACCCACTGCTGGCCAGGCTGGTGGCAGGTGGGAGACGTGCCTCTGTCTCACGGGCTGAAATGCCGGCACCCAGAGACGGGGAGGGCCCAGCCCAAGGGGTTGCCAGCAGGGCTGAGGCAGAACGGGGGCAGCCTTGACCTGAGACAGGCTGGTGGGTGGCAGGGGCAGGGACTTCCTCCCTGGACCTGTACAGTCCCCCCGCCCCCGCCGCTGGGCACAGCGGGGTGCAACACCGAGTACCCGGACGGCCACCAGCAGCAAGTGCCCTCAGGGGCCTCGGCACAGCACGGGGTGAGCATGGGAAACCCCCGTCTCTGGGGGGGGTGTGTGGCAGGCAGGGCCTGTCCTCTGGGGGGCTGGCAAGGGCGGAGGGACCTGCTGGCCTCAGGAGACCCGGGTTTCGGGAGCAGAGAGGCGCCCGCGGCTCCCGGGCCAGCTGCCCCGGCCCTCTGCTTCCTGCAGCCTGTTTTGGTGGCTGAAACCCTAGACTGATCCCGGAGCCAGACAGGCGGGCAGACGGGTGCATTCCTCCAGGGGGGGCTGCCTCCTCCTCGCTCAGGGGGCAGCGGGGGGGTGGGGGGAGGGGAGGGCGGGGCCTGCCCGGGCCTGACCCCAGCCTGGGCTTCAGGCCGCAGCCTGGGAGGCTCCCTGGGGACCCGGCCGAGGGTGGGGGTGGGGTGGGAAGGGAAGCCCCAAGCCCCCCACCTACGGCTGGCTGTCCTGCGGGAGGGGCTGACCCAACGAGCCCCATGGCCCCCGGGTGTCCAGCTCCGGCACTGGCCGTGGGCACTTCTGCCGTTTCTGGGCAAATCCCAGCGTGCCCAGACTCAGTTTCCCCAGTGGCTGCCGCCGGTGCTCACCACGACCGGGCTTCCGCGCTGCGAGCCAGTCCACTCTCTCTTCTGTAAAGATTTTATTTAGCGGCCTGAGAGAGACAGGAGGGGAGGAAGCGTCGATGTGTGGTTCCGCCTCTTCAAGGGCTCCCCGGTTGCATCTCGTGTGTGCCCCGACTGGGGACTGAACCCACAGCCGTGGGGTGTCGGGACCACCCACACTCCAACCCTCTGAGCCCTCTGACCGGGGCCCCACATTCTCCTTTTAAAAATGTGCTCTCATACCTGGCTGGCGTAGCTCAGCGGATTGAGCACGGGCTGCGAACCCAAGTGTCGCAGGTTCAATTCCCAGTCAGGGCACATGCCTGGGTTGCAGGCCACGGCCCCCAACAACCGCACATTGATGTTTCTCTCTCTCTTTCTCTCTATCTCCCTCCCTTCCCTCTCTAAAAATAAATAAGTAAAATCTTAAAAAAATATGTGCTCTCGCCCCCCCACCCCAGGAGCAAGCTGGCAGTGGGCCCCCGGACATCGCAGGAAGGCGGGGTGCCGGGAGGCAGCTCTCCCCCTTGCTTCCCTCTGCCCAGCGGGCGGACGTCCCTGACCAGGTACGGGCCTCAGCGCTGCTCAGGGGTCAGGGCAGGGGGCTGTCTTCGGTGCCATTCTATCCACCAGGTCACCCGAGGGGCAGTGTGCCTCTCGGGGAGGGGGCACAGCCTTTGGAGGTCGACACCTGAGTCCTGGACACACCGGCCGTGTGGAGCGCCGTCTTGGGACCCCACGGTTCTGCCCCTCTCCCAGCCTCCCCTGGCCTCCCCAGCCCTGCTGAGGCCCCCGGGGTGTCGGCAGGGACCGAGGGCTGCGTCCAAACTCTGGC
This sequence comes from Phyllostomus discolor, assembly GCF_004126475.2. Lineage (NCBI taxonomy): Eukaryota > Metazoa > Chordata > Mammalia > Chiroptera > Phyllostomidae > Phyllostomus > Phyllostomus discolor. Next base: position 48,261,501 of record NC_040914.2, read on the forward strand.
TGTGCGTCTGGAGACGGGTCCGGAGGGACATGGGAGGACCCGTGACCAGGGACGGTGTGGCCCGGGCCGTCAGGACCCAGGCCAGGCGCTGTCTGCGTGAACACGCTGCGCCCCGACCCACCCACGGGCCGGGACACGGAAGGGTGGGAAGGGCTGCGTGCGTGCAGACGGGCCCAGTCTCGCCCGGCGTGGGGACCGAGCCGACACAGCCGCGTCAGGGAGGCTCAGGGACACCGCAGGCGGTGGAGGCGGGGATGCACGGGTGGGGCGGCGGCAGCAACGGGCCGGCCTGGGGGTGCGCTGGAGCGCCCCCGGGGAAGAGTGTGTTCCTCAGGGGTGGTGGGGGCCGACACTGTCCCCAGTCCAGGGTGGACATCCCTGAGTCCTGTCTCCACATCCCAGCCCCGGGGGTCCTTTCTACAGACACCACGAGCCCTGGCGGTTCTCTGCCAGGTCGAGGGCGGGGATGCAGGCCGTACTCGGCTTCTGGTCCCCAGGGGCGTACACCCAGCCCGAACCAGGGTGAGGAAGACAGGCGGGGGGTTAGAACGAGGCCCCTGGACGGCTGAGGAAGGCCTTGGTGCACCAGGCTTCCATGATGACGGGGCCAGGGGCGTGACAGCCCCTGGCTCCCATTGCAAGGGCGGCCCTGCTCCCGGCCAGGCTCAGCCTGTGGGATGCCCACCCCGGGCCAGACACGTGTCGGAGCCCCGGAGAAGGGGAGAGGGAGGCAGGTAGGCACCCGCCCGCGGCCCACCACAGGGGGACAGGGGGCAGATGGGTGCGGCTGCCCACAGAGTGGTCCTGGGGGCCCCTGGGCTCGCCAGACGCTCTCAAAAAGGCACCGTCCCCGGGTGGATGGAGCAATGTTTATTGAGCACCCAGGTGCGAGGCACTCGGTGCCCGGACACACACAGAACGAACACAGGCGTCCCTGCCCGCGAGGAGCTCACAGTCTAGAGAGGGAGGCGGGAGGCAGCACGGTTGGCGGTGGCGGCGCCGGGCGGCGGGACACGGCGCGCGGTTTCCCCACGCCGTGGGCTGCAGAAGAGGAGGGCGCCGCTAGCAGAGGGGGGGACACGGGGCCAGGAGCCCCCAGGTAACTGAACACGCATGTGCGGCCTCGGCGAGCGTGTGGGGAAGCGTGCGAAGTGGGCGGAAAAGGGCGGCTCCGAGGCGGGCAGCCCGGGAGGCCGAGCTCGGGGCCGTCTGAGCGGGGTGCCCTGGTCTCCAGCCGCCGAGGACCGCTGACCAGGAGGAAGGAGTTTCTGGAAGATACGCCAGCAGAGTGCTGCGGAGTCCGGGAGGCCGAGGGGGTCGGGGACGTCCCGGGGCTCCAGCAGAGCTGGAAACGCACCCCAAGGGGCAGAGGGGGCCGGTGGGATTGGGGGAAAGGGCTGATTCCTCGGGGAGACACTGGTTTCTCCAAGTGTGGCCCCCACACCACCTGCACGCGCGTCACCTGGGGAGGCTGCAGGGGCGGCAGCACTCTGGCCCCCCCCCCCCCCCGGAGTGAGCCTCTCCCCCCACGGTGCCCGGGGACCCGCATGGTCAGCGGGAGCCGCTGCCCCCACGAGCCCACAGCCAGTCCGAGAGCACCGGTCGAGGAGGAGAAAGGCGTTAGGGACTGGCCTGCGGGCCAGAGGAGGGAGAGGAGGGAAGAGCGGCCAGGAGGGACCCTCCGGTCTGGTCCCAGGGACAGGAAGGTCCGTGGTGGCAAGTGCGTGGTCACTGGGGGCGGGCACTGAGGCGACGCTCCGCCTCACGCGGGTGCCGACGGCGGGCGGCCCACCTGCACGCCGGGGGGAACAGGGCGCAGGGCAGGGAGGGGAGTGGCAGTGAACGAAGACAGTGCTTAGAGGGGGTCAAGTCAGTCGCCTTACAGGGGCTGAGACACGCAGAGAACAGCACGGTGGTGGCAGGTGAAGCGGCGGCAGCAGCAGCAGCAGCGAGAGCCCGAGTGGCTGAGCGAACGGGTAGGGGGCAACAGGGGGGAGGCCAGGAAGGGGCCTGGTGGGGAGCGCCTGGGTTTCCGGGTGCAGACGGGACTGCGCTGGGGCCGCAGCCCGAGCAGGACAGTCCCCTCCTCCGCTCACAGGCGCACTGGCCGGAGCATGCTGAGCAGCCACCTAGGACCGCCAAGGTGCCTCCTCACTGCTCTCCTAGCCGACAGCCCCCTGAGTCTCGAACCCAGGCCGACAAAGGGTGGACCACCTCCTCCCAGAGGAGAGGCCAGGGCCTGGGGAGAAGGCGAGCATCACCACCCGCTCGCTCTGGGATCCGCCGGCCCGAGCGGCGGACGGCGTCCGCGGAGGATGGTGGCCGTGACCTGCAGGACGCAGAGCCGACGCCCACGGGAGCCTGCGGGCGGGGGCTGGGACGGCCGAGGTAGGTGCGCCACCGAGAAACGATCGTGAGCTCAGCGAGTGCCAAGAGGAGGCTAGGAACAAAAGGAGTCGAAAACTGAGGTTTTAAGTGCTAAATTTAACTAAGCTCGGTGAACTTCAGAAAGCCCTGTGAATCACGTTTCCTGTTATGGCTCATCAAGATAAGGAATTCATGCTTTTCTGTGCTCCCCCTGCTTCGCCTTCTGCACCCTGCCTTCCCACAGGAAGGGGCAGGCGGGGCTCGCTCACACAATTCAAAGATCCAAGGTCAAAGGCCAGAGCCCGCCCAGCCCCCTCGCAGGCGGGCCTGTGGCTGTGGGGCCGCCCGGGTCCTTCTCTGGAACCAAGTCCTAGGTCGGCAGGGCTGCCGCCCGCCTCGGGCCTTCTGCCTCCTGCCTAGCCCGCGGCTGGGCGCCTGCCCCAAAGCAAAAGCCGCCAGCGAGCTCCACGTCGGCTGCTGAAGGCATCCGAGAGAAAAACAAGGGAACTAAAAGTCTAGCCACCTGGAGGGAGCGAGCACCGGGGAGCCACTGGGGAGGGCGAGCCGGCCCGCGGCGGTGGCTGGGGCTGGGGCAGCGCTGGTCCACGGGCGGGCAGGACGCGGGCTGGCGAGGGGACAGGTGTAAAGTACAAAGCCCTTTGAAAGTCCAGAGAACGGGGAGGGTGTCCGGAGGCGCCTGCCCAGGAGAGGACGGCACGGCACGGAGCCTGGGCAACACGGAGAGCGCCGCACTGCGACAGCAGTGCCGAGGGGGCTCACGGGAGGGCGCGCGTGAGGACGCCAGGGACGACACGGGGGCGCGCCCCCGTGGAAGCCACTAAAGCTATTTACTGGCTGGGGTCATTCTGGAAATAGAAAACCGTTTTTTGGCAAAGCTGCACGAAGTTCCCACGGGCTGTCTCCCACGGCTGTGGACACAAGATGACCCTAACAATGGGGCTGTTGGCTCAGCTTCCTCGCTGCCCACCGTGACCCTCCGAGGCCGAGAGCCGGCATCTGGAGTCGAGTCGAGTCGGGGGAGCGTGTCCAGCCCGGCTGGCCGGCCAGAGCTGGGCCCCCACCCACAGGCCCCGCGCCCTGTGCGGGTGGGAGGGGAGAAGGGTGCTGGTGCCCTGTCCTCCCACGGCTGCGCACGAGGTGCCACCTAGTGGCACCCAGGCCACACGCACCAGCGGCTCGGGCGAAGGACCCCACAGGAGCAAGGCCGAGGACTCCCGCGGACTCTGACTCTGGGGGAGGGCGGGGGGGGGCGCCCACACTTCCTGAGGGGGCGGGACATAGTCATCGCAAGAAAATATACCGTAAGAAGTCCTGCTTTCCCTGAGAAAGCAGCTCTTCTTTTTTTTTTTTTTATTTAGAAAGGCTAATTATATCCATTTGTCAATATTTTCAGCTTTAAGGAAAATAGTTTAAAAAACATAAAAATGTCAATACACTCAAGAGTAACTGCTATTAAACAGTTCTGAACAGGCAGAAAATGTAGACTTTCCTTTTACAGAAAATGTTAAATCCGTAATAGCAGCATAATTTATATATAGAAAAGAGCTGGCTTTGAGAACCCAGGTTTCCATACACAGACCCCGTCTTCCCCGGTACAGACGACAGCGTCCCACCGGGAGGTGGGTGTTCACATTGCGCCGCCCGCGCCGGCCCTCAGTCCAGCACCATGGCCGAGAGCGCGTTCAGGTCTTTCATGTACGGGTGGGCCGCCAGGATCTGGTCGATCTTCAGCCTCTGCTCCGAGCCCGGGAAGATCTTGAGCAGGGCCTCGCGCAGCTCGCCGGTCTCGGCGGGGGACCGCTGCGCGGGCAGGGGCAGGCCCTGCGGGAGGCCGGGCAGGAGGGGGAAGCGGGGCTGCGGCGGGAGCCAGTGGCCGGGCGGGGCACCCTGACCCCGCGCCGGGGGCTGGTGGCCGGTGCCGGCGGCCGGGACGCCGGGGCCCCTGAAGCCGGGGTCGCACACGCCCGCGCTCGGCAGGGTGGCGAGCAGGGTGTCTCTGCGAACAGAAGGAAACGAGTCCGGTGAGTGGGGCTGTCGGGCGGACGAGAGGCCCTCCCGCTGCCCCCGAGGTCGGAGGGCAGGACTCAAGACCCCCGAGGTCGGGGCAGGCAGGTCCTCCAGAGGAGCTTTCACCGGGCCTGCTGCTGCGAGGTCCCCCCCCCCACCCCCCCCCGCAGCCCGGCTGCACACCCTGGCGCCTCCCCCACACAGTGAAGCCCGAGGGCTCCCAAGGGGAATGACTGCCGAGACCAGGAAGGCGGAATCGCACTGGTCCCCTCCCCCAGCCCCAGCGAGGGTCTCCCCCGGGGGTGGGAACGCCCCGCTGAAAGGTGTTCCCGCCCCGCAGGCCGGGGGGCTGCCCGTTTCGGCTCCGAGAGACAGCAGGCCCGCCGGGGGGGTCACAGGCCCGCCGGTCAGGCACAGAGGACACCGCCGGGCCCCATGCCCAGCACCTGAGCATTCTGGGAAGAGAAACAACACTAGCACTGAGTCAAAAACAAAACAAAAACCCAAACAAAAAACCCAAACCACGAGAAAGAAAACGGAAAGTTTCAAACCAGTTTCAGAAATGTGCAGAACACTGGCCTCTCCATGGGGGGGGGCGGGGGGGAGGGGTGTGGGCAGAGAGTCTGGCTGGCTCCCCGGGCGGTGATTCCCGGCAGAGGACTGTGCGTGCGAACATGGGGGACACCCAGGCGCGCACGCCGCGACTCAGCGGCCCCGCTAACAAGTGACCGTCAGCCAAACCTGCTCCGCCTCCGCAGACCCACAGGGAAGGCCCGGCCCGCACCCCCTGGGTCAGGACCAGCAAGACCGAAACCGAAGGACCACAGCGCAGGTTTGGTCTCTGGAGGGGGCTCGCCTGACTGGTTTCCACCGGCACAGCACCAGAACCCAACACCTGAGGCGCTTTCTAAAAAGGGAAACGCCAGCCCGGGCCCCGGAGACGGCGCCCGCCCGGGAAAGGTGGACAGAGAGGACAGAGAGAAGCCGGTGCGCCCGCGAGCGGCCCCGGAAAAGGACACTACCTGAGGGGCGCGTCCTTCCGCAGGAAGTCTTCCAGCCGGGGCCCACTCCTGCCCAGGGGGTCGTCGGGGACCATGAAGATGTCCCCCACGAAGGTGTACTGCAGCAGCCTGCAACAGAGGGGGGCGGCGGGGCTGGGGGCGCTGACTCCGGCTGCGGCCCCCGGGCACCAGCAGCCGTCAGCTTCCCGGGAGACAGGCACCTCACAAACCACAGGGCTGCTCGCTGCCCACAGGGCAAAGGCACACCCACGCCCCGCCCTTTCCATGTCTCCCCCAGACGCACAGGAGGGTGAGGAGCTGTAGGGCTGGCTCCCCACCTCTCACAGAGACTTCGGGTTTCCCCTGGGCCCGGGACGCAAGCAGCCACCGTCAGCGTGACCGTCAGCGTGACCTTCAGCGTGACCTTCAGCGTCCCTTTAAAGAGCAAGCCTCACAGACGCAGCTCAGGACGCAGAGGTGCGCAGTACAGGGCCCGATTCTGGGCAGCCGTGTCCGCCGAGAACCGCCCGGGGCGGCCTACAGGAAGTCACAGCGGGGGTGAGCGGAAGCCAGCAGCCCCGGGCCAGCCGCAGGGCCGGCTTGCACTCCCGCCCGGGATGGGGGCTCTGATGGTCCTTGCGAGGCGAAAACGCATCCAGTAACTAACTCTTACCCGGGCACTGGTGTCATTTTTGTATAATCCCCTTGTGATTAGCAAAATGCAAGTATCAGACACGGGGCAACTGTGGAACCGGCCGGGCGACCACCTAGGCATGCCGGCTCGCGCAGAGCCGGTGGCACGCTCGTCCACGCTCCGAGGGCCACACGCATGCTCACCCCGGCACGCCGCAGGCCCTGCGTTTGGTTGTCAGTCACTGGTCATCTGGACCTTCGTCCTGGAGGCCCGAGCACCCGGACCCTCGGGCAGCTGGGCACGATCAGGGCATCACCACCACCACCAGACTCAGAGCCGGCTCGCTCGGCCCCGACTGTGCTTTGGGTGGCGTTCCAGCACGTTCTCGGTGCGGAGGGGTAGCCCAGGGTGAAGTGCTCTCCCTCCCCTCAGAGGTGGGCCCGTCTGCATGGCACCCCAGTTACTGAGCCCGAGCAGGACACTGGTTTTAAGCAGCATATATTCTGGTCACTCAGGGGCCCAGAACACAGCTCTCACAGAGCTGCGGTCCTCACCCCCGACCCCTGGCTCCCAGCTATGGACACCCTCCGACTCCCCGCGTGGGGAGGGCCTTGTGATGGCCACGAGGCGACTTCCGGAAGCGCCCAAGGTGAAGGCCGGCCACCAGGAGACACGACCACCGGAGGGGACGGGGCTTGGGGGGGGGTAACCAGCCAGCCTGCTCATGCAGCTCCCAGAGACCCCCGCAGTGACAGCAGGGTGCTCGGAGGGGCCCGGAAACTCCCGCCCCTCTGCACGTCCTGCCCTGCCCATCGCTTCCCCTGCCTGCTCCTGAGTCACACGCTTTTACAATAAACCGGAGATCTGATGCCCTGGCTGGTGTGGCCCAGTGGACAGAGTGTCGGCCTGCAAACCAAAAGGTCGCTGGTTCACTTCCCAGTCAGGGCTCATGCCTGGGTTGTGGCCCAGGTCCCCAGTTGGGGGTACCTGAGAGGCAACCAGTTCACTCCCTCTTTCTCCCTCCTTCCCTCCCCTCTCTTAACAATACATACATAAAATCTGAGGTTCGTGGGCCACCCCAAGGAGGGGCTGTGGGACCCTCCCATCTATAGCCAGTTGGCCAGCAGTGCAGGAGACAATGGGGACTTGCAATGGCATTCTGAGCTGGAGAGGGTCTTCGGGACCTGGCTGGCGAGAAGCCTGGGCTGGCGACGGGGGTCTGAACATGTGTGTTTGCGGGGAACGAGGGGAAGCCTCGGCTGTGGGGCCGGTGCTCCCTGCGGGTAGATGGCATCTCTAGGGGCCGATTTCCCGGACACCCTGCTGGGGGCTGAGAACTGTGTGCAGATGTGGGGGGGCCCGGCCTCACACACTCCAGCTGGAGTCAGACCCAGGAGCCCGGCCTACTCATGGCCGAGTCAGCACGGGGCCCAACGGCCTGCCGACGCCTCCCCCGGCACCTGGAGGCCGTGCCCGCTGCACCTGCAGGTGCAGAGGGGATGGCACAGACACACGGAGGCGTGTCCTCCCCGCTGACAGGGACCCTGGCCCCCACAGCGTCCCCCTGCACCTGCCGGCTCCGCTGCTGGGTCCTGCCACTCAGCTGGAGGGACCGGGCCCCCTGCGGTGCCGGCCACTCTGGTGTCCCCGTCGTGCTCCCTGCAGGGCCGCGGCGAGCACAGGACAACATGCAAACACAGCCCGTGGCGAGCGATGGAGTCATCCCAGCAAGGACAGAGGAGAAACCGCTACCTTTTCGTGATGATTTCTCTCCAGGAGATGGACTCAGTCACGAACTCTCTGAAGTTGTCGTTCGTTACAATGATGCCCCCGGTCTTGTCCGCCAGGTGCAGCAGAAACCTGCGGAGACAGGGCAGAGGTGACCGCGGGCAGGCGGGCGGCGCCGCACGGGACCACGGGGCCCTCCTCGCCGGGCGCCAGGCCGGTCACGCCCTTGCCGGCAGCAGGCCAGCCGGAAACTCGAACCGCCTCTGAAATCGCCGCGCGGTTGTGAAGGGAGACCCGGCTCTCGCACCGCATTCACACGGTTCTAGAAGCTGTGTCTCGCCAGTCGGCCCCCCTCCCCCGCCCCGGCTGAGGACGGCACGTCCAGAGCTCCCACTCGGTCTTCCAAGTCACGGATCCACTCAAACCCAGCGGATGAAGGGGTACACGCCCCGGCCGGTGCGGCTCAGTGGGCTGCGTGCTGGCCCGTGACCCGAAAGGGCGCCAGTTCGATTCCCAGTCAGGGCACGTGCCTGGGCTGTGGGCCAGGTCCCCAGTGAGGGGCGCTCAAGAGGCAACCACACATGGATGTTTCTCTCCCTCTCTTTCTCCTTCCCTCCCCTCTGTCTAAAAGTAAATAAATGAAGTCTCTGTAAAAGAAGATGCATGGCGATAAAAAAATAAAGGGTCTGAGTTAAGCAGTGGCACGAGCTCTGTGTCGTGCGGGGAGTGTCCGTGCTCAAACCCTCTCAATGAGAGATCTGGGAGGACAGTGCAAGGTTGCTGGTTTCTGGTTTCTGTTTGTTTTAATCCTCACCTGAGGACACGTGTACTGATTCTAGAGAGAGAAGAAGGGGGGGGGGCGGAGAGAAACATTGATTGGTAACCTCCCCTGTGTGTTCCCACCAGGGATTGAACCGCAACCAAGGTACGTGCCCTGACCAGGGGTCCAACCCATGACCCCTTGAGGTGTGGACGACGGCACCCGTCTAGGGCAGCACAGAGATGATGGACAAGCAGCTGAACGAGCCCCTGGAGCCACAGGCACGGACAGCTACTACTTCGCTAGTGGTCCAGTGTGTTCAAGGGGTTAAAGAACACGAAAACAAGCCCCACCAGTTTCAGAGACCTGAGCAAACCTTGGAAAGTGAACGGGACTCAGCACTTGGACTCATCAGTGAGCACTTCACAAGGTGCTTCTAACTGGCACGGGTGGTGAGTGGCGCCGTTCGCCCAGAGGAGCTGAGGGCGCTGGGCCGGACTGCCGTGTGCCCGTGCCCCGGGGCGGGGCCTGCACCCCTGCCCCTCCAGGCCCAGGGGCCACCGCAACGGAGGGCTGCTTCCGAGGGCCGGTCCCCGCTTGCCGGCTGCAGTTGTGTGCGTGTGTGTGGGGGGGGTCCTGGGGCCCCTCGGGCCTGTGAGCCCTGCTGCCCGCCCTGCCACCTGACCCCCCAGGGTCCCCCTCTCCCCGCGCCCTCCCCCGGAGGGTTCCCTCAGCTCCCTCCAGTGCTGCAGGGTGAATGAGGGCTGTCCTCTCCGAGCCCCCTTCTTACCCACTTGGTGCCACCAGGAGCTTGGGTTCCAAGCTACACCCAGTCCCCGGTGGGGGGCGTGTTCGGGGCGGGGGCACTGAGGCAAACCTGCTAGGGCTGTAAGTGGCGCAGGCCAAAGGTACACACAGAGGTGACCGCAGGACCGGCAGCCACCACTGGGGTTTCTGCAGACACTACAGGCTCGCTCCTGCCGGCTCGGCCCCCGAGGGTGGGGCACGGGTCTGCGGGCCACCGGTCGGGTCTGGGCTCCGCTGCAGGCGGAGGCGGCTCAGCACAAGAAGTGGGTCTGAGTCGTGCGCCCCAGGGGGCCTGCCTGGTGCTGGGCGAAGCTTTCAGAAACAAACGTAAAGGGGGTACAGAGGCTGCACTGGCTCCCGCTTTCTGAGCGACACCCCAGCCTGCGGACGCAGCTTCTTCCCAGGGCCCCCCACCCCTGTCAGCCGAGGCCCCCCCCCACTGCTCGGAGGAGACACTGGGGGCGCGGGCACGGAAGTGGCCGAGAGGTGGGCAACGCTTGAGAACCAAGGAAGCCGAGACAAAAAATGGTACTTTTCTCAAGCACCAAAAAAGGCTGTAATCCAATACCTGCTTTTCCCCATGGATTCCCAGTTGTGTTTTACTTAAAAAGACCGAGAAATTCCAACAGCCCACTTGGAAAGTTCCTACACCCGAACAGCAAAGGTGATTAAATACGCACAGTAGTGACCGCACACGAGAAAGCTCGCCGCCCCACCAGGCGCAGCCAGTCCCTCCGGGACGGGGTCTGGGCGGCGCGCCCGGGAGCGGGCGCTGGCTCCTCCCACCCGCCCGCCCCAGCACGGGACGCGGCCTTCATACCTGTCGTCATGGGAGGCAATTCTCTCTCCAAAGACCATCCGAGCGGGAGTCAGAGACAATATTCCGAGCTCCTGGAGCTGGGTTAAGAAGTGCTGTTCTGTTTACGGAACAAGTTGGACACACATTCAGACAAAGACTGTCTTCCCGCCGTTTAAGTAAGCGAATGCACCCCAGATGTTTCACGTGGAGACTGGGGGGGACCCCTGGTTCTGCCGACTCGGGCAGACTGTGTCGCTAACTCACTGGAGGGAAAATCAAGCAGAACACGGACTAAGGCAAATGCAACGTAAAAACGGACAAGCAATTTTCGAACGTAAAAAAGTCCCGCTTGTCGGCCTCTTGAAGGAAGCAGAGGGAGCCACACACCTGCACGCGAGAGCCCTACTGTCGAGGACTTTCGGACGGCCACGTGACAGGCAGCGGCGGACGTGGGTGACGGCCGAGCCCCGTCGGGCCGGGGAGAGTGACGGGAGAGGCAGCGGGAGGACCCACTTGCTCGCTGCTCTGCCGGGGCCCCACGAGGCCCGCGGGGCCCCGCCGAGAGCTACTCCGGGGCTCCCTCTGGTCGCCGCCCAGCCACGCGGCCGCTGGGGGGCACGTCTGCGGACTCGCACGGGGGCGTCCTGACAGAGGGGCCGGAGGGCCAGAGCCACACTCCGGAAGACCAGTCACGGGCAAAACAGCAGCCCACGGCTCAGGGCCTGCGCCCCCGCACCTGCCCGTGTCCCAAGGGTGCCCCGCACGGGTTCGCACGCCTGCGCCCACACAGGGCCTCACTGCCCTGGCCTCGAGCAGTGAGTCAGGCCCACCGGACTCGCCCGGGGCGACTGGCCGAAGGGACTACGGCTCCAGGGCCTGCCCTGCCCGCTGGCACCCGCTGGGCGGGAAGCTGCCCCTCGGGGAGCACAGGCACCCGCCCCCCGTGCAGCAGGGGCCCAGGGGGACTTCCTGGTCAGTGCGGTGGGCAGGTCCTGCCCTCCCCTCCTGCCCCCCAATCTACTGTTCCTCTCTGGGCGCTCAGGTCCTTCGGGGGGAGCTGCCCGAGAGGGCCCTCCCACGGGGCTTCCCTCCCCAGCCGGGCGACAGTCCGCCGCGAGCTTCTCTCGACTCGGCGTTCCGAGGTCCATGCCGAGTTCAGGCCGTGTGCACGGCCCGAGGGTCGGCCCTGCAGAGCCGAGCGATTCGCAGAAACTCTTTGTATCAGCAGTTCAGCAGCCCATCAAAACGTTCTGTTTCAGGGCCCCAAATTTATCAAGTGACCATTTTAAAAAATAGCACTGAAAGAAGCATTATGGGAAAGGGCGAGGTCTGACTTGATGCGCCACCGAACTGCACACCGGACACCCCAAGGCTTGTTTTGTTAAGCAGCGTCGCCCCAGGACACTCACTAAACCAGCGGCAGGAACCCAGGTTAATGGAGGGATGAAAGGTCAGGAGGTCTTCGGAAAACTTTTGGGCCACAGAAGGCACTCTGGCATGACCCCCCGCAGAGATTGGGGGGGGTGGCCGCGCCTCACCCCAGCACCCCTCCCCCTCCCGCCCTCCCCTCTGCGGGGGCTTTCACGGGGGCGACACGCCCGCCACTTCCTCCGCAAAGCTGCTGCCTGTGCCCCAGAGGGTGTGCGCTGCAGCCACCAGCCACCTCCCCGCCTCACCTGTGACGTTGGGGTCGCGCCGGGTCCTCCACTGGGGCACGAACACGGTGATGTTCCTGTTCCCCAGCTTCCAGAAGTACTCGACAGCGATGGCAATGCCACGGCAGGAGAAGAACCTCTTCAGGCCGTGGCTGTGGGGGTGACAAGACGGTTCGGGTTCAGGCGGGAGCGGGTGCGGGGGCCTACCACTTGCCCCCACACTGTCTACTCCTGGGCTGCAGCGCAGAGCCCACAGAGCCCACTCGACAGCCCCCTGCCTGGTGCCCGGCCTCTGGGAGCCTTCCACGGATTCCACCAGGAGGCCTGTCCCTGATGCCGAGGGGGCCAGGAGCTCCCCAAGGCCGGCACCCCCCCCCCCCCCCCCCCGAGCGGAGGGACAGACCCAGGAGGCGGGGCGGAGGAGCAGACCGGCGGCGGGAAGAGGTCTGCTCGAACAGGCGGTGGACCAGCCAGGGCAGAGGGGCTAAAACACGCCCTCTGTCCCAGAGTCTGGTAACAAATTTTAAAAGAAACAAGAAAAAATATTTTACATTTTATTCTCTGGCAGTTAAGTGCAAGTGAAGGTTGAAGAAATGTTTGAAGTTTTGTCAGTGGCAATCCGTCCGCTGACCCGTGAGATGAGAAAGAAACCCGCCCCCCCCGCCCCCGCAACCGCGCCGCTCCGCCCTGCTCCGGGGTCACCCGCGTGCTGGGGACACGACCCCCTGCACCTTCAGGCCTGTCTCCCCTCCCAGCCAGGGGATCCGCCCCGTCAGCTCTCGGCCCCAGGTCTCGGGCAGACCCAGCGTCTGGCTGCACCCTGCCGCCCCGCACACCTGACTAGTCAGAAGGGGTCTCTGGGTCTGGGCCTGAGGTCCCGCCTTTCCTCAGGCCGCTCTCCCGCAGCAGACCCTCACACCTGCCCTGCCCCTCCCTTCAGGGGACTCGGGACCCAGCCTCCCCCCCACCCCCGCAAAGTGCTGTCCTGCCCTGCGCCCCCAGACACGGGGCCCAGGGAGGCGACCAGAAGGACACAGCCCGGGAGGGACATGGCCACGTGCCCAGGTGGTGCTGCCAGAGGGCGGGTGAGCCGGCGTCTGACTCGGCCCCCTCCCCCGGTGCCAGGGCCCTTCCTGGGACCCCACAGCGGGACCGCCCCACCGTGGGACTGCCCCCAGGGACCCGTGCTCTCGTGGAGGAGGAGTGGGCCGGGTGCGCGGCAAACATCCAGCGACCAGAAGGGCGCCCGGAAGCGCCGTTTGGAGGCTGGAGCCTCGGTGGTCCTCGGTGAGCCGAGGGTGCGGGCCCACACAGGCGTGGGCGGGCTCACCCGGGACACACGCATGCACCCACTCCTGGTGAGAAAACCCAGGAGCATCAAAAACAGGGCAAGAAGGTAGCAATGGGACATTTGTTACAGGAAGACAAACTAGAGGTAGTTTTTACAGGGGAAAGGGGTCTCTTTTTAAGTTTTTAAAGGAACAAACCACTCTAACGGCATCGCAGCCGGCACGGGCCTGCCGCAGACGAGGTCACGGCAGCCTGGCAACACCAAGCCGCTTCTGGCGCCCCGAAGAGCCTCTCGCGGAGCACAGACACCCACCCAGCAAACACAGCCAGGCGAGGAAACCGAGTGGAGTGGACCCAACCGCTCGATGAGTGGACCTCAAAACACTCCGGGGGGTCCGCCCTGCCCCAGCCCCCGCCGTGACTCAGAGGCCGACCGCGCGCCCCTCCACAGCGACACCCCCGCGCGGAGGGGCGCGGGCACCAGGCTGTCTCCCGCCCGGGAGCAGACAGTCCCCCAGAAGGAAGGGTGTCCGAAGCGGAAAGGAGGTGGGTGACAGATGACAGAGAACTGATAAAAGCCGGTGACGGTCACAGAGCCAGACAGGGCAGTGTGGGGCAACAGTAAAAATCCCTTTCTGAGCTGCCCAGGAAAGAGGAATTTCCTCCCACGGCCCCCACGTCAGCGAAAGCAGCCCTGGAACCCCAGCCCAGAGAGACCGGCGGGAGAACCGGCGGGAGAACCGGGTGACACGCACGGTTCTGGCACGAGGAGGGGCGCCCCCGGAGGAGGCAGGCGCCCTCCCGCCGCGAGCAGTTCCCACTGGCCCGGCCTCTGACTCACTGGCAGCGCCGAGGGGAACCCCGGCCCAGGCCCGCCCCTCAGCAGTGCGCCGCGGGCGCCGGGGTTTCTCACGCTGTGTGCGAGCGGCAGACCCCGTGCCGCGGGTGCGGAGACCAGGGCTCTGCAGAACCCGGGGGCGGGTGGGGTTCCGAGAACCTCTTGCTTAAGGTTAAGGACTCCGGTTTCCATTTTAACCGCTTCCCCAGCGGCGGGGTCGGACACACCAGGCCAGCTCAGCGGGGCGCCAGCCGCTCACAGCGCTGTGCTCAGGGGGCCCCCGGGGCCCGAGGACCCCGCCCCGAGTCCCAGGGGCAGCACAGGCCCGAGGCGCGCCCTGTGAACCAACCAGGTCCCGGACCAGGTCTTTAAGCCGTTTTACAGCCTGTGCCTCACAGGTGGCTTTCGCGTCCCAGAACTGTCGCGAGGTTTGTGCTTTCAAAGATGAAGCGCAGCACCTGACACCAAGAGTTTCGGCTTTAAGATCCCCAATGCTCGCTGAATTAAACGTGTGGCCTCAGCGACCGTTTAACCTAAAACGATCCCTCATTTTAATGGCAAATCCTAAGTGGGTGGTGAAAAGTCATTTCACAAAGCCTGGTCTCCAGCAACTTCCTCTTCTCTTCATTCCCTCGACAGGCTGCCCCCGGCCAGGCACCGCCCCGCGCGGGCGCTGGCTCCGGGGCGGCTCGGGCGCACGGACGCGGCCGTGCTCCGCGGAACAGACGGGCGAAGGACAGCCACGCTTCCCGCGGGAACAGCTCATCCAGGGTGAGGGCCGACTTCTCCCCACTTCTGCAGAGTTTGAGGCGAGACGCACACGACAAAACCACCGTGTCTGAGGCGAACGACTCGCCGCACCCAGGACCTCACTCGTTCGCACAGCTACCACCTACACCTCGTCCCCAATGCGGCATCGCTGCGAAGCGGAACCCCACACCCAACGGGCCGTTTGTTTCCGGAATGCGTTACTGTTAATTGCTGATGTCCCCAATCAATCCACATCAAACTGTGATCCTGTTTCCTTGTAGCAGCGGTGCTTTTACCCTTGGGCATCTGTGAACCCCAAGACAACCGACGGCCTCCCAAGCAGTCGGGTCTCACAGAGACGAACACCATCAGCTGGCGGCGGCCCTCCGGCACGGGTCCGGAGGGGGTCCAGGGGCGGCACTGCGCCGTGGGTGCACAGCAACACGGGGGTGGGGGTGGGGGTGGGCTGTCCCCGGATGGGCGGGGGAGACGCCGGGCCCCCGGGGGCAGATGTGCAGAGCGTCCAGCCAGGACAGACCGCCCGCCCCAAGTCCCGGCTGCCACCCCGCTGAGAGCTGAGAAGTAGCGACTGCTCCAGAAAGGCCTTAAGAAGAGCGTCATCGTCACCACTGTCACCGCCGCACCAGCCTCCACTCCTTCCATGGGCCGGTCTGGGGCGTCTCCCCACACACAGATGAGTGGGGGGGGGCCCTGGCCACTCCCAATCAGGACCTATGGGTCACACCGCTCGGCTCCGGCGCCCAGCTCGGGCGGGCCGACCCCAGCTGCCCTGTGCGCTCGACCTGGAGGCTGTGCCCCCCCCAGGGGGCCGCCCACAGAGGAGGCGCAGCGACGGCACACAGTGCTGTTCGGAAACGGAGACGGCACATGCGCCTTTTCACTGCCTCTCCTAACTTTAACGTGGAACGCTGGCTCTTCCTTCAGCAAAGAATAGCATCAATAATTCGTTCAAAAAATAAAACTCAAAAGAATCCACTTATTTTACAAGCAAACATTAAAATATTTGCAGATGAAGTGACACAGCTGAGCCAATGGCCTGGGAGGAAGGCAGCCGGTGGGGGAGGGGAGAAATGGCTGAACCGTGGCCACAGACGGGCCGGCGCAGACGGGCCGGGAGCCAGAGCGACCACCCTGCCCGGGCGACCGGCCCGCCACAGGCACCCCAAGTGCACCCGACACGGGGTTGCCTGTGCCCCGTGCTACCTTCTTGTGCAGTTACCTGAAAGTGCTGCCGATTTAACAACACAAACACACACCTGAACACACACATCTCAACAGTAAAGCTCATGTGCAATCTCACCGAGCACCCCTATGAGACGAGGGTGTGAGTGAATCTCTCAGCACCCCCCGCCCCCCCCAACACAACCCCCGCAAAGAGGCCGCAGAGACCTCAGCCATTCAGAGAACCGCCGCCGCCCCCTGCTCCGGCCCACGCCCGGGCGCCCCTTCCCTGAAACGCAGGCCTCCACGTCCGCAGAGTGATGACTCCCTAAACGGGCAGGGAGACCTCCCGGCCAGTCGCCGGCCGAACCGCTGTGCTGAGCCTGTCCTTCAGGAGGGGGAGAGGAGAGGCGACAGACCTCAGCGGCAAGGGAACCCAGCAGGCCGCAAGCTGCCCCCGGCCAGGGGCTGCCGCCCCCTTCCCGGCCGCCGGGCTGAACAGCCCCTCACAGAAGACAGCGGGGCCCCCGGCAGGGGTAACACAGGCCATACAGAAATGACCCCTTGGCTGTCTCTACTAAACACACACACAGGAACTCCCGCGCGAGCAGAGGCCCACGAGGGAGCTCGTGCTGACGAGGCTCCTCAGGACGCAGACCGCGGCCCTCCATCAGCGCAAGTGAGCGGAGCACATCGCTGTGGCCGCCCAACGAGGACCGAAAACTCCTTTTGCCTTCAGCTCCACCCTCGCGCCCCGACCCTGGTGGCAGCCACGGTATTGAGAACCTCGTGGCTCTCGAGTCTCTGTCCGCACTGCGCACCACTGGGCGACGCCACGTGGAAAGACGAACTGGCTGTGCTCTCCTGCCCCCCCCCCCCCCGGAGCGTGGGCTCCCCGGGGGGAGTGAAGCGCATAGCTCTAGAAGACGGATGGACGACAGAGCTCTGCCGGCCAGCTGTGCCCGTGCCCCCACCCCCACCCCCGCCCCCGGGCGAGGCCAGGACCAGCCCAGCAGACCCTGGGCGCACGGCTCCTACAAATGCCCGAGACTCTGGGACGCGGCCCGGGCCCCAGTGGACACCGCACCCGGCGGGCAGGGCAGGGCAGGGCAGGGCGCACTCACGTGATGGCGACGTTGCTGCCGTCGATGACGATGTGCTTCAGGTCGGTCCTCCCCGGCTCGTTCTTCAGCTCCAGCTTGTAGGGCACTCTCAGGGTGTCGCGAAACCTCTGCACGCCCGTCACCGAGCAGTCCATGTGGTCGGCGGCCGAGGGGGACAGCGGGGGCCGCGGCGCCGGCGGGGAGAAGGCCTGACAGTTCGGCTTGGACTGGGGAGTGCCGCCGGGGCGGCCCTCGGAGGCGGACTTCAGAGCGTTTGGGAGCGAGGGCTCCCCCTGCTGCCGCAGGCCGTTCTCGGGGAACGCGGGAACCCTGGGCTGAGGGCCCGACATCCCTCTCGAGACAAAGCTGACTTCTTTGGGGCTCGGAGGGGCGACAGAGGGGGCAGGGCCGTCCGTTTCAAGGTCCACGCTCCCCGGGTAGCTCGGGTGCGAGCCCCAGGGGTCTGGTCTCGGCCCCCCGGGTGCTGCTCTGAAAGCGTTGACCTTGCAGTTCGAGGCGCAGGGCTTCGACTCGACCTTGAACGGAGACTGGGGAGACCGGTGCGCCGCACTCTGCTGCGCGTGGGCCTGTGTCTTCTTTGGGGCCGGGTCCCCCGTGGGCCCGTTCCCGCTGCCGCACAGGCCTCTGCCCCCGGCCCTGCTGGTCTCCGGAGACACGGGGCCCGGCGGGAACTCTCTGTCTTCTTGGGACCTTTTATTTTCCTTCTCGATTTCCTCCAGGAGCAGCAACGGCTCGGTGGCTGGCCCATACTCCCGAATGACCTTCTCGACAATCTCCTGGGAATAGCCCATGGTCTTGAAGAAGTTGACCAGGATGTTGTGCTCCATTTCCTCAGTAGTGTCCTTCCCCTCCGGCCCGACAAGGTCAGGGTCGGCAGGCGGGTCGGGCAGGTCGACGGCCGCACTCCCCGCCGAGGCCTTGGTGTCCTGCAGGAGCTCTGCCTCTTGAGCGCTTTCCAGGGAAAACTGCTTCTTCGTGTGCCTTTCTTCCGAGTCGGAGGACCGCCTCTTGTGACACACCCGGCCTCTGCAGAGCGCCTCCGCGTCGGGGGTCAGGCCGTTGATCGGGACAAAGAGCGCGTCCCGGGGCCCAGACAAGACGTCATCCATTTGCTTCGTGAGCTCGGTGACGGGGGAGCCGGCCGTCTTCCTCGCCTCCCGCTGCAGGGCCGCCCCGTCCTCGGGGACTCCATGGGGCTCCGCCTGCTCGGAGTCCCGGGCCGCGTGGGCGGCCGCGGCGTCTCCCGCGTCGAGGAGGCCGCCCTCCCCCTGCGTGAGGGTCAGCAGCTCCTTCTTCAGGGAGGGCGGCAGCAGCAGCAGGTCCATCGTGTAGCTGTCCGCGTGCGCCTCCACAAACTGCTTGAACTCCCTCTTCACCTCCGACTCCCTCTGGCTGCCCGGCAGGGTCTCGTTGCCCTCGAAGAGCTTCACGAACTGCTGCACGTGGCTGCGGGCCATGACCACAGCCTCCGCGCTGCCTCGGATGCCCAGCAGGCCGGTGTCCAGCACGCAGAGGTCGGCGCAGGTGTCCTGGATCAGGCTCCTCAGAAACAGGCTCCGCGCCCCGACGAAGATGCAGTGCATGGCCTTGGGGTAGCACTCCCTCTCCTCCAGCTCGGGCTCGCAGATCCCTTTGATGTACTCCTGCGGGGAGACAGCACACGGGTTACACAGGCTCTTACGACACAGATTTGTGTGTTACCCGAGTGATTACAAATGCCAAAGCGGGGGTGTCCGGCCCGCGGGCCCAGGACAGCTGTGCACGGGGCCCAGCACAAAATCGGAAATTTACTTCAAACATCCTGAGATTTTTTTGTGATTATGTGTCGCAATGCCTTTTATGTGTGTGTGGTCCAAGACAACCCTTCTTCCAGTGCGGCCCAGGGATGCCAAAGGGCTGGACACCTCTGGCCAGAAGCATGTGGGAAAAGGGCCACACTTTCAGTGAAGAATCTCAGGGAACATGTACGAGTTGCTAAGTGCCTTCACAGACCCTGGAAACACGGGTCTGAGCCCAGGAGGCAGGTAGCGCACTCAGCAGTGCACCCTGCGATGCGACCTCAGGGTGGCCACGCCCAGCGTGCAGCGGGGACCCCGTGGCCGGGTGCACGCACACGCAGACAGCACACACACCCCTGCCTGCTGCTTGTCGCTCATCGCCACTGTGACACACTCCAGAGGTGAGACAATCGGGTCAAACAGGTCGCTCCAGAACAAGCCTTGACTTCTGCTTCACTATTGTCATTAGTTTCCAAATAAAACATACTGATTCATTGAAGACATTAAAAAAAAAAAGATTAATTTAGCAAAAAGGTTTTCTAGCTGGCTGGAACAGCATACAACCTATGTAACCTGATGTCTGCGTTCCAGGAGAGGCCAGGCTGCTTAACAAATACCGTCCCGCACACGGAGACCCAGAGGACCCTGGCCCGCACTGCGTTTTAGGGTGTGCCGTCGGGGTGTCTGGGGAGATCTCACACCGAAGGGGCCTGAGCGCCGTGCGGAAGTGTGTGTGAAACGAGCAAGCACGTGCAGCGCACACACGGACAGTGGGACACACCTTGTTAGTGACTCGGGCACGGAGCCAGCTGCCCGCTCGGGTGCCCCAGCCCTCTGTGTGAGGGGATTCCACGAAGCCACGAGTGCCAGGCTCTGACAACAGTGCCCCGCACACTGTCCCAGCTCACAGTGAGCTGAGTAACACCGCCACACTCACACCGCCCGTGAAGGTTTTCTGAACGGGAATCTGCAAGGAGTGAGCCCGGACGCCTGACCCGCTCTCCCGAGTTAGGGCAGCGCCCCCGAAAAGGGCGCGCCACTTCGCCGAGGGACGGAAGCCTGCCCTCCCCCTCCTCCTGCCCCCCGCGCGGCCGCTGCATCAGACACGGAGTACCAGGCACCGTCCCCGCCCCCACCCTGGACGTGCTGGCGGCACCGGCACTGCCGGCGGTGTCGCGGGGACCTCCCGACGGACCTCGCGCCGCCCACCGCTGGTCTGAACCTGCGCCGCATTCGGGCTGTGGGTTGAAGCCTTTCCCTGGAAGTTTGCTTTGGAAACGTTACAGGCTCACAGGAAGTCGCAGAGACAGCACACGGGGATGCTGTGTGCTCCCCACCATTTCCTCGATCGCTGCATCTCAGTCGGCGGCCGTCCCGTGTCAGGACCAGGGACTCTACCTCGCGCAGGGCGTGTGGCCGGTTCTGCGCCCCTTCGCCCCACGTGCACGTGCACACGCCCGAAACACCACTCCGACCCGGACGCGGAGTCACCCCGCCTCCACGGAGACTTCCTGCAAGCCGCCCTCCGCAGTGCCGCTGCCCCCGCTCCGCCCTGCTGCCACCCACCTGCTCCGCCGCCACACCTTCGCGATGTCAAGGACGTCTCGTAACAGATCGAACAGCACGTGACTGCTGAGGTGGGCCCCCTCACTGCACACGCCGCCCCTGAACCCCACCCGTGCCCCGCGCACACCCGCAGTGCACTCCTGCACCCACTGGGCGCTGCTCCCGGGTGTGGGCAGACTGTGGGGTGCACACCGTCTCCCTACCAAGGGGTGCTCTGGCCATGCCTTCACACGTCCGGCTGTGGCGAACAGTCACACACTGGGTGTCAGCGGACTCCCTGCCCCTCCTCTGGGGCCAACGTCCCTGCGGGCAGCTGCCGGTCGGGTGGGAGTGCGCGTGCGGTTCCCCAAAAGGGCCGTGGCCGTGTTCCAGAACAGCCGCGGCCCGGCACCGGCCCACTGGCACGGCGGGTAAGCCTGTCCCCCCACCCCTGCCGGCACCCAGCACTGCCGTCACCCGCAGCTCATGGTGGGCAGCTCCAGCCACCTGTGGTCAGTCCGCAGGGCTCCAGGACCCTCCTCCCCGAGGCGGCACCAGAGGCGTCCAGCAGCCGCTCGCTCACGCCACCCCGGCACGCAGGCACGTGCCATCCACACCCTCACAGGAAGGGGAGGGGTTTCCAGGGAGACCACGCTCGCACGGTTCTCGGCAGAGGGCTGTCCCTGCGGTGGCACTTCAGTACTGTTGTTCCCTCTTCCCCCGCCGACCTTGTGAACACAGCTTTGCCGCGGGTGGGCACGCACGCGTGCCGTGCGTGTGCGTGCAGGAGGAAACAACACAGCGCGGCAGGTCCTCGGGCCGCGCCACCACAGCCCGCGCCGCTCTGTCCCGGCGTCGGCGAGGTGCCGGGGAACGCCGCCCTCGAGCACGTGAATTAGGCCGGTGAAGTCAGTCTCGCCCCACGCCGTCTCACTCCAAGCTGCAGCTGTTCTCAGCCATTTCAGTTCCTGTGCCCTTGCACACACATTTACCAACAGTCTCTCCTGGCAACCCTGCTGAGCGTGCCCCCTGGCGTCAGGGTCACTGCCGTCCGCGGAGCCCTCTGGTGCAGACCCCGGCACGTCCCTCCGGCTCTCTGGCCCTTGCCCTCTCTCATCGGTGTTTCACGGTGCCGGGCACGCAAGCCCGAGGCACACCTGCCAGTTTCACAACCTGGCACTCCGATTCCGGAGTGGCTGGGCACGGCGCTGGGTTCCGACGCTGGCTTCCACGTGCTGTTAGTAAGCACACACACAACTGACCCTGTGCACCTATCACGTACCTTGGGACCTCGCCGCACCTACTTCTAGTTCCAGCATTTTCCCCTGCAGGTTCCTTGGGATTTTCTACTCAGACAGTCACCTCCTCCACCCTCCTGTTCCCTGGTCTACAAGCCTGCTCCTTTACTTTCCTGCCTCACGGCGCTAGTCGGCTCTCTAGCACCGCTCTGGGGAGCCGCGGGGACGGCCGGCACGCTGGCCTGGCTGCTCGCCCGGAGGCAGGGAGCCTCCAGTCTGATGCCACCAGGTGCGCCAGACTTTCAAGCAGACGCTCTCTGTGGTGCTGAGGAAGTCGTCCCGGACGCCACTCTTTCAGGACCGTGAACTTGAACGGGGACTGAAACTTGCTACACACTTCACTGCACCAGCCGATGCAGGCGTGGGGTTCACCTCCTGAGCTCGGTTCCACGCGTCACACGGACGACTTCTGGACACCGCACCAGCCTCGTGTTCCCGGGATGGTCGCCACGTGGTCGTGAGGTGGAATTCTTTATGTGCTGATGAAGTACACTCGCAAATATCCTGCCGGGAATTGCCACATCCTTTGCCTCTGTAGTCATGAAAAACGGGCGTGTAGCTTTTCTTTTCTTTGCATCGTCTGTCTGGTTCTGGGTCCGGATTCTCCCGATGACGAATGAGTGGAGGAGGAGAAAGAGGTGTTCTCTCTTCTCGTGCTCCCCCCTTCAAGGGCCCCGGCACCCCGGTGCCACCCCCGCCCCTTCGGGACTGAACGCCCCACGGCAGGACTGTGGAACCCCGCCCTCGCCGGGGCTCCTTCAGCCTCGGTGCCTCTCCTCCCTGCCTGCCCTCCCGGTCACAGGGAGCTCACGCATTACACGTGTGTACATTTGAAATCCCATCAGACAATGTCATAAAACTCGCCTTCAACCATTAACTCATTTTCAAGAACCCAAGAGGGAAAAGTAATGTTATATTCAGCCAGATTATTATCACTTCTGTCTAAAGAACTTCCTTTAGCAATTCTTCTGGAGCAGGCTGCTGGCAACGATCTCTCTTCAGTAGGTGCTTTATCACGCTTTATTTCACTTCCATTCTCGAAGGGCGACCTCGCTGGAGAGAGAGCTTTGGGCCAACAGCTCTTCTCCCCAGCACTTACGAAACACTGCGCCGCTCCGCCGGCCTGCGCGGTTTCCGACGGGAAAGCTGCACTCGCCCTCGCCACCGTTCTCGCCCACGTGGCTTCTCTCCCGATGCGTCCTCTCGTGGGTTTTACCTGTCTTCCGTGTCCAGCAGCGTGGTGAAGGGGCACCCGGCTGTGAGAGTCTCCGAGTTCGTTCTGTGTGTGTTCTCTGAGCTCCCTGAGCGTGACGCTTGTGTCTCCTGCCGATTATTTCTGCCAGTCCGGGAACCTCCGGCCATCGTTTCTGCAAGCGTTCTCCCTGCGCTTTCTCCGCCACCCCCTGCTCGGGTTAGACCGCCCCCACGGTGCTCTCTCCTCTCCACGCTCGCAGACCCCCCCCCCCCGTCATCTCCACTGTAAAGTCGAGCCCATGCAGGGGGCTTACTTACCTAGAGTATTTCATTTTTCAGTGCCAGCCTTTCCAGTTGGTTCTTCTATTTCTCTGCTGAAACCTTCCATCAGTTTCGACGGTTGCCTGCTGGGGAGTTTTCGTAACAGATCCTCGTAATAACGTCTCAGGTAAGCCAGCATCTCTGCCATCTCAGCAGCAGGGTCTGCTGTGTTTCTCTCAGAACGAACGTCTCCCTGGTTCTCCATGTGCCACCACGGGATGCTGTGTCACAGCCACCGGGAATGCGACGGGACCCTGGTCTTGACTAGGTCCCGCAGAGGATGCCGAGACCTCCGTTCTAGCCGGGAACTGGCCTGGACGCAGGCGACGAGCTGCCAGCGGAGACGCCAACGCCAGGCTGGTTTTCACACGCCGCAGGGCTGCCCGGGCCCGTCCCACGTGTGCCCGAGTCAGCAGCAGTGCTGCGTGATCCAGGGGAAAAGGCACTCAAAACTCTCAGGGAAAGTGACTTTCCGTCTGTAATTCCACACCCTCCACAACCCGCATCGAACGTACGGCGGCACAGAGACACTCCCAGACACGCCGAAGCCTGAGAAAATCAGTCCCACGGACTCACTCCTTGAGAAACCACTCTAAGACAAAGGCCATCAAACATGTGGGAGGTGACGAAGTAAATGTGACCCAAGAGTGGCAAACAGAAGTCCAAAGGTTACAGCCGGGCAGCGACAGGCTGGGCGCCCAGCCCCCCGGGGCGGGGAAGGGCGGAGAGGCCTCCTCCCAGGCAAGGGGGCCCCCCCGTGAGTGCCGGCGTAAAGGAGCCTTCGTAAATCGGGTGTGTTCGAGTCAGCTTTCACAAGTATATGAAAACTCCAGGAAAAATTAAAAGCTGTGCCAGAGGGAAAACATAATGTAGTACGGTAGCAGGCGCTGTTGTATTTGTGTAAGTTGTTTACATAGAAACTCTGTTTCTGGCTTAACAACCACAAAAGGAAACAGCCCTGGCTGGTGGGCTCAGTGGACTGAGCGCCGGCCTGCGAACCAAAGGGTCCCGGCTGGATCCCCAGTCAGGGCGCAGGCCTGAGCTGTGGGCCAGGTCCCCAGTAGGGGGCGCCTGAGAGGCAACCACACACAAATGTTTCTCTCCCTCTTTCTCCTTCCCCTCCCTAAAAATAAATAAAATCTTCAAAATAAAAAAAGAAAAGAAAAGAAAAACCCACTGAGTTGGTCTTTGTCCATTCAGGCTGTTACAACAAACACCGCAGACTGGGTGGCTCACAGACAACAGAAATGTGTTCCCCACAGTTCTGGGGGGCAAGAAGCCCTAGACCAGGCTGCCGAAGCCAGAGGCCGCCCCTGCAGGCGACGGACCCCCGCTTGCCCCCACATGGTGGGAGGGGCGCAGGCGCTCTCCGCCTCTCTCCGGGGCACTGGGACCCCACCACCCCCAGAAGGCCCTGCCTCCTCGCGCCACCGCGCCGCGCACTGGGCTTCAGCGTGTGGACTCTGAGGGACACGAAGGGTCAGCCCCCAAGGGCCGGGAGATGGGGGCAGTTTCTGCGTGCCGTCTAACTGAAGTGAATGACGCCTGAACTCGGCAGGAAATAGCAGTCTATTATTATTTAACTGTCTCAGCACCGTGAGAACAAACAGCCAGAAACAGCCCTGGCTGGTGTGGCTCCGTGGACTCCGTGCCAGCTTGTGAACCAAAGGGTCGCCGGTTCAAGTCCCAGTCAGGGCACATGCCCAGTCTGGGTTGCGGGCTGGGTGCCTGGTTGGGGGTGCGTGAGAGGGGGCCAGCTGACGCATCTCTCACGCATCAATGTCCTCTCCCTCGCTCCCCTCTCTCTAAAAAAACGGTGAAAAGTCACTGCCCCTGGGAAGCTGGGGAGCAGCCCGAGGGACTGCCATTCTTGACAACAGCAAACCTTAGAGCTACTGAAGTTTGTGGCTAGCCACACACACCCATTCTTCTGGCATTCTCTGGACTTCTTAATTTTACTAAAAACCAGGAAGGCGCGCACATCCCCTCGGTGATGCGCCAGCAACGGCACTGGCCCTCCCTTTGGGTTACCGGATTCGGTCGAGATGAGGAATCCTGGCAGTCACGGCAGCCTGAGTGACTCACCTTTCAACCAATTATTTTCTATTATTTCTGTTACTTTTCCAGATCAGTTTAATCAAGAATATTTTGCAAGAAGAGCTGTCCAAAAACAGCCACACCTGTAACTACCTGTATGATTTGGGATGTTCTGAAGCCTGTGCAATGGAGAGAAAATGTAAAATCAAAGTGCACACTGAGGCAGACAGGTAACTGCCAAGATCTGTGAAAACCCCCCACTTTGATTTTTCAAAGTAGACTATTTTTTTTAAGTAGTTTTAGGTTTGTGGCAAAGTTGAGTAGAAAGTACAGACTTCCCACAGGTGATTTTTAAAATGATAATCACAGAAGTCCCTATGTTTTTATCAACTGAAGTCCACTTCATACATCGGAGCTCCTAGCAAACGGAGGTCCAAAACTGTGATCTGCTCTGTTACTCGCAAACAAGTCAGTTCGCTGCCCGGGTTTCGCACGCCTCCCCCAGCAAGTGCGGTCCGGGGCTACCCAGGCCCCGTGTGGATCCCTGCCCCTCCCGGAGCATCCGGTTAAGCCCCAGCCGCGGTGTGCCAGCACCAGGAGCTGGTGGAGCTGTGCGATGGCACCCCCGCCGCGGAGACGGCCGCGGCCCGGGAGGCCACCCCGGCTGGGGGAAAGCCGTGCTGACAGCCGGCTGCAGCAGCTGTGTGCACTGAGCCAGGTGTGCGAGTGCACGCTCGCTCACGCCCCAAGAGAAACGAGTCATCGTCCCCTGAGAATTGCGAAGTAGCAGCAGCTGACTTTTACACTCGGGTTCAGAGGTGAACAATGAGTACACAGCACTATCATGTGCCAGGAGAGCTCTGGCCGCCAGCTGGACTGATAAGAAAGACTCTGTGGACCCAAACAGCCATTATTTGCATTCGGCTGCGCTGGTATCTGAACCTCAGGATGTGGGTCAAACACCGTCTTCCCACCCTACAATATTTGCATTGTGCTTCACGTTACCTGGGGTTCTAAGAAAAAAGGAGGAGCATGTGATACATATATAACCCCCCTTTCATGCGGCCAAACAAACCCCTGTTAGTCGACCTTCTTCTCCAGCCTCAGCTCCTCGGAGCCTGCCCCCACCCCCACCCCCGCCCCCTCGGGAACCGGGAGGGCACAGCTACAACTGGGAAGGGTCCGAGTGGCCACTCGAGAGCCTGCAGGTTCAACCCAGGGCAAGTTCTCCTAGCGTCCCGGGGGACGAGGGCGCGCATTCTCGGACCAAAACGCCGGCCGTGCCACTGCTGGGAGGCCCCGAGTCCACCAATAGAGGTCTCCCAGATGGATGTCCCAGCAGGAATCAGAAGTCTGGGGACACCAGCGGCATCCAGTCCAGGGACAGTGACGTCAGTGACACTGTTTAAGAAAGTGGCTGAAATGACCCCGAAAGGGTTTGCGTTCCATTTTAATAACTGCACACAATCAAGAAAAGTTATTAAATACTCCTAAATAGGGCAAAAGGACGGCCTTTGCATCAAGAGGCACACCCCTCCGCCCGCCAGGCGGTCTCACTCTCTGGGAAACTGGCCGCGGACTCACCGGGCCCCGCTGGTAAGCCCTGGGCAGCGCCCGGCGGCTGCCACTTCGCGGTCGGTGCGACACCGGCCAGTGTGCCTCTAACTAACCCGGCGGTCTCGTTCGGCCGCTCGTTTCTCCCAGTGCGTGAAACCCCAGGTCCTCAGGTGCTCTCTGAGCCACCTACGCATTCCTGACGGTTCCCTCACTCGTGAGTTCCCTAGCTGTTTGGGGGTGTGTTTATGAACCCCTGAAAAATATTCATCCGCACTTGGACAGCTTCAGAGGAGCTGCGGAGTCGTCCGGGGGCCTCGCCAGCTCGGGCCCTGGAACCGGGCTCCCGAGCAGGGCGGCACGGCGCCTGTGGGCGCCCAGACCCAGAGTGAATGCCCAGAGACCACGGGCGCCTGCTGTCTCCCTGCGCTTCTTCCTTCCGGTTTTGCCCTGCTTTACGGGCACGCGCCCCTCCCCACGCGGGCTCCGGGACCAGCGAGCCCCTACGTCCAGGCGGGTCTCCGCTGCACCGCGCCCCCAGAACCCGGTCTCCGGGACTTTGGTTTCACGGTCCGGCCGGGCGGTGAGCTGCCCGGCAGGTAACAGGGATCTATTTCCGCTGAAGGAGAGACGACGCCAGGAAAACCTGGAGTCAGTCTTTCCTGTTTGTGGGCGAGCGGGGCTGGGCACCACCCGAAGAAGCCTTGCGCAGCCCTGGGAAACCAGGCCATTCTGTTTGGACTGCGCTGGACCTGTGGCTGCGGCAGTGGGGAACAGAAGCCGAAAGTTCTCTGCGTGTCTGTGGGAAAAGCCTTTATTTCTTCCGGTGTGAGTGTGAAGTACAGTCCCATCTCAAGGATGTTAATAAATTAGATTACAGTGTTTCTTAACCTCTGTTCTAATTGGTTTATAGAGAATAACAAGCTTTTACATAAATCTACATTCCTGGAATTCCTAGGAAATAAAGAAGCCAAACATCTGATACTTACAATGTGTCAGCGCTTCAAGGACCCCCCAAACCCCCAAGAGTCACGGAAACTTATACTTCAAAAGCATTTTTAGCTTAAGAACACAAATTCATATAATAAAAATAATCCTTAGAAAAATCCATGTGATTTGATAATTTTAATGCTAATTTTAATTTATTTTTGAAAAGATTTTATTTATTCGTTTTTAGAAAGAGGGGAAGGGAGGAAGAAAGAGAGGGAGAGAAACATCAGTGTATGGTTGCCTCTCCTGTGCCCCCTACTGGGGACCTTGCCCACAACCCAGGCCTGTGCCCTGACTGGGAATCGAACTGGCAACCCTTTGCTTCATAGTCCAGCACTCAATCCACTGAGCCATGCCAGCCAAGTTAATGTTAATTTTAAAATAGATGTCCTTTCCATGCTTTTATTAGCCTGTGTATTGTAACAAAGTAATAACTTCATTTATTAATTTTTAAAACATCAGGGTTAACAACAAAACCACCGAGAACTGAGCACGCAGGCTCCAGAACCCCGGGCAGACCCCGTGACTCACAGGCGGGCGTGCCGACCCAGGGAGGCCCGAGCAGGGGGACTCCCACGCAGAAAGGTCAGAGGCGAGCTCCGGTGGCTCGCACACACCCACCAGCTAACGTAGGCGCTGGTCCTGTCGGCACCAAGACAGAGCAGAACCTTCGAGTTGAAAGGAACCTCTTAAAGTAACCACGAAAAGAAAGAATTCAGTGTCAACAAAAGGATTTCCTGGTTTCCATACGACATAATATTTTTAATAGAAGTTCTTTAATTAATGACACGAGGATCCCCCACAATTTTGTTTCTGACCGCGAGCCTGCTTGCGTCAGACAGCCGCACTGCTGTGGTGAGAGGGCGGCACAGGAGGGCAGGCCCCGCCCTGACAAGACCCCGCAGCGCTCGCTGGCGGACAGGGGGGAGGGCGCCAGTGGTGGGAGCCGGCGCTTCAGCCCCAGCACCAGCGTGCGAGGGTCCCCTCGCTTCACCTTCCGGTGCAACCCCAGAACATTAACCAGAAAGAGAGACTGAACAAGCCCTTGTTTCTTAAGAAGATGATTTTCACAACCACGGTGAGTTAAAAATTTTTTTTTTCATTCTTGGAAATGCAAAAAGGCCACCAACGTTCTTTCTGGTAAAATCAAAACAAAAACTCCATGTCACCACCCAGTGTTACGTCTGCGAATTATTTCCTCCGAGCACAAGCCTACTGTTCCAGAGCTCATTCCTGAAACCAGGTACCGCCCCTCAAAAAAGACTAAAAAAAATAAAAAATTTTCAACGAAACGAAAGGACAGATGCCCTGGCTGGTGTGGCTCAGTGGACTGAGTGCCAGCCTGCAAACCAAAGGGTGGCAGTCTGGTTCCCCCTCAGGGCGCACGCCTGGGTGGTGGGGACCCCCAGGTGCCCAGTGGGGGACAGGCAAGAGGCAACCAATCGTATCCATGACACACTGATGTTTCTCCACGTCTCTCCTTCCTTTCCCCTCTAAAAGTGAATAAAAACTTAAAAAAAAGAAAAGAAAAACGGACAGACAAGAAAGACACCAGGTACCCAGCTCTCCTAACCGAGAAGGAAACGGACCCCCGAAGTCACGGCAGAACAGGCGACTGCTCCCGGGACTGCGTGCCCTTCTCCCCTGCTGCGCAAGGGCCGAAGTCGGGACTGGGGCGGGGGAAGGGCGACCAGCAGCTCTCCCTGACGCCCTGTCGGCCCCTCCCGCAC